>NC_064920.1:223398440-223710471 GCF_023897955.1 Schistocerca gregaria | reverse complement strand
AAACTCTGCAAGAGAGGCGCTCTGCATCGCGGTGTAGCTTGCTCGCCAGGTTTCGAGAGGGTGCGTTTCTGGATGAGGTATCGAATATATTGCTTCCCCCTACTTATACCTCCGGAGGAGATCACGAATGTAAAATTAAAGAGATTAGAGCGCGCACGGAGGCTTTCAGACACTCGTTCTTCCCGCGAACCATACGCGACTGGAACAGGACAGGGAGGTAATGACAGTGGCACGTAAAGTGTCCTCCGCCACACACCGTTGGGTGGCTTGCGGAGTATAAATATAGATGTAGATGTAGATGGAACCGCGCTACAGCTACGGTGGCAAGTTCGAATCCTGCCTCGGGCATGGGTGTGTGTGATGTTCTTAGGTTAGGTAGGTTTAAGTAGTTCTAAGTTGTAGGGGACTGATGACCTCAGATGTAAAGTCCCATAGTCTTCAGAGCCATTGAAAAATCAGCAAATCATGCGTATATCTGCACCAAACGGCAGCCAGGAGATGAGTGACCCTGACGGTGGCTGGCGATCCAATGATCAGGTCACAAAGATCTCCCTCCACAATTCTACAGGACCGAATGACTCAAAGCTGTTTCCAATATGATAGACGAAATTTCACTTACTTCATGTAAAAATTGGAAAACGTTACAGAAAATTACCACTCCTGGCATAGAAACTGCACCTTAACTGATAGGAGTTTGGCACTGGGATGGCACAGTCTCCCATTAATTGGTCAACTTCTTCGTACCAAATACATTGGCAGGGTGACCCGATCCAACAGAGTATATTTAATACGCAGCGAAAGGAAAGGAACTTTGCATGCTGGTCAAGCGGAGTCTCGGTGTCCCGCCTTTTGAGGTCTGAACAGAATAATCAAGAATTCCATTCTCAGTTATTCTTTGGGGAAGGCAGTGGACGTAAAGCACCTTCTGTTCAGGACTAGGTAAGGTGATGGCTTTCTCAACAAAAGCGTGAAGCAGCCTGTAGTCTTATTTTTGAGAAAACTGCCCAGTTACCAGCAAATCTTCAGATTCACTGACTACCTCCTGCCAGTAAAGAGCACCCAGAGGCCACACTGGGAGAACGCCTACCATCCCAATGAGAAAAATGCAGCAAATTGTGCGCAGTGTATTCCCAATAAAACTAACAACGAAATGGTGGCCAAAATGAATCAGTATCGTGTAGCGAGATGAGACAGCAATGTCACAAGATAAAAATCTGACTCGTCTTATGAGCGATGATTGTTTCAGAAATACACGTCCTCCACTCTTCCTTGACACTGCGGTGCTGGTAGCGTACGATTTGGGAGTGCAAGGGAATAGGAATGGATGGCAAATAGGACCTGTTGATTCTGAGAATGAAGTAAACGTTATGTGATTAGAGATTTTGTTGAAGAGGGAGAATGAAGTTGATGGAGAAGGGTACTCTGAACGAAGCTGTCGGAAACTGGAGGACAGGAAACATGTCAATGAAAAGCAGTATTACTTAATAGCAGGAAGGCACGATCTAACATCCCAAAGATGTTCGGGCTCACATGCTTTTCCCATTCATCGAAATGGCTTGACTCGAACTTGTCTAGGGGTTGAACCGCACGTGTCGCATTACACGTCCTAAATTGGACACTTGTGACCCCTTGGTTAAATTGTCTGGCTGATGGCAAGCTTGCGAACTACAAAGTTAATATAATAATTAATAACAGTAACAATATTACAGGGAGCTAAATTAACGATCCATAAATGATGTAGGCCACTCATTTGCGAAGTGGTTAGAATATTGTTTATTCAGAAAGCAAACTAATAGCGAAAGTGGTCATATTTACTGTTACACTCGAGGGTATATCCTCTTGCCACAGTTCGATCGGGCTGTTCCCTTTCCTGAAGCCGTCCATCTTATTGGATACAGCTTATTCTACATTATTTTACATTTTAACATATTTAAATAATCAAATCTATAACTTTCACGTTCTAAATAAATTAGCAATAATTTCCATTACATAATAAACGTTAAATTCTTTTACATAAAACCAATACAATTCCCTTCTTACCTTTGAATGCCACCGCCAGTAGCCTTCGCACCAATGTGCTTTCTGATAAATAAATAAAGACAAAAAGTAACTATTGTGCACTAAACTTTACAACAAATGTTCTATTATCTAACGATTCAATAAGGTGTTATGCTGTCATCGTTCAATGTGTTTTGTGTGGAGGAAATGATGATCTGATGCTTAAGTGCAAATACTGATAATTTAAATGTACTATATCTTTTAAACAAATAAAGTTACAGAGTTGATGTTTACAACATTTGCCATTTTAATGAAGCGCTTTAATATGAAATGTCGATCGTTAAGATCGACGAAAGTGTACAGATTTTAGCATTCAGGTCTTTATTACAAAACTTGTTAATTTTACTTTCACAATATATCCTAAACTATTAATGACATGATCAGTAATCAAGTTTTATTGAGATCACCATGAAAATTTATGGAGCATGGCATATTAAAATTACTGTGGCTTGATTCACTGCATTACTACAGAATTAAACAGTTTTCATAAATGTTTCCCTTTACGGCCGATCATAGGTCCCCCATATTTAACACTGCTACGTCTCCTTGACCCGAGACGGCTTCTACCGGGTTTCCCTAAGACGTAAGTTCTGGTCTGTCTCACTGGCACACTACAGCGCATAGGCCTCAATAGACAATAGATGCATGTGAGTTTCCCCATTTCCTGGTGAATCTTCGCCCTTTGTGGTATATGGTTCTGAACGACAGGGTTTGTTTCACTATTCCTGAAGGCTGACTCTTTCAGCCACATACTTGAATTAGAGCGAAGTGCTCGTTAACTCACAAAGGCTGTTTTGATCTCTGGGCAGACAGTATGATCAGGTTTCTGAAAATTGTTAAAGTTTATTTGAAGTACATGTGGAATGTTGTTATTCGTAAGATTGTAAGATGTGCTTAATCGTATCGGGAGAATGCTACGGTTCGTTATCAAGAATGAATTGTTTGCGTGGTAGACAACAGAAAATGCATCCAAACAAGTGAGCAAATACTGACGAAACTGCAGTATTTGGTGTGCTACTGTGACAATGTGGAGGCTGGCCGTGTGGCATCGCCCGCTCTGCCTGTGAGTGGACATGTGGCTGCTCCTTCAGCAAGGTCCGAGCAGGCACACGGGGGGAGGGGTTTATTAGTTATTGGGAGCTCCAACGTTAGGCGGGTGATGGAGCCCCTTAGGGAAATAGCGGAAAGGTCGGGGAAGAAGGCCAGTGTTCACTCTGTCTGCTTGCCGGGGGGTCTCATCCGAGATGTGGAGGAGGCCCTACCGGCGGCGATAGAGAGCACTGGGTGCACACGACTGCAAATTGTTGCTCATGTCGGCACCAATGACTCTTGCCGTCTGGGTTCAGAGGTCATCCTCAGTTCGTACAGGCGGTTGGCGGAGTTGGTGAAGGTGGAAAGCCTCGCTCGCGGGGTGGAATCAGAGCTAACTATTTGTAGTATCGTTCCGAGAACCGATCGCGGTCCTCTGGTTTGGAGCCGAGTGGAAGGCTTAAACCAGAGGCTCAGACGATTCTGCGGAGAGCTGGGGTGCAAATTTCTCGACCTCCGCTATCGGGTGGAGAAATGTAGGGTCCCCCTGAATAGGTCAGGCGTGCACTACACGCCGGAAGCGGCTACGAGGGTAGCGGAGTACGTGTGGAGTGCACATGGGGTTTTTTTAGGTTAGAGAATTCCCTCCCTAGGCCCGACAAGACGCCTCCTGAGACGCGGCAAGGCAGGAGTAGGCAAAATGCAACAAGGAATAACAATATTAATGTGCTAATAGTAAACTGCAGAAGTGTCTATAGAAAGGTCCCAGAACTGCTCTCATTAATAAACGGTCACAACGCCCATATAGTACTAGGAACAGAAAGTTGGCTGAAACCAGACGTAAACAGTAATGAAATCCTAAACTCTGATTGGAATGTATACCGCAGAGATAGGCTGGACAGTGAAGGGGGAGGCGTGTTTATAGCGATAAGAAGTGCAATAGTATCGAAGGAAATTGACGGAGATTCGAATTGTGAAATGATTTGGGTGAAGGTCACGGTTAAAGCAGGCTCAGACATGGTAATTGGATGTCTCTATAGGCCCCCGGGCTCAGCAGCTGTTGTGGCTCAGCACCTGAAGAATAATTTGGAAAATATTTCGAGTAGATTTCCCCACCATGTTATAGTTCTGGGTGGAGATTTTAATTTGCCGCATATAGACTGGGAGACTCAAACGTTCATAACGGGTGGCAGGGACAAAGAATCCAGTGAAATATTTTTAAGTGCTTTATCTGAAAACTACCTTGAGCAGTTAAACAGAAAACCGACTCGTGGCGATAATATATTAGACCTTCTGGTGACAAACAGACCCGAACTATTTGAATCAGTTAATGCAGAACAGGGAATCAGCGATCATAAAGCGGTTACTGCGTCGATGATTTCAGCCGTAAATAGAAATATTAAAAAAGGTAGGAAGATTTTTCTGTTTAGCAAAAGTGACAAAAAGCAGATTACAGAGTACCTGACGGCTCAACACAAAAGTTTTGTCTCAAGTGCAGATAGTGTTGAGGATCAGTGGACAAAGTTCAAAACCATGGTACAATATGCGTTAGATGAGTATGTGCCAAGCAAGATCGTAAGAGATGGAAAAGAGCCACCGTGGTACAACAACCGAGTTAGAAAACTGCTGCGGAAGCAAAGGGAACTTCACAGCAAACATAAACATAGCCAAAGCCTTGCAGACAAACAAAAATTACGCGAAGCGAAATGTAGTGTGAGGAGGGCTATGCGAGAGGCTTTCAATGAATTCGAAAGTAACGTTCTATTGCGACGGGTCAGGCTCTTATCGCGCAGTTTCCTTTCCCTGAAAGAAAATCCACCTACCTCGTTTCTTAGGTAGTTGCTGCACTCGCCTCTCCTGATAGCAGCTACTGGAAAAATTGCAGAAAAGCAGTGTTGAAGAAACTGCAATTTAATAGCCGCTCACCGGAGGCCGCGATACATGTTTGCTGAAATACAATCTATGAGCAATCTTCCTAAATAAATTGAGTTATTGGAATGGTAGTAATTGTTTACTCAAACGAGAACGCGAAGTTGGTAATTCTATTTAAGCTCTTTATTGTCTTTAAGCCTGATCATCAGCCCGCTAATCTATGTTTGAAGAAAGTTCAGTTCACAATTCTATCCACACTCAAACCCCGCCAGAATTAGCTTTCAAAGTTACGGAATTTACTTAACTGCAACACAGACGATTTTCTAACATACACGTTTGCAGTCGATGTTCAATAATAGTTCGTTTTTTAACGTTAATGCTCGCCATAAGCACTTAGTAAAAGTTTACGAAGTACCGCCACGCTTTTAATTATTAAAGTTACTCGCGTCTTTCGCGGAACGAAAAGTCACAACTCGCTCAAACTCACACTACGCGTTACTGGACTCTTCCAGTCTCAAATCGCACAGTACCGAACCGATGAAGCCGTTTTATGACTTCATTTTACACATTATTCGCGAGGACACATCAAGCATGTCTCTTCTCGATCACAGTTCCTTCGCGACCCCTCATCCACTCGCGACTCACTCTCCTAGTCTGCTAACCGTCCTCGCATCTCATTGGCTCACACATCACACAGCCAATCAGAATTAACTCTTTGGGTGCGCCTCGCGCCAAAATCTAGCACGCACCAGTCATGACTTCTGAATCATTTACGTCATGATTTCTTGTTACACAAAATTTACTGTATAATTTAACAAACCGAAAGGAAAACTAGACTTTACTTTATTTCCAGAAATTATTTAAATACTCGCGAACGTTCTGGCTGCTTGTACAATACCATACACTCTTGGACATCCGACATTCACTAAGATGGGGAACCACTGGCGACTCTGTTCCCACGGTTACATCGTCTGAACACTTGCGAGTTCCAACCTAGATTTTATACACTTGCAAAGAATGGCGAATGTCCCTCTTTCATTCACTCAGGCACACTCATTCACTCTCACCTACTCATATAAAATAACTGTTCACAAAAATTCAAAACATTTATGGTTTTAACAAAGTTATAGGTGAATTTCTAAAAGTTAAATTCTCAAAATAAATACAAAAGCACGGAAGGTGATTTTGTTTCATAGTTGGATGGTCACTGAAGGTGATCTATACATAATGGTATTTATTTAGACTCGAAAATTGTAGAAATTTGCGTTTTCTGTAAGATTTTTCTAATTTCCAAAATATGCAGGTTTCAAAACTCAAATTTGGATGACTTATTTTTATTCATAACAGAAACTAGTATATTAACTTTTAATTTCCTCAGGTTCCTCAGTTAGAAGTTATTAAAGATGAAAGTTCCACGTTATACACGCGGCTAGTTAGCGCACAGGTCTTACATTCTCACGGTACAGACATGCCATATGGTCGTGACGTCAGACGAACGGACACCGGTAATCTGCCCGCTACAGCACATATGCTAATCTGATGGCTACTTTACAGTCTGTCTACATTTCACAGTAAATATTTGATAGAAAACTGTGCGCTCGCACTAGTTGCGACGCCACACTATGTACTGACTTGGCAGAAAATCCTAAGAAATTTTGGTCCTATGTCAAAGCGGTAGGTGGATCAAAACAAAATGTCCAGACACTCTGTGACCAAAATGGTACTGAAACAGAGGATGACAGACTAAAGGCCGAATTACTAAATGTCTTCTTCCAAAGCTGTTTCACAGAGGAAGACTGCACTGTGCTTCCTTCTCTAGATTGTCGCACAGTTGACAAAATGGTAGATATCGAAGTAGACGACAGAGGGATAGAGAAACAATTAAAATCGCTCAAAAGAGGAAAGGCCGCTGGTCCTGATGGGATACCAGTTCGATTTTACACAGAGTACGCGTAGGAACTTGCCCCCCTTCTTGCAGCGGTGTACCGTAGGTCTCTAGAAGAGCGTAGCGTTCCGAAGGATTGGAAAAGGGCACTGGTCATCCCCGTTTTCAAGAAGGGACGTCGAACAGATGTGCAGAACTATAGACCTATATCTCTAACGTCGATCAGTTGTAGAATTTTGGAACACGTATTATGTTCGAGTATAATGTCTTTTCTGGAGACTAGAAATCTACTCTGTAGGAATCAGCATGGGTTTCGAAAAAGACGATCGTGTGAAACCCAGCTCGCGCTATTCGTCCACGAGACTCAGAGGGCCTTAGACACGGGTTCACAGGTAGATGCCGTGTTTCTTGACTTCCGCAAGGCGTTTGACACAGTTCCCCATAGTCGTTTAATGAACAAAGTAAGAGCATACGGACTATCAGATCAATTGTGTGATTGGATTGAGGAGTTCCTAGATAACAGAACGCAGCACGTCATTCTCAATGGAGAGAAGTCTTCCGAAGTAAGAGTGATTTCAGGTGTGCCGCAGGGGAGTGTCATAGGACCGTTGCTATTCACAATATACATAAATGACCTGGTGGATGACATCGGAAGTTCACTGAGGCTTTTTGCAGATGATGCTGTGGTGTATCGAGAGGTTGCAACAATGGAAAATTGTACTGAAATGCAGGAGGATCTGCAGCGAATTGACGCATGGTGCACGGAATGGCAATTGAATCTCAATGTAGCAAAGTGTAATGTGATGCGAATACATAGAAAGATAGGTCCCTTATCATTTAGCTACAAAATAGCAGGTCAGCAACTGGAAGCAGTTAATTCCATAAATTATCTGGGAGTACGCATTAGGAGTGATTTAAAATGGAATGATCATATAAAGTTGATCGTCGGTAAAGCAGATGCCAGACTGAGATTCATTGGAAGAATCCTAAGGAAATGCAATCCGACAACAAAGGAAGTAGGTTACAGTACGCTTGTTCGCCCAATGCTTGAATACTGCTCAGCAGTGTGGGATCCGCACCAGGTAGGGTTGATAGAAGAGATAGAGAAGATCCAACGGAGAGCAGCGCGCTTCGTTACAGGATCATTTAGTAATTGCGAAAGCGTTACGGAGATGATAGATAAACTCCAGTGGAAGACTCTGCAGGAGAGACGCTCAGTAGCTCGGTACGGGCTTTTGTTGAAGTTTCGAGAACATACCTTCACCGAAGAGTCAAGCAGTATATTGCTCCCTCCTACGTATATCTCGCGAAGAGACCATGAGGATAAAATCAGAGAGATTAGAGCCCACACAGAAGCATACCGACAATCCTTCTTTCCACGTACAATACGAGACTGGAATAGAAGGGAGAACCGATAGAGGTACTCAGGGTACCCTCCGCCACACACCGTCAGGTGGCTTGCGGAGTACGGATGTAGATGTAGATGTAGATGTAGACATAAATACAGGGTGGTCCATTATTAGTGACCGCGCCAAATATCTCACGAAATAAATATCAAATGAAAAATCTACAAAGAACGAAACTCGTGTAGCTTGAATGGGAAACCAGATGGCGCTATGGCTGGCCCGCTAGATGGCGCTGCCATAGGTCAAACGGATATCAACTGCGTTTTTTAAAAATAGGAACCCCCATTTTTTGTTACATATTCGTGTGGTACGTAAAGAAATTTGAATGTTTTAGTTGGACCACTTTTTTCGCGTTATGGTAGATGGCGCTGTAATAGTCACAAACGTATAAGTACATGGCATCACGGAACATTCCGCCAGTGCAGACGGTATTTGCTTCGTGATACAACTGCGGAAAAGGTTGATATCCTGTTGATGTATGGCTATTGTGATCAAAATGCTCAAAAAGCGTGTGCTATGTATGCTTCTCGGTATCGTGGATATGATCCAAGTGTCCGGACCGTTCGACGGATAGTTACGTTATTTAAGAAAACAGGAAGTGTTCAGCCACATGTGAAACGTCAACCAAGACCTTCAACAAATGATGATGCCCAAGTTGGTGTTTTAGCTGCTGTCGCGGCTAATCCGCACATCAGTAGCAGACAAATTGCGCGAGAATAGGGAGTCTCAAAAACGTCGGTGTTTTGAATGCTACATCAACATCGATTGCACCCGTACCATATTTCTATGCACCAGGAACTGCATGACGACGACTTTGAACGTCGTGTACAGTTCTGGGCACAAGAGAAATTACGGGACGATAACATATTTTTTGCACGCGTTCTATTTAGCGACGAAGCATCATTCACCAACAGCGGTAACGTAAACCGGCACAATATGCACTATTGGGCAACGGACAATCCACTATGGCTGCGACAAGTGGAACATCAGAGACCTTGGCTGGTTAATGTATGGTGCGGCACTATGGGAGGAAGGATAATTGGCCCCATTTTATCGATGGCAATCTAAATGGTGCAATGTATGCTGATTTCCTACGTAATGTTCTACCGATGTTCTACAAGATGTTCCGCTGTATGACAGAATAGCGATGCACTTCCAACATGATTGATGTCCGGAACATAGCTCGCCTGCGGTTGAAGCGGTATTGAATAGCATATTTCATGACCATACCATGCCGGCCGGAGTGGCAGAGCGGTTCTAGGCGCTACAGTCTGGAACCGCACGACCGCTACGGTCGCAGGTTCGAATCCTGCATCGGGCATGGATGTGTGTGATGTCCTTAGGTTAGTTAGGTTTAAGTAGTTCTAACTTCTAGGGGACTGATGACCTCAGCAGTTAAGTCCCATAGTTGTCAGAGCCATTCGAACCACCATACCATGGCCCGCATCTTCACCAGATCTGACGTCTCCGGATTTCTTTCTGTGGGGAAAGTTGAAGGATACTTGCTATCGTGATCCAGCGACAACGCCTGACAACATGCGTCAGCGCATTGTCAATGCATGTACGGACATTAAGGAAGGCGAACTACTCGCTGTTGAGAGGAATGTCGTTACACGTATTGCCAATTGTATTGAGGATGACGGATATCGTTTTGAGCATTTATTGCATTAATGTGGTATTTACAGCTAATTACGCTGTAACAGCATGCGTTCTCAGAAATGATAAGTTCACAAAGGTACATGTATCAGATTCGAACAACCGAATTAAAATGTTCAAACGTGCCTACGTTCTGTATTTTAATTGAAAAACCTACCTGTTATCAACTGTTCGTCTAAAATTGTGAGACATATGTTTGTGCCTATTAGAGCGCCATATATCACAAAATGTTCATATTTCTTTGCGTGCTACACGAATATGTAATAAAAAATGGGGGTTCCTGTTTAAACAAACGCAGTTGATATCCGTTTGACCTATGGCAGCGCCATCTAGAGGGCCGACCATAGCGCCATCTGGTTTCCCCCTTCAAGCTAGACAAGTTTCGTTCTTTGTAGTTTTTTCGTTTGACACTTATTTCTTGAGATATTTGGCCCGGTCGCTATCAGTCACCCTGTATATATAAAATCAATGTTTCGCATATGGTATGGTACTGCATTCGGGTGGAGTTTACCGTGGAGGCGGTAGGCATTACTGTGCAGTGTGGTTGCATAACGGCGGCTCTGGTCGCGGTGGCTGAGCGCGTGGCGCTCCCTCGAAGGGAATTTATGCGGCTAATTCGGCCGTGTTATTGGCGCTGTTGCAGCCGGCGGCCGGCGGCGCGCTCGGCGATAATATTGAGGAAGGGCTGCGCGCCGCGGCAGAAGGCAAATATATTCAGACTCATATCTGGCGGCGAGGCAGGGCGGCGGCGGGGGTGGAGGGGGAGCTAGGGCCTACCACTGTGAGGCGGCGTACATCCCCAGCCCTTAAAGAAGACCGCGGCCGCCGCACCGTCCTCTCGTATTTCCTCCACTGAAAGAGCAGGCGCTGCGTCAGAGTCATGCGCAGGAATGGTTTACAGAACCACGCTAATGTCACGGACTAAGCGTAGGGAAGGTGGGGCTAGAAGTACGTATGGGGCAAGAGCACACAACACGCTGCCATATTGCCTAATGCAGAAGTTCACCATTCTCCCACCAGGCAGCACATTTGTCATAATCTCGTCAGTTCTGCTCTGGAACGTCATAGCAGTCGGGCGCTTACATATGGAGAAAATGCGTTAAGTCACTTTTGTACATCTGCGATGTAAAACTTGTATGGTTTTGACTGTTAAGTGAATCTAAAGCTGTTTAAACAATAAACTCGGTACTGCAACTTGAGGATATAAGCTTCCAGTATCCTCCTTTATCTCGACGACCTCAGTTCTGTGTGTTACCTGTAGACTTCAGAAAAAGAGAACAGTAGGGTGGGATGTGTGGTATCACAGTGGAATTGCAAGTTTCTGTCAGGTGGCGATAGCAGCCGTGCAGGATCCAGTGGACCCGATGGTGCATTCCTGCTGAGCCATGCCTTCAGCAGCTCGGTACCAGGTGTTCCCTATGCCACTCCAATATAGGATGGTCGGTGGCAGCCATACAGCCCATTCGCACTTGTATCCTATTCACTAGATGATGCTCAGCTGATGTGTCAGGTTGTAGCTCCGACACCATTACTCGTGCTTTACTTCAGACAGCCTCCTTGTTGATATTCAGAACTGAACTCTACTTTTTGCTCTGTTATTTCCAGTGAGACTTCGTACGCTTGTAGGAATACAGATTAAATAAATTTTCTGTATATTGTGTTAGCCTGTCCGCTAATGATGTCTGCATCTGTCGTACAACGACAGTTGCCACACTACTCTTCTAACCGCTGTGTATGAAGTCGTGCACAACAGGTGAAAATGCACACGTGTAGTGGGGTAGAAGGTTGCAGGGCATATTTTCACCTCATCAGTGAACTATTTACGAACCTTAACCAATTACCCTCTGTTTTCACTTGTGGAGGTCTTTCTGTCTTAGACACCTCGCTCTTCACATTAGAGAATTTAAATTAATTTTTATTTTGTGCAGTTTTTTTTCGTTGTGTAATGGTTTTTGCAAACGTATGTAGCTATCAGACAGACTTCGAATATAATCATGATTTCCATAGTGGCACCTTTTATTTTCCATAAACCAATCGAGATCATCTGCTCGACAGCCATTAACAAAGCTTCTTTAACAGCAAGCTCTTTACCTCATTGAAAATGGGAGCTCAATACGGCAAACATCCACAGCTGTTGGGTTTTCCGAGTCTGCGTTTACAAAACTTCTTAAAACCGACAGTGGTAGTGAGCACCTCAAATGTTTCACGTGAGCTTTTTATCTGGAGGAAGAATAAGCAATAGAATAGCATGCATTTCCCTCAATAAACGTTTCTCGGCTGTACTCACTGATCATTAAATTGCCCCTTTGAATTCGCCGAAAAGTAAAGACTTCCTATTTTCCATGTATTTATTTTTAATGCTTTTTATTTTATTCAGTTGCGGGTAAACGTACACACTGCGTATGCCTCTCCAAGTCCACGTATTCTTACCTCACAGCGCGAGTTTGAATAGGCAAACTTATTTTTTATGAAAACTGTTATTACTGCTCCAATAACTGGATGACAATGTTCTAGCAGTAGTGGACACCAAAAGATCCTGAGGAAGATCCCAGCAGAGGGGTCGAAACGTCGAACATTTTAGAAGAAACATGACGCGGCCTAATAACCCAGAAGATTTTAACTTCAAAATAAAAGTGTTCTAGCTATAGAGAACACTGAAACATCCTGAAGAAGATCGCAGAAGAGGGGTCGATTATTTTAGAAGGAAATATGATGTGGCCTAATAACTCAGAAGATTTCAACTTCAGAATAAAAGTACCGCGGAAAATATTTACTGTAAGACTAATGTAAGACTAACCCTCACTAATGAACATCAATGAAGATTTTAGATATGGCCGCCAATGACGTCGATGCAGCACCGTTCTCGATTTACCATATTGAAACATATGCACAACAGCTTATGAGGATTACTCCAATCCACCTGACTATTGAATTTTACCCCAGCTGAAAATGACAGCGAGAGAGATCAGATGATTAAAATAGTTGGGAGACTGAACACTGCCTCTGCTAATTGTTTTTTCCTCGTAGGAAAGATTTCAAGATGGTGCGTGTTGTTGCTCCGCTTTGCCGAAAATGCCTTTACGGTCGTCCGTCTCCTGTGAGTTAATCAACAGATGGATTCAGTAGTTGCTGGACGTACCGGATGGCATTAAGAGGTTGGTGAAATAACTCGTCTTACGATATGAACACCAGACAATATGCTCCAAACACCAACTTTGAGACTGAGCAATGGTTCTTTAAAGTATTGATGGAGATTTGATCAAGCATAATCGGGCACATTCTGTGAGTTTTTATACCCTGGCAGACTGAAACGAGCCTCATCTGAAGTAATGAAAAACTCTTGATTCAAATGTCCTGATTGGAAAATTGGAAATTTGTGGTAAGTTGTTTGGGACCAAACTGCTGAGGTCATCTGTAACTAAGCTTACACAACTTAATCTAACTTAAACTAACTTATGCTAAGGAAAACAGACACAGCCATGCCCGAGGGAGGACTCGAAACTCGGACGGGGTGAGCCGCGCGAACCGCGACAAGGCACCATAGACCGAGCGGCTACCCAACGAGGCGGTCTAAAAAATGGTTCAAATGGCTCTGAGCACTGTGGGACTTAACTGCTGTGGTCATTAGTCCCCTAGAACTTAGAACTACTTAAACCTAACTAACCTAAGGACATCACACACATCCATGCCCGAGGCAGGATTCGAACCTGCGACCGTAGTAGTCGCGCGGTTCCGGACTGAGCGCCTAGAACCGCTAACGAGACGGTCTCATGATTCCATTTCAGTTACAAGTCAGTGGCAATACTCAACACACAGCAGCTCATCACTAACTTTACAAGGATCCTGATTCTTCTGATAAAGTTTTGACATGACCGTCTCTTAATATCCACATGCAAGCCGCCCCCCCTCCCCGCTCTTCCCGCAATGTCACTAAAATATGATAATCCTTTTGAAGTTATCTAAAGTGTGCCAAATTATGTACATAAGGGACTAACCGTTATAGAAGTGCCCTACCAAAATCTTCTGATGAGTTTATTACGAGAGACTACAAAGATGAAGCGTTTTGAGGAAACTGGCCGGTTAGATGTTTTTGTTCCGACGTAATTCCCAGCGCACTCTATACAGAGCACAGTCACACTTCTCTGAGCTATCAAATTTTGCCTCACTCCTCTGCATTATCAGACGTAGCACCCAGTGGCATTATCCTGAACAGAAAAATGCAGACACCCTATAACCAGTATCAGCTGGAAGTCATTTACGGCTGACAGAAATTTATCACGCTGAAGTGTGAATACGCCGAGAATGCTGACACCGTCACCATGTCTCGTGCCCTCGGCTTCTCTCATTAACGGTGATACCTTAACTCTTGACGGTCACCGCTCGTACACACTCAGCAAGCCACACTGTACACTGCATCAGTGAAAGTACTTTGTAGCTCTGATGGTCATCGCCTTTCCTGTTCTAATCGAAAATGGAACGACAGAAAAATGATGGCCTACTTCTTTATTGTGGCCCCATGGTTTCTCTCATTTCAGCGGCGGATAAAGCTCGCATGGGGCTCATAGCCCTCATAAATCATGAGTCTCCTGCTGAGTAATATAAACCCATACTGTTTAAAAGTGTATTACTTTATTTGCATGTAAAACGTGAAGGTAAGGTCGAATAAAATGATATTTCAAGCCCCAGGTTTCCTTTCTAGCCGCCCAGTTACGCATACTGGTGCGCACAACTCAACGACGAAAGAAATTTTCACATCATGCGTAACTGCCATGTAATGTAGCTCAACGAAACTTATATGGGGTGTCCAAAAGGTCTCTCCGCAGTGCCGTAAGATTGTTAGCCGCGCGTGCCGTATGATTGTTCGCCTGCCTGGGTTACTTCCCTTTAAGTGGGCCCTCCCAACATTCCTCTGTTTCGTTTATCTCAGCCAGCGTCTGTAGTATCGTTGGTGTGTGTCGTTACGTGTTGACGTGAACGTTTTAATTCCTATGTTCGTTTGTTTCGTTTTTGTCACTGTTAAAATGCTAACCACTAAAGAACGTGTGTTTTCAGTCGAACAAGTGTTCAAAACTGGGGGTAAATACAAGGTTTCAGTTCTTCAAACATTTAATTCAGTTTTCCTGGAGACAGCACTCACACATCGCGATACTGTGCGAGATTTAACAAACAAATTTCGAAGTATGGGTACAGTGACAGATGCACCGAAAAGTGGTCGACCTAGCGTTTTGTCTGAGAATAAACTATTCAATATTTCCGATAAAATGTGCATGAGTACGAACACGTCATTAAGAAAACTCGCCCAGAATATCGACGTTAGTGTCGGAACGGCCCACACAGCTGTGAGGAAAAAATTAGGACTTTTCCGATACAAAGTGATAGTTGTAAAAGAACTGAAAAATTCTGAGCATGGCAAGAGACTGCGTTATTGTAAATGGTTCAAAAACTTCGTTCAACAAAATGGAAGGGATATTGGTAATGAAACGTTTTTCATTGATGAGGCGTGGTTTCATTTATTCAGGTACATGAACTCGCAAAATTCTCGTATGTGGAGTACTGAAAATCCATTGTTTTTTCATGAAGAACCACTTCATTCTGTAAAAATATGAGTTTCGATGGTAATTTCTAGACGTCGGATTGTGGGTTCCACATATTTCAGGGAAACAATAAAAGCACAACAATACTGCAGTAATATTCTGTACCCATTCATAGGAGAACTTGTGTTAAGTGAAATACTGAACGGTTATTTTCAACACGATGGTGCAACCGCGCATACAGCTCGCGTTTCAATGTCACTGCTTGCTGATGTTCTTGGTGACGGCATAATTTCACAGGGACTTTGGCCTCAACGATCGCCTGACCTAACACCACCTGATTTTTTCTTCTGGTGTGCAGCGAAAGCAACTGCCTATAAATACCGTCCAAAATCCATCGATGAATTGAAAACTGCAATATCCACTTTCACTGCTTCTGTCACAGAAGAAAGTTTACAGCTTGTGTTTGGAAACATGATAAGACGAATTGAATTGTGTATTCAACAACAGAGGGCACAATTTCAACATTTAATGTGAAAATCCGTAAGTAAAAATGAATATTAAATAAATTAATGACTTGTATTTTACTGAGTTTCATTTCGGTATATTTACTGTGGCATACGGCTCCGGTGGCTAACAATCATCATACAACCGACGATAAAATGTGCTCTGCAACCGCTCCTATGCTGGTCACAAGGTTGGCAATGAGTTCTTGAAAGTTCACAAAATTCAGGCTGAAAGTTATTAAAAATTGATTTGAACTTTCATTTATGGTCGTTCAAAGACATCGTTGGTTTTCAATTTCATATCGCTTCGCGCCCTTACGTAAGTTATTTCATCGTCTAAGTCAGGTAACATATTATTAACGCTGTATTCGAAAAGTACACGAACTCCTCTGCTAGGCAACAGCATCTGTCCACATTTAAGCACATTAATCACAAACTGACAATCTTAGCATCTGTTAGTAAGTCTGCCAAATTAAACCCTCATTATGTTACGTAGTGCCTGCACCTTCTCGTACACAAGGTTCAGACTGCTGTGTATCCTGTCAGTCAGATCGTTGCATAAGTTGCAGCAAGTGTTGGGGAGTGAGTACCAGGTCACCAACATTTGTGAAGCCTTGTGCAGGGTTGGTTTAGGAGATAGACACATAGGGGATTTATGTAGGAACTTTTTGAAGGAGGATCACATAGTGATAGTGGCTCTGAGCACTATGGGACTCAACTGCTGTGGTCATTAGTCCCTTAGAACTTAGAACTACTTACACCTAACTAACCGAAGGACATCACACACATCCATGCCCGAGGCAGGATTCGAACCTGCGACGGTAGCAGTCCCACGGTTCCTGACTGCGCGCCTAGAACCGCGAGACCACCGCGGCCGGCCTGTGATAGTGGATGGAGCACTGAATAGTCTTAATAGGGACGAGGAATATGGTGTAGGTGGTGACCTGGTAAAGGTAGCTACTCAAACTGGTAGCACTAATGTGCATTTCGTGCCATTGTTTCAGCGTCATGATGGACCGCATTTTAATGCGGCTTCCAGGAGTGTAAACACGGGGCTCGGGCGCAGGGCATGGATAATATTGCAGTGGTTCCAGTTGAGTCTGTCAGTACATCGGGTTTCACTAGGCATGACCTACACATCAATAGGTATGGGAAGGGGAGGCTGGCAAAGCTTATAGGTGGAGGTATTACCCATGGAAAAATTCCTGTAGTAGTTGGTGTTAGAGCTGCACCATTTTTAGGTTGAACTCAGCTGATAGGTATACCTGCTTAAAGGAAGCCACTCTAACTAAGGGCTCACCTTCAGAGGACGTACAGAAGGAATTAGCATATTCCATCAAAATATAAGAGGTTTTAGAGATAAAGTTAGTGAACTGCTTATAGATGTTGACTCTGAAAGTATTGGTATATCGGAGCACCACTTAAATAACTTGACAATTCAGAGGCTTCCATTACCAGGATACAGATCAGCTGGCTGTTTTTTTTTTCAAGGAGTTCCTTGCGTGCTGGGGGAGTGACTATGTGCGTAAAAACTGTATTCCATTTGAGTCCATAGACGTATCACGGCAATGCACTGAACGGATATTAGATTGTTGTGCACGAGCAGTCGAATTTAGTGAAACGAAACTTATAATTGTTGTTGTTTATAGGTCCCCTAACTCTGACCTCAGAGCATTTCTGCCCGAGCTAGAGATGGTTCTTGATTCACTTGTTAGGAAATACCTGAAATTAGTTATAAGTGGTGACTTCAGTATAAATTTTGTATATGATGGATGGTGCAAGAAAAAGGATGCTGGTAGATCTCCTAAATTCATACGATCTAATGCAGAATGTGTTTTTTCCAACTATGGTGCAGGGGAACAGTAGCGTAGCCACGGGCAATATTTTTATTCATTCTTCGTTACTAGATGGGCATTTGTTAGTAAAGACCAAGATGCACAAATTATAACACGAAAAGGCTTTTGCGCTCAAACAAATTACAGATTATGCAATAAAGTTAATCCAAAGGCAATAGAGAGTTTTTTAAACCTCATCAAGGAACAAGTGTGGAAGGATGTTTATAGTGCCGATAACATCGATGATAAATATAATACTTTCCCTGACACATTTCTCATGTTCTTTGAGAGTTGCTTTCTATTAGAACTTTCTAAGCACGGTACTAGCACTAAAAGGCAGCCCAGGTGACTGACTAGTGGTATAAGGATATAATGTAGAACAAAGCGGGAATTATATCAAAATGTTAGAAGCTGGTACAATCAAGCTACAGTGGTCCATTACAAATAGTATTGTTAAGGTGCTTAAAAATGTTATTAGTGAGGCGAAGGGTATGTGCTAAGCAAATAGAAAAGTTAATTCACAGGATAAAGTCAAAATCATATGGTCAGTTGTGAAGGAAGTTTCTGGTCAGCAGCACAAGATCGAGATATAAAATAAGTTCGTAGTAAAAATATTTCTGTTACTGATGAACCAGATGTATGTGCAATATTTAAAAATCATTTTCTGAGCATTGCTGGTGAATTAAATAAAAATTTAGTTTCTAAATGGCTCTGAGCACTATGGGACTTAACATCTATGGTCATCAGTCCCCTAGAACTTAGAACTACTTAAACCTAACTAACCTAAGGACATCACACAACACCCAGCCATCACGAGGCAGAGAAAATTCCTGACGCCGCCGGGAATCGAACCCGGGAACCCGGGCGTGGGAAGCGAGAACGCTACCGCACGACCACGAGATGCGGGCTTAGTTTCTAATGGGACTCATATAACGCACTTGGTAAATGCCTTTCCGAGATTGATGTCTGAAATACTCCTCTGTGATAAAGAGAAGGGATAGATTGAGTCAATAATTAAGTGAGTGAGTTGACCTTTGTGACCGAGCGGTTCTAGGCGCTTCAGTCCGGAACTGCGCTGCTGCTACGGTCGCAGTTTCGAATCCTCCTTCGGGCATGGATGTGTGTGATGTCCTTAGGTTAGTTAGGTTTAAGTAGTTCTAAGTCTAGGGGACTGATGACCTCAGACGTTAAGTCCCATAGTGCTTAGAGCTATTTGAACCATTCTTTTTTAAATCACTGAAGACTAAGAACTCTGATGGATATGATAGAATGCCTAGCAGAATGTTGAAGTACTGTGCTACATGTTAGTCCTGTACTTGCCCATATTTGTAATTTTACCTTTGGAAATGGTCATTATTCACAATTTTGATAACGGCTGTGATGTGGGCTCTAAGTGGGGTACAGTCAAATGGGGGGTGCCCCACGTATCATTGTTGGGGCCTCTCCTGTTTCTTATTTATTTAAATGATATGTCCTCTAGTACTACGGGTAACTCTAAAATATTTCTGTTTACTGATTACACTCGCTTGGTAGTAAAGGATGTTATGCACAACACAGGCTTGTTTTCAACTAGTGCACTTTATGGCTTGTAGAAAATAACCTAAGGCTAAATCACAGTGAAACTCAGTTTTTACAGTTTCTAACACACAATTCAAGAAAACCAGATGTATTAATTTCACAGAGGGGGCATGTGATTGGTGAAACTGAACAGTTGAAATCTCTAAGTGTTCAGATAGATAGTAAACTCTCGTGGGAAGCCCACGTCCACGATCTTACTCAAAGACTTAATGCTGCCATTTTTATCTTTCGAACGGTATCTGAAACAATTTCATTCGCTTATGTCGTATGGTATTATATTTTAGGGTAACTTTTCCCATTCTAAAAGGATATTTTTCACTAAGAAGCGCGCTTTTTGTGCAATAAGTGGTGTAAGTTCGCGAACCTCTTTCGATCCCTGTTCACTAGTATGGGTATTTTGACACTGGCTTCTCAATACATATGTTCTTTACTGTCGTTTCTTGTTAACAATATATGCCTATTGCCAAGAGTAAGGAGCCTTCACTCAGTCAGACGCACGAGAGGCCGCGCGGTTTGAGGTGCCATGTCACGGATTGCGCGACCCCTCCCGCCGGAGGTTTGAGTCCTCTCTCGGGCATGGGTGTGTGTGTGTTGTTCTTAGCATAAGTTAGTTTAAGTTATTTTAAAGTAGTGTCTAAGTCTAGAGACGGATGACCTCCGTAGTTTGGTCCCTTAGGAATTCACATTACATTTGTTTTTTCACTCAGTTAATACGCGGCAGAAATCCAACCTGCATATGGATCAAGCTTACTTAACTTTTGCTGTATTGATGATTGGGGTTTGCTTAAACTTATGGACTGACTTTTTCGGGTTTATAAACTTGTATGCTGTAATGTCATGTACTGACACGTTCCAAGACCTTGGATATTTGCTCCTCAATTTAGTCCTACCGAACTTGACGTGTAAATAAATAAATCTAAATTAATTTAATCAGTGCATGTGCCTTTACTTTAATGTGTGAACTCAAAAACAAGGAGAGTGTAAAATATCGAGATGTGGCGTCTGCCATAAGGCCAGTACCTCAAGATCACCCAGCTCGAGATAACCAGTATGAATTTTCTGGCCCAGATGATGAAATGCATATAGAGGACATATATCAAGCCTTTCTTAGAGTCATGGCAACCAAAACCCCTATCCCACGCTGAACTGAATGATTAGACACGATATTTGTGCTTATACAAAGCTTCTGATTAATTACTAGAAATTGGAAGTTTGTGGTAAGGCCTTATGGGACCAAACTATTGAGGTCATCGGTCCGTAAGCTTATACACTATTTTATCTATCTTACACTAACGTACGCTAAGAATAACACACACGCCCATGCCCGAGGAGGGACTCGAACCTCCGACGGCGGGAGCCGCGCGAACCATGATAAGCTTTATCATGCTTAATTGGTGCCAGGTTCACACATTCCCCAAAAATTCTATCTCCACAGCTACACATTAAACTTCATATGGTGATGTTCTTTCTAAAGACAGTGAACAAGGAAAGTAGGGCATTTTTTTCTTAAAATAGATAGTAACAAGTGAAAGTGAGGTCAAACTTAATGCAACTATTTTTGATGAAAACGTACGGAAGATCCACAGTTCAGCGAGGGAATGGAAGACCTCCGATAACAATGCAAGTAAAGGCAATGGTTTGCGGAATATACGTGTAAACGAGAGGCAAAAACACTGTAAGTAAATTTAACTCCAATTGCCTGTTTAGCACTGAAGTAAATAGAAAAAACTTGCTTGACAACTAAAGGAGCACAGAGAATGAAAATGCTGTCGAGAAACTCCTGCAAAATTTCCAATAACTTAGTGCATATATGATAATACAGATGCTGTTTCTCAGATTACATTTAAATTACTTCCATGGCGACTGCGGAGATTATAGCGAGGAACTGAATGAGCGTTTTCGTAGGGACATTAGAGTGCCACGATCGCTGGGATGCTTTTAGACTATTGTCGTTGCCTCAAGAGAGGGTGTCCATATATAAAACACATACGAAAGTCCTTGAAAAGAGCCTATCTCCCATAAAATGATGTTAACGTATTATCTTGCATATCTAATTTATACTTCATCCAAATGCTAGATTGTTTTCAAACCGCAATCAGCGTACACAGTGTATTAAAGATTTCTTAAATATTACATTTTAAAATCTGACCCGAATGAGCAACACGAGTTAAATGTGTGATTCAGTTTGTACGCTATGTTAAAAACAGTTTAAAAATTTTGACCTAAAAATGACGCAAACCAGTGTTATTGATATTTCGACGTAAAACTACTGCGATTAAAGATTATTTATTACCAAAAGATTTTCATTTTTATATAAAAAGCATCCCGTATGGCAATCTGCGAATATGGATACATAATATGTCTCTACATTTTGGTATTTGTAGGGACTTACCTTGAGAAGATTTACAGAAGTTAGGTGTGAGGATACGTGGTTTCAGAAATGCGAAAAACTGCGAAGAACGAAAGTTTAACAAAGTTTATTTCGACCTCATCTTCCGATAACAATGCAAGTAAAGGCAGTGGTTTGCGGAATATTCGTGTAAACGAGAGGCAAAAACACTGTAAGTAAATTTAACTCCAATTTTATCAGGAAGTACTGTCTTCAGTCCATAAATACCAAGATGTAAAAACACGTTACGCATCCAACTCTCCAAGATGATCACAGAAGCTGCTTCATAAATGAAAGCGAAAGACATCTTTTGAAAGAAAAACTTTTTAACTGTCGTAAGCTTAAGAGGGAAATACCAGTAATAACTTATCTTTAACTTGTTGTTGTTGTGGTCTTCAGTCCTGAGACTGGTTTGATGCAGCTCTCCATGCTACTCTATCCTGTGCAAGCTTCATCTCCCAGTACTTACTGAAACCTGCATCCTTCTGAATCTACTTAGCGTATTCATCTCTTGGTCTCCCTCTAAACTTTTTACCCTCCACGCTGCCCTCCAATGCTAAATTTTGATCCCTTGATGCCTCAGAAACTGTCCTACCGACCGACCCCTTCTTCTTGTCAAGTTGTGCCACGAACTCCTCTTCTCTCCAAATCTGTTCAATACCTCCTCATTAGTTATGTGATCTACCCATCTAATCTTCAGCATTCTTCTCTAGCACCACATTTCGAAAGCATCTATTCTCCTCTTGTCTAAACTATTTATCGTCCACGTTTCACTTTCATACATGGCTACACAGCATACAAATACTTTCAGAAACGACTTCGTGACACTTAAATCTGTACTCGATGTTAACAAATTTGTCTTCTTCAGAAACGCTTTCCTTGCCATAGCCAGCCTACATTTTATATCCTCTCTACTTCGACAATCATCAGTTATTTTGCTCCCCAAATGGCAAAACTCCTTTACTACTTTAAGTATCTCATTTCCTAATCTAATTCTCTCACCATCACCCGACTTAATTCGACTACATTCCATTATCCACGTTTTGCTTTTGTTGATGTTCATCTTATATCCTCCTTTCAAAACACTGTCCATTTCGTTCAACTGCTCTTCCAAGTCCTTTGCTGTCTCTGACAGAATTACAATGTCATCGGCGAACCTCAAAGTTTTTACTTCTTCTCCATGGATTTTAATACCTACTCCGAATTTTTCTTTTGTTTCCTTCACTGCTTGCTCAATATACAGATTGAATAACATCGGGGAGAGGCTACAACCCTATCTCACTTCCTTCCCAACCACTGCTTCCCTTTCATGCCCCTTGATTCTTATAACTGCCATCTGGTTTCTGTACAGATTGTAAATAGCGTTTCGCTCCCTGTATTTTATCCCGGCCACCTTTAGAATTTGAAAGAGAGTATTCCAGTCAACATTGTAAAAAGATTTCTCTAAATCTACAAATGCTAGAACCGTAGTTTTGCCTTTCCTTAATCTTTCTTCTAAGATAAGTCGTAGGGTCTGTATTGCCCACCTGTTCCAACATTTCTACGAAATCCAAACTGACCTTCCACGAGGTCGGCTTCTACTAGTTTTCCATTCGTCTGTAAAGAATTCGCGTTAGTTTTTTGCTGCTGTGACTTATTTAACTGATAGTTCGGTAATTTTCACATCTCTCAACACCTGCTTTCTTTGGGATTGGAATTATTATATTCTTCTTGAAGTCTGAGGGTATTTCGCCTGTCTCATACATCTTGCTCACCAAATGGTAGAGTTTTGTCAGGACTGGCTCTCCCATGGCCGTCAGAAGTTCTAATGGAATGTTGTCTACTCTCGCGGCCTTGTTTCGACTCAGGTCTTTCAGTGCTCTATTAAAATCTTCACGCATTATCGTACCTCCCATTTAATCTACATCCTCTTCCATTTCCATTATAATGTCCTCAAGTACATTGCCCTTGTATAGACCCTCTATATACTCCTTCTACCATTTTGCTTTCCTTTCTTTGCTTAGAACTGGGTTCCCATCTGAGCTCTTGGCATTCATAACAGTGGTTCTCTTTTCTGCAAAGGCCTCTTTAATTTTCCTGTAGGCAGTACCTATCTTGCTCCTAGTGAGATGTGTTAGATGTTAGATGTATTATGTGTGGCCTTCAGCTGAAGAGCTACGTTGACCCCTTTTTATAAGGCCTTCAGCCATGTGTATTCTTTAAAGGAAAATTTTTCATATGAAGGAAGGGGTTTATTTTAAATTGCGTGTCTGACTTGTTGTTCAGGCTTTCAGCCGTTCTTTCAAAGTTGTTTGTGGCCTTCAGCCATGCAATAAGCTACTATTTCTGTAATTACGCTTCTGGCCGTCCTGTTGTAAATTTAAAAAGAAGTTTCTTGTTTAGAAGAAATTGTTTGTTAATGTGTTTTAATTATAGTTGTCCTTCAGACGTGTAGTGTAGGCCTTCAGCTGCTAATCGTTTTCAGTTGTATCCTTTGTAAATTAAAAAAAATCTGTTTTTATCCCAGAAAGCATCTCAAGTTTTCTTTAATAAGGCCTCCAGCCGTATTTTAAAACAATGTGTAAATAAGTGGTTCTTAGAAAAATTAAGTTGTGTATTTGATTGTGCAACTCACAGTAACTGTTTACGGCCTCATTCACAATCGTAACCTTACCCTGTGCGCTCTCTGAGTTCCTACCAACCAGGTTTGCTGTACATTCACTCAAACAAGCATTTTCTGTTGCAATATTTTTAACTTTTTTTTTTTACGAAGCTTCACAATGACGTCGGCGCTTGTCACCCATCGCGAGCGGCTTTTCAATACATCTGCAGTCTTTTCAGCAAACACAGGATCAACCAATGCCGCCGAGTGTTGTGCTCAATTTCTCGAGATTTTATTTCGGGCAGAAATTTATGTGCGCTCGTAAAAGTATTGTGGCGTGGCGCGCGGCCTGCTGGCTTTTCCTCCGACACTGCCAGCCACGCCACGCCGGCCGCTGAAAGGCGGGCGCAGAGACGCGACGCGGGCAGCAGCAGCACAAAGCGAGACAGCGCGGCGCTGTGCGAGACGCCGGAAAAAAATTCTTACGGTTCCAATTGCACCCAGTCCCGCACGGCCTGAATTATTCCCGAATAAAGCCTGCGCCAATAAAAATAGCCTCAGCCGCCACGGAACAAGGTCTACCTTCCTTTCCTTCCTGTTTGATTTTTCTTGGGACTGTACGTGACGTCAGCACTTAGTCACGAATTAAGTGAAACTGTCGTCAAGTTTAAACACCTCGGTGTTGCTGGGACAGAATCTATTGGACATAAACTCCCACGTTTCATTCTCGTTAAACAGTAACGTCATTACTACACATCTGTTTTTAGTCCCGTTGATTCGGTCCAATACGGGGTCCTCTGTAATCAGGAATTAGGCAATTGGTCTACATACGACGGTTGACGGTACCAATATATTCCAAAAAGTCGTATGATTTTTCTGGAGATCACATTCCCCAAGTTCTATTGAATTCGGAGTCCGCCCCAGGTATGACAGAATGTCAATCCAAAGGGCCCGGGTTTGATTCCCGGCTGGGTAGGAGATTTTCTTCTCTCTGGGACTGGGTGTTATTTTCCTAATCATCATCATATCATCCCCATCGACGTGCAAGTCGTGGAAGTGGCGTCAAATCGAAAGACTTGCACCCGGCGAACGGTCTATCCGGCGGGAGGCCCTAGTCACTCGACATCTACATTTACATTTATTACGGAGATAAAGGATCAAGTTACTTGTTTCGCTTTACATATGAAAAACACTGACCAGGAGAAGGGAAGGGATGATAGGACATCTGTTAAGACATCAGGCAATGACTTCCACGGTACTAGAGGGAGCTGCACAGCGCAAAAACTGTAGAGGAAGACAGAGATTGGAATACATCCAGCAAAGGACGTAAGTTGCAAGTGCTGCTCTGAGATGAAGAGGTTGGCACGTGGCACAGGAGAGCAATTCGTCGCGGGTGGCATCAAACTAGTCAGAAGACTGATGACCCAAAATAAAAGGTATGGTCTAGCGTAGGCCTTGTAAGTAGGCTGTTTAGGTTTTTATCTTGGTAACGCCACGTAGCGCTCTATGTGAAAATCACTGACTGTGCTGTGTGAAGTCTGTGGCTGGTTTGCATTGTTGGATTATTCGCTATTGTAGTGTTGGGCAGTTGGATGTAAACAGCGCGTAGCGTTGCGCAGTTGGAGGTGAGCCGCCAGCAGTGGTGGATGTGGGGAGAGAGATGGAGTTTTGAGCGCGAACGATCAGGACGCGTGTCTGTCAGAAAAACAGAAATTTGTAAAACTGGATGTCATGAACCAATATATATATATATATATATATATATATATATATATATATATATATATATATATATATATATATTCCTGGAAATGGAAAAAAGAACACATTGACACCGGTGTGTCAGACCCACCATACTTGCGCCGGACACTGCGAGAGGGCTGTACAAGCAATGATCACACGCACGGTACAGCGGACACACCAGGAACCGCGGTGTTGGCCGTCGAATGGCGCTAGCTGCGCAGCATTTGTGCACCGCCGCCGTCAGTGTCAGCCAGTTTGCCGTGGCATACGGAGCTCCATCGCAGTCTTTAACACTGGTTGCATGCCGCGACAGCGTGGACGTGAACCGTGTGTGCAGTTGACGGACTCTGAGCGAGGGCGTATAGTGGGCATGCGGGAGGCCGGGTGGACGTACCGCCGAATTGCTCAACACGTGGGGTGTGAGGTCTCCACAGTACATCGATGTTGTCGCCAGTGGTCGGCGGAAGGTGCACGTGCCCGTCGACCTGGGACCGGACCGCAGCGACGCACGGATGCACGCCAAGACCGTAGGATCCTACGCAGTGCCGTAGGGGACCGCACCTCCACTTCCCAGCAAATTAGGGACACTGTTGCTCCTGGGGTATCGGCGAGGACCATTCGCAACCGTCTCCATGAAGCTGGGCTACGGTCCCGCACACCGTTAGGCCATCTTCCGCTTACGCCCCAACATCGTGCAGCCTGCCTCCAGTGGTGTCGCGACAGGCGTGAATGGAGGGACGAATGGAGACGTGTCGTCTTCAGCGATGAGAGTCGCTTCTGCCTTGGTGCCAATGATGGTCGTATGCGTGTTTGGCGCCGTGCAGGTGAGCGCCACAATCAGGACTGCATACGACCGAGGCACACAGGGCCAACACCCGGCGTCATGGTGTGGGGAGTGATCTCCTACACTGGCCGTACACCTCTGGTGATCGTCGAGGGGACACTGAATAGTGCACGGTACATCCAAACCGTCATCGAACCCATCGTTCTATCATTCCTAGACCGGAAGGGAACTTGCTGTTCCAACAGGACAATGCACGTCCGCATGTATCCCGTGCCACCCAACGTGCTCTAGAAGGTGTAAGTCAACTACCCTGGCCAGCAAGATCTCCGGATCTGTCCCCCATTGAGCATGTTTGGGACTGAATGAAGCGTCGTCTCACGCGGTCTGCACGTCCATCACGAACGCTGGTCCAACTGAGGCGCCAGGTGGAAATGGCATGGCAAGCCGTTCCACAGGACTACATCCAGCATCTCTACCATCGTCTCGATGGGAGAATAGCAGCCTGCATTGCTGCGAAAGGTGGATATACACTGTACTAATGCCGACATTGTGCATGCTCTGTTGCCTGTGTCTATGTGCCTGTGGTTCTGTCAGTGTGATCATGTGATGTATCTGACCCCAGGAATGTGTCAATAAAGTTTCCCCTTCCTGGGACAATGAATTCACGGTGTTCTTATTTCAATTTCCAGGAGTGTATGTACTGGCCCTTCTGTTTTATTATTGTATTCTTTATTGCAATACCTTGCAATGTCTACATTAAAGATTATATATGTCATGTTAATAGATCTGGCCGCCTTCTGGAGTAAATCTAGCAGTGTGGTGTTCAGTGGATGTTAAGGGTTGTATTACAAAGTTTACCTCTATCTTATTTCACCCGTTTCGTGATCAGTTGCTTTTTTTTTTATTAACCTTTGCTATTATATTTGCTGTTTTGGAGCAGGTTGCTAAATTTTTTATAGTATTGCCGTTCCTGGCGTGTAAGGCCTTCGGCCGTTATTGTGGTCATTTGCCTCAAAATTCTAATTTGCTACTCGTGTTTTAGCAGCAAGCCTTAAAACCTGGCTTCTGATGCCTTCTGCTGTGTTTGTGGCGACTTGCCGCTAATATTTAAATACCTTTGATTTGTAAGTTGCAGTGAGTTTTAAACAATTCCTAATTTATTGCCATTCCTGGCGTGTAAGGCCTTCTGCCCAGATCACAGTGGCTTGCTTTTAAAACATTATCTGCTGTATCTGTATTTAATGGTGATTTGCTAAATTGTAACTCAGTGAAAACACTATTTACATAGTTGTTTATTCCTTCATTAATAACGTATGGTATTTTTATTTGTTGTTGAGTTTGGAATTACTGGTGTAATCCTGCCTTTCCTTGACTACCAGGTTTCATCTTTATTTCTAAACAGAAAAGGAACATAACTTGGTTTGTGTGACTCCTCCACGCAAAATCTTTTATACACTATTACTACTCGCAGAACGCAGGCTAAGTATCGTTTCCCTTTTATTCAGTACTGAAGCTCTCGAAGTCTGCGACGGTACTGGAGCCGACCAGTGATGGGCGGCTAATTACATCATCATTGGCGGGGGGCGCTGTACTGTCTTCCTGGAGGTGTGGCGCTACCCGCTCTTTCCGTTTGCGCGTGGCTCAGCGTCTTCTTGATGCCACTTCGTGGCGCTGCGCTTTTCGGTGTACAGTCGATGCTTTAGCACTGCACAAAAAGAACGACAACGGGTAAATACCTAGCAGTGATCGCCCGCAGAAACTTAAAATGGAATGACCAAATAGAACCTCACGAAAAGCAGATATGAGGCTAAGACTAATTGGATCACAAGGAACTTTAATTTGTTCACGAAAGAAGTGCCGTGCAAAACACTTGTGAGATCGGCTGCTAGAATGAATTAATAGCAGATATAGGGTGGTGGTGGTTAGTGTTTAACGACCCGTCGAGAATGAGGTCATTAGAGACGGAGCGCAAGCTCGGGTTAGGGAAGGAAACCGGCCGTGCCCTTTCAAAGGAACCATCCCGGCATTTGCCTGAAACGATTTAGGGAAATCACGGAAAACCTAAGTCAGGATGGCTGGAGACGGGATTGAACCGTCGTCCTCCCGAATGGGAGTCCAGTGTGCTAACCACTGCGCCACCTCGCTCGGTGCAGATATAGGGAAATCCAACGAAGTTTGCGAGGTTTCGTCACAGGTTCGTTCATTAAGTGCGAGAGCGTTACGACTCTCAACCACCTCCCTTGGCAGAAGCTACCAGACAGGCGTTGTTTACTGATGAAATATTGAGTGCAGAGATTCCCAAAGGAGATAGGCAACATATTACTACTTCCCACATACACCATCTGATCAAATGTGTCTGGACAGCTGCTAGTGGACATTAATATTGGTTTGTAAACCCTTCGCCAGATATTCAGACACGTCATCGTGAGTGCTCTGAGCAGAGATGAGGACACTCTTGATGACGTGTCTGAATATCTGTGGAGGAATGGCAGGCCTTCTTCCTTAAGAACCACAAACAGAAAATGTAGAAATGTTAGACGCTGGTTTGGAGCAAAGTCGATGTTTTAATTCATCACCATAGGAGTTTGATAGAGCGCCGGTCTCGACCCTGGGCAGGTCAGTCCCTCTTGGGAATATTATTGTCCGCAAGAACTAAGGGATGATGACGACGACGACGACGACGTTTGGTTTACGGGGCGCACATCTACTAGGTTATCGGCGCCCGTACAAATCCCCAACCTTTGCTCAGTCCAAACTCGACACTTTCATGAGTGAGAATGAAATGATGAGGACAACACAAACATCCAGTCATCTCGAGGCAGGTGAAAACCCCTGAACCCGCCGGGAATCGAACCCGGAACCCCGTGTTCGGGAAGCGGGACTACTGCATGGCAGACTGCAGTGTAGTGCTGAACCGTCTCCGAACTGTTCTTCTCCTAAATGCAGTATACGATGATGTGAAATGTATTCATGTACTTCCACTTTTTGATATTCCTACTCTATCCTACGGAACACACATTACCACGAGAAACACACTAATAACGTAACACCACTTCCTCCGTACTTCTCTGTTGGAACTATACATGATGGCAGGTAATATTCTCCAGGCATTCGTCAGACATAAAGCATTACATCGAACTGCGAAATGTAATAGCGGCTTTAATGACTCCAAATCACTCGCGTGTACCGGCGCCGCTGTTAACACCACCTCAAGTTCGTTTAGCGTTGACTACCGAAATGGATGGCTTATGAGGAGAATCTGCACAATTCTGCCCCTACGCACATTCATCGTGCCCACTAGACTACTGGTAGCACTTAGGAATGTACGAATGATTGCTTACGCTGATTTATTAAGAATCTTTACAACTACCATCCGTAAAGTTCGACAGCCCTGTCCGGCAGTACATGTGATCCACCTTGTCTTGGTCCAGTTGTTGATACTTCGCGGTTCCGCTTGACAAGCAAGTTACCAATACTTTATATTTTGCATATCTAAAGGAACAGACTTTGCCGATGAAGCACAATTGTAGTAAAGATCTCCAAACTTATTTTCAGATTGTGAATTCATTAGATGTCAACTGAACTAGATATACGGAACTTTAATAGTGACAACTATTTACTTATAGCTCGTACAAAATAGATACGTGTTTCAAAGTTTTACTGACCTTCAAAGTAGTCACCAGCATTGTGTATAACCCGTCACCAGCGATGTGGAAGTTGTAGACTACTCTTAGCAGTGCCAGTTGTGTTGACAGTTCGAGCGGCGCGGTCTATTGCCCGACGAAATTGTAGCAGTTCTGAAACGAATGTCGTGAAGTGTTTCCTTCAGTTTACAAACAGAGTTGAACTAACGAGGGCTTAAGACATGGAAGTGCAGTAGGTGGTGTAGCACTTAGCAGCCCCATAGTCAAACAAATCAGTAACAGCTTGCACTGTACGTTCTTGAGTATTGTCCTGCAAAATGATGGTCAGGTCCTGCAGAAAGTGTCATCAACTCTGTCTCTATACTGTTCATTTTTGGAACACAACCTACCACCAGCGAGACAAGCTTGAAGCTAAGGTGCAGATACTGCGAGAAGGAATAGCTCACTAGAAAGTTCAATTGAAGAGGAATAGACATATCTAAAATGTCGTGTGACGAGGGCCTCCCGACGGAGAGACCGCTCGCCGGGTGCAAGTCTTTTGATTTGACGCCACTTCGGCGACTTGCGCGTCGATGGGGATAAAATGATGGTGACCAGGACAACACCACACCCAGTCCCTGAGCGGAGAAAATCTCCGACCGAGCTGGGAATCGAACCCGGGCCATTAGGATTGACAGTCTGTCACGCTGACTACTCAGCTACCGGGGGCGGACATAGACATTTATGAAAAGGGCAATCAAAAAATGTGGTAAAGAAAACATTGGTACAAAGTAGGTAACTGCGAAGAAGCTATGGGTAACAGGAGAAACACTTCACTTGATCGATAAAAGAAGGAAGTGCAAAAATGTGCAGGAAAATTCAGAAATTCGCTGAGGAATGAAATATAAATGAAGTGCAGGGGAACTTAGAAGAAATTGTTGCAGGGAGAATGTGAAGAAATCGAAAAAGAAATGATTGTCGGAAGGACAGATTCGGTTTATAGGCATGTGAAAACAACCTTCTGTGAAATTAAAAGCAAGGGTTGTAACATTAAGACTGCAATAGGAGTTCCGCTGTTAAATGCAGAGAAGACAGCGGATATATGGAAAGAGTATATTGAAGGCTTTTGAGTGAGAAGATATGTCCGATGTGATACAAGGAGAAACGGGAGTCGATGTAGAAGATAGGGCTTACAGTATTTGAATCAGAATTTAAGAGAGCTTTGGAGGACTTAAAATCAAATAAGGTGCAACGTATGGAAGTTTAACGTCCATTAAACATCCTCATTTCCTTACTGCTCTGCGACTGGCTCTGCTCAACTCCGCGAATAATACGTTTTTATCAATTTTGAATAATAATTTCTGTTAATAAAACTCTTAATCTCAATAAGTGTTTTGCTACCTACGGTAATAATACATTTAATTATAGTATTTAATCAAATCAGAAATTTACTAATTAAAAACAGAATGAGCAATGTTACTAACCTACGACATTAGAACAACATAAAATTAACTCCCTAAACGAGCTACCCTACAATAGGCACAATGGAAACTGTTTCTTATCGCACCCCTTTCCCTAACTTATGTTGTTTGATACTGGTCACGCAAGTCGTTGTTGCCGGGCGCTGTGGCCGAGCGGTTCTAGGCGCTCAGTCTGGAGCCGCGCGACTGCTACGGTCGCAGGTTCGAATCCTGCCTCGGGTATGGATGTGTGTGATGTCCTTGGGTTAGTTAGGTATAAGTAGTTCTAAGTCCTAGGGGACTGATGACCACACATGTTCAGCCCCATAGTGCTCAGAGCCAGAGCCGAGCAAGTCGTTGTTCAACTGAAGCTCCACCTAGACGGACACAGTATCAGAGAGCTCATGCAAAGAGCTGGCGGAACACACATTCACTTAAAATTACAGTGTCCTTCTTTGCCAGCTGTTCGCGCTGATATCACCGTAATTCAACGTGAAGATCACGAGGGTCGTCCCAGGTACCGGCGTGATATCGTCCTTCCCCCATGAAAACTGGACCACATCTACAAACGTGCAAGTGATTTCCGTCCAAAAAGCTCCTGACCATAAGTTGCTCAACTGCAAAGTCCGGCACAAGTCGATACACAATATACCTGTACAAATGTAGCGGCAATTGGTAGACTCAAGTGCGTCGCAGCAAAGGAACCCTTAATGTTGCATTCGAACGCCACAATTTGTAAGTAGGCTGCTTATTTATTTATTTTATTGGTAACGCCACATAGCAGTCAGTGGCTGGTTGGCATTGTTTTAATACTCGCCATAGTAGTGTTGGGCAGCTGGATATGAACAGCGCGTAGCGTTGCGCAGTTGGAGGTGAGCCGCCACCAGTGGTGGACGTGGGGAGAGAGATGGCGGAGTTTTGAAATTTGTAAGAACTGGTGTCATGAACTGATATATACACTCCTGGAAATGGGAAAAAGAACACATTGACACCGGTGTGTCAGACCCACCATACTTGCTCCGGACACTGCGAGAGGGCTGTACAAGCAATGATCACACGCACGGCACAGCGGACACACCAGGAACCGCGGTGTTGGCCGTCGAATGGCGCTAGCTGCGCAGCATTTGTGCACCGCCGCCGTCAGTGTCAGCCAGTTTGCCGTAGCATACGGAGCTCCATCGCAGTCTTTAACACTGGTGGCATGCCGCGACAGCGTGGACGTCAACCGTATGTGCAGTTGACGGACTTTGAGCGAGGGCGTATAGTGGGCATGCGGGAGGCCGGGTGGACGTACCGCCGAATTGCTCAACACGTGGGGCGTGAGGTCTCCACAGTACATCGATGTTGTCGCCAGTGGTTGGCGGAAGGTGCACGTGCCCGTCGACCTGGGACCGGACCGCAGCGACGCACGGATGCACGCCAAGACCGTAGGATCCTACGCAGTGCCGTAGGGGACCGCACCGCCACTTCCCAGCAAATTAGGGACACTGTTGCTCCTGGGTTATCGGCGAGGACCATTCGCAACCGTCTCCATGAAGCTGGGCTACGGTCCCGCACACCGTTAGGCCGTCTTCCGCTCACGCCCCAACATCGTGCAGCCCGCCTCCAGTGGTGTCGCGACAGGCGTGATTGGAGGGACGAATGGAGACGTGTCGTCTTCAGCGATGAGAGTCGCTTCTGCCTTGGTGCCAATGATGGTCGTATGCGTGTTTGGCGCCGTGCAGGTGAGCGCCACAATCAGGACTGCATACGACCGAGGCACACAGGGCCAAGACCCGGCATCATGGTGTGGGAAGCGATCTCCTACACTGGCCGTACACCTCTGGTGGTCGTCGAGGGGACACTGAATAGTGCACGGTACATCCAAACCGTCATCGAACCCATCGTTCTACCATTCCTAGACCGGCAAGGGAACTTGCTGTTCCAACAGGACAATGCACGTCCGCATGTATCCCGTGCCACCCAACGTGCTCTAGAAGGTGTAAGTCAACTACCCTGGCCAGCAAGATCTCCGGATCTGTACCCCATTGAGCATGTTTGGGACTGGATGAAGCGTCGTCTCACGCGGTCTGCACGTCCAGCACGAACGCTGGTCCAACTGAGGCGCCAGGTGGAAATGGCATGGCAAGCCGTTCCACAGGACTACATCCAGCATGTGTACGATCGTCTCCATGGGAGAATAGCAGCCTGCATTGCTGCGAAAGGTGGATATACACTGTACTAGTGTCGACATTGTGCATGCTCTGTTGCCTGTGTCTATGTGCCTGTGATTCTGTCAGTGTGATCATGTGATGTATCTGATCCCAGGAATGTGTCAATAAAGTTTCCCCTTCCTGGGACAATGAATTCACGGTGTTCTTATTTCAATTTCCAGGAGTGTATATTATGACTATTAATGTAAATACATTGCTATCAGTAGTTAGTGCCTTCCGTAGTTTGAATCTTTTATTTAGCTGGCAGTAGTGGCGCTCGCTGCACTGCAGTTGTTCGAGTAACCAAGATTTTTGTGAGGTAAGCGATTTGTGAAACACATAGGTTAATCAAAATATCCACGGGTGTACTGCCGGTCTATAGTGTCCAACGGGCACAATATTTCGGCGATCAAACATGTCGCCATCGTCAGGTGAACTGACGGACTGAGCTCCTGTGAACGTGCCGGCACGGAGATCCGTACGCTATGGCTGCTCAGGGGGAACTGGGTTCGGTCGCGGTGGCGGCCGATTTAAATACCCTCCGCCCGCGGCACGCTCCCTCCGCCGTCCGCGCCCCGCGCCACGGTAGCGCGGTGGAACAGATTGCGACGGCGTCTGAGATGACGTCGGTGTGATGGCTCTGCCCGCCGTGGTCGTCACAACTATGCGTTTGCTCGATTTACTCTTGATTAACCCAATCGCTGGTTCCCATGCCTTGCTAAGATTATAGCCACAGTCACGGTTTATGAGGTCGTCATTGGTGCGAATTTCGATGGCCTATCTAACAACGCTGTCCCAGTATCTCGACGTCTGTACCAGAATCCTAGTGCGGTCATACTCCATAGCGTGATTTTCCGACAAACAATGTTCAGCGACCGCCGACTTGCTCGGATACATCAGTCGAGTGTGCCTCTGGTGTTCACGGCATCGATCCTCGACGGTACGCATCGTCTGACCAATATACGACTTGCCACATTGACACGGAATCTGGTACACGCCGGCCTTCCTCAAACCGAGGTCATCTTTGGCGCTCCCCACCAGTGTACGAGTTTTATTCGGAGGACAAAACACAGTTCCGACCCGGTGTTTCTTCAAAATGCGGGCGATTTTCCCCGAGAGTGCGCCTGTGTATGGAATAAATGCAGTGCCTATCTCCTCCCTCGTGACTTCATCCATCTCAACAGGTTGTGCTGCAGTGGTTGGGCGGAGAGCACGTTGGATCTGCCACTCTGAGTACCAATTTTTTCGAAACACAGTTCTCAGATATTCCAATTCCTGGGGTAGACTCTCTGTGTCAGAGATAGTGCGCGCCCTATGTACTAGAGTTTTTAGTACCCCATTCCTCTGTGAAGGGTGGTGGCAGCTGTCTGCGTGCAAATACAGATCAGTGTGTGTTGTCTTTCGATGCACCCCATGACCTAGGGTGCCGTCAGCCCTTCTCCTGACCAAGACGTCAAGGAAAGGTAATTTGCCCTCCGTTTCAGTCTCCATAGTGAATTTCATGTTGGGATGTATGGAGTTTAGATGTGTAAGGAAGTCAAGGAGTTTGTCCATACCATGTGGTCAGATGACGAACGTGTCGTCCACGTAACGGAAAAAGCAAGTAGGTTTCCATTCGGATGACGACAGGGCTTCCTCCTCGAAGTTCTCCATGTACAAATTCGCTACCACCGGTGAGTTCATAAGAAGCGGATATAAAACTACATGCGTGTGCAGTGTCCCTCAAAGCTCCGATTATATGACTGCAATAGTGAGAAGAGAAATACATTTATGGTCATTCTCTCATATGAAGGCCAATTATCAATTGACCAAACGTGCGGTCTATGTGGACTAGCTCGGCTGTTTGTATAGCTTTGCTTCGTTTATGTTGTGATTGGCAGGAGAGCCAACACCTTGGTACTAAAGGAGGCCGAAATGCACGCGTTTTAGCTCACGCAGGCTGGCGTGAGGTCTTTAACATGGCAAGGGAATTAGAATTGAGAAAAACGGACGTAGCTGGTGGAATACTTAACTTTAATCCATTAATGACGAACGTCGCTCTTGATGGTACATGATTTACAATATCAATAGAAACTGATCATGGCGCCTTGCTAGGTCGTAGCAAATGACGTAGCTGAAGGCTATGCTAACTATCGTCTCGGCAAATGAGAGCGTACAAGTCAGTGAACCATCGCTAGCAAAGTCGGCTGTACCACTCGGGGCGAGTGCCATGAAGTCTCTAGACCTGCCGTGTGGCGGCGCTCGGTCTGCAATCACTGATAGTGGCGACACGCGGGTCCGACTTATACTAACGGACCTAGGCCGATTTAAAGGCTACCACCAAGCAAGTCTGGTGTCTGGCGGTGACATCATAGCTTTAGCAAGCACGTACGTGATGGTTCACCTATCACGGCCGTCAGTACGTAGATTTAATCCTCGCGTACATAGTAATAATAGAAGATTTTATCAATCAGTGTTGTTGTCCAGCCGCACTACGGGTGGGATTGGAGGGGGGGGGGGATGTATGGCGGCCATTGTGGCCGAGCGGTTCTAGGCGCTACAGTCTGGAGCCGAGCGACCGCTACGGTCGCAGGTTCGAGTCTCGCCTCCGGCGAGCTAACCTTAGGTTAGCTAGGTTTAAGTAGTTCTAAGTTCTAGGGGACTGATGACCTCAGAAGTCAAGTCCCATAGTGATCAGAGCCTTTTTTGGAGGATTTTTTGTGCTCATTTGGCGAAAAACTGTTACAGAAGGCTGTTTACTGTAACGAGCCAGAGAGAATTCAGAAGTGCTGGGGCAGATGCGAATATGTGGTATCCAGCTGCTACGGCCACGTCAGCGGGGAGACAGTAGCGCAGCCCATAGAATGTCGGGGAGGCTACTAATGCTGAACAATAACCATGAACAAAATCTCATTATATCCTGTCAGTCGTACTGTATTCTTGATAAAAGCACGTGGATCACTCATTTAGCGCCTGTCCAGTTTTGATTGAACTGGTATTGAATTAGAGTTATCTGAATTTCTTAAGGCATAGTTAGGGACCTACTAGCTTCATTACTTATTTTATGGGCAATGTATCGGACTTTAATTTACTGCTTGACTGCTTGATATTCTCCGAAGCAACTGATTTTACTTGAAAATAATTACGAACGTTGTGTAGTGCAGAGACTTTACCCCCGTGCATCACAAGGTGTGCTTTAGGAACGATTGCCACGCTGTTCAGCTTTTCTAACAAAGAGAGTGCTGTAAAAAAAGAAAAAAATACCTACTTTCCTGACGATAAGTTCAAATTATGCGTAGATTTACGATTCAGTTGGTATTTCACAAAAGTCGATCCAATTAATATTCTGAAAGTCGATGAAATTAATCTTCAATTACACAATATCAAACTATTTTTCCTTGGTGCTCAAATATCGCCATAGGCAAGCCTGTCAAAGGACTGTTGTCTCGAGGGGGTGCAGTAATTGTCCGACAAGCCTTGATTATCTATTCTCAGTAATTTGCAATACAGGGCTATTCAAAAAGAAGCAACACATTTCAAAGATAGAAACACAATTCGAACGTTCCTGGAAAGAGAAAAGTTCAAATTTTTATTCTGTCAACGTAAGCTCCATGTGTTACACGACAAAAATCAAAACGGTGGCTCATTTCCTGTCATACACGAAGCAGCTGGTGATTTGTTATCGAATTCACACGTTCAACAATGCGATTTCGCAGAGTTTAAAGAGTGTCAGGCAAAGGGGCGATAAAAGCGCAGTCTTTTACTTAATCCCACAGATAAAAGTCACAAGGTGTGAGGTCTGGAGACATGTCAGGCCACCGGAGAGGAAGTTCATCTTCTGCTGCTCCTCTTTCATTCCAAAGTTCTGGAATGGTGTCATTCAGGTAACATCGAACTTGCTTAGAGAAATGAGGCGGGGCACCAGCTAGCATGAAGATAAAGTCAACTTCTTTCGTGGATGAATTCCATTCTCTTACCGTTCTTCCTATGAGGAGGAGCAGAAAATGAGCCGCATGGCCGGTGGCCTGCCAGGTCTCCAGACCTTACACCTTGTGACTTTTATCTGTAGAGTTACATGAAAGACCGCGTTTTTATCCCCCTGATCCTGACGCACTTAAACGTCAGCGACGTTGCATTGTTGAAGCTGTGAATTCGGTAACGAGGGACCAGCTGCTTCGTGTGTGGCATGAAATGAGTCACCATCCTGATATTTGTCTTGCAACACATGGTGCTGACATGGAATGCATGAAAATGTGAATTTTCTGTTTCTAGAAACGTTGGAATTGTGTTTCTATCCTTTGTAGTTTGGAAGCAATACATGTTTGAAATCTGTTGTTTCATTTTAAATAGTCATGCAAGGCAGACAGCCACAAAGGCAGTTCGTGCGTTGGTTTGAGCTCCAGGCCTCGATTTTTTTCATGAGAGGGAGACACCAGTGTGTCCTTAACGTTTCGAACTACTGCCGCCACTCCAGGGAGCCCAACCTCCGAACCTTGAGATCAGGCCATGCGGCCCAGAACAAAACTGAGCCGTCACTCTGGTTAGATTCGCTACTCATTCCTCTTTCTTCCGGAGGACGCGTACTTGATTGCAATACTCTCGGTAACAAAACTGACGGGAGAGGCCATCCCGTCTTGAGTTTATTTCAGTTGTTAGTTGGAGCAGGATGGTTGGATGATTGGTGGGAGGGGACCAACAGTGAAGACATCGGTCCCATTGGAGTAGAAGGAAATCGGCCGTGCTCTTTCAAAGGACCCATCCTGGCATTTGCCTGAAGCTAATTAGGGAAATCACGGAAAACCTAAATCAGAATGATAGGCCGCGGGTTTGAACCGTCGTCCTGCCGAATGCATGCCCAGTGTGCTAACAGCTGGAATAGGTACATGGGGATCAATAGCGCAGAAGTTGCGGCATTGATATGCCTTTGTGCTTGCATATTGCTTTCAGCAGCAGCCATGGACTTTTAAACTCCGGTTAGTACCGTTTCACATGAAAGGAAATGCAACTGCGATTATTTCAGTCGGGAACCATCAGAAATGCAATGGTTTTCATGTACAGGCGCGACAAAGCTACTCATGCTTGTAGGAGAAAGCTCGCTTCTGCCACTGCCTGAGCTTCAGTTTATTCCTTCTCGTGATAAGTCATTACAATTTATCAATCATTGTATACTCTGTCTCTCTGATCAAGGGCTGAAAGAATTAACATAAGTGTCGTTTATATTGCATAATGGTTCTGTTTGTCTTGTCCTGCGACGAGACTTTGTGTCTGGTTTGTGTTATTGCTGTGTGTGGAGCGTACGATCTTTTAAATGTAACAGGCCAGCTTTCATTTCCATATGTGTGTTTATAGATATATATTCAAGATTTTACGATGCATGCTCACTTCTGCTCTGTAGAATATCCTTGTTGCCTCTTACAACCCTTAAAATAATGATCACTAACCTCTGCTAGAAGAGATGTGGTCCGATGCTGACCACGGTCAAGTTGCCAGAAGATTAGCAGGTAATGTTAAATATTCCAGTTGATTGGGAATCGGAAGTCAGGCAGCTATTTAAATTTCAACAACCCCTATAGCCACATTAGTTCTTTTAAAGAGAACCGACGGAAGCCACAACATATACAAGTACAGAACAAATTACTCTTTGGAACTCAGATTTATTCTTAGAGAACTTTTTGAGTACAGGTGAACTTCAACTTTGACAGGAACTTAAATGTGATTTGCAGAGTATCCATGTATGTGTAGAATGCATAACCTTTTGATCAGAGCTATCATGTTAATTTACCTTTCCACTACCTCTGGGAATACTTTACACCTCTACTGTGGGTGATCTTATCTGGATCGGACTGAAAGAGTTCGTGAAGACAAGCAGACGGTATAAGAACACTCAAAAAATCGCCTCCCGAAAACCAGACGGCCGCAAGGGCTTGTACTTCTCTTGTGATTCCCACTTCTTCACAGAGAGATGGTCTGCCACTTAGTTCATTCACACTTGTTTCACCACGCTGAAGCATCAGCTCAACGTGACCACTGAGTAGTGTGATGATGCTTTAATACCATATACTTCTACCAACACAGCAGGCATTGTTGCAGCGTTGCTGCCCTTGAATACCAGAAAGCGAATTACTGCGCTTTATCAGTAGGCTGTGCCATTTTGCTTTAGTCCCTAGAGGCATTCCATAGTATTGTGGCGAGGAGATTTCTATGGATGCGAAGACCGGAGACATGCAGCTTGTGGTGTATACGATCCTAATGCGTATCGTGGGCCCTTCGGCGCCAGTGAGCAGCGGTCACCTTCTTTGTATAAAACTACCTAAGTATCAGGCGTCGCTTGGGTATGTATTTACTCCAATCTTCTATTAGTCCATCTCCTCTACCCCCTGTCTACCCGTATTCCCATCCCCTGCTGCCCCCCTTTATCCATCTTCTCCTCCCCCTCTCTATTCATCTCCTATTCCCACATATCTAACCATTTATATCTCCTCTCCCTTCCCCTCTCTCCAACTACTCCTTCCCCTCTGTCCATCTACTCCTTCCCCTCTGTCCATCTACTCCTTCCCCTCTGTCCATCTACTCCTTCCCCTCTGTCCATCTACTCCTTCCCCTCTGTCCATCTACTCCTTCCCCTCTGTCCATCTACTTCTTCCCCTCTGTCCATCTACTCCTTCCCCTCTGTCCATCTACTCCTTCCCCTCTGTCCATCTGCTCCTTCCCCCCCCCCACCGGTCCATCTGCTCCTCTCCCCCCGTCCATCTGCTCGTTCCCCCCCGTCCATCTGCTCGTTCCCCCCCGTCCATCTGCTCGTTCCCCCCCGTCCATCTGCTCGTTCCCCCCCGTCCATCTGCTCGTTCCCCCCCCGTCCATCTGCTCGTTCCCCCCCGTCCATCTGCTCGTTCCCCCCCGTCCATCTGCTCGTTCCCCCCCGTCCATCTGCTCGTTCCCCCCCGTCCATCTGCTCGTTCCCCCCCATCCATCTGCTCGTTCCCCCCCCCCGTCCATCTGCTCGTTCCCCCCCGTCCATCTGCTCGTTCCCCCCCGTCCATCTGCTCGTTCCCCCCCGTCCATCTGCTCGTTCCCCCCTGTCCATCTGCTCGTTCCCCCCCCCCCGTCCATCTGCTCGTTCCCCCCCGTCCATCTGCTCGTTCCCCCCCGTCCATCTGCTCGTTCCCCCCCGTCCATCTGCTCGTTCCCCCCCGTCCATCCGCTCGTTCCCCCCCGTCCATCTGCTCGTTCCCCCCCGTCCATCTGCTCGTTCCCCCCTGTCCATCTGCTCGTTCCCCCCTGTCCATCTGCTCGTTCCCCCCTGTCCATCTGCTCATTCCTCCCGTCGTTCTGCTCGTTCCCCCCCGTCGTTCTGCTCGTTCCCCCCGTCCATCTGCTCGTTCCTCCCCCCCGTCCATCTGCTCGTTCCCACCCGTCCATCTGATCGTTCCCCCCCGTCCATCTGATCGTTCCCCCCCGTCCATCTGCTCGTTCCCCCCCGTCCATCTGCTCATTCCCCCCTCCCGTCCATCTGCTCGTACTCCCCCTGTTCATCTGCTCGTTCCCCCCCGTCCACCTGCTCGTTCCCCCCCCGTCCACCTGCTCGTTCCCCCCCGTCCACCTGCTCGTTCCTCCCCCCCGTCCATCTGCTCGTTCCTCCCCCCCACCCATGTGCTCGTTCCCCCCCGTCCACCTGCTCGTTCCCCCCGTCCACCTGCTCGTTCCCCCCCGTCCACCTGCTCGTTCCCCCCCGTCCACCTGCTCGTTCCCCCCCGTCCACCTGCTCGTTCCCCCCCGTCCACCTGCTCGTTCCTCCCCCCCGTCCACCTGCTCGTTCCTCCACCCCGTCCACCTGCTCGTTCCTCCCCCCGTCCACCTGCTCGTTCCTCCCCCCCGTCCACCTGCTCGTTCCTCCCCCCCGTCCATCTGCTCGTTCCTCCCCCCCGTACATCTGCTCGTTCCTCCCCCCCCCGTCCATCTGCTCGTTCCTCCCCCCCGTCCATCTGCTCGTTCCTCCCCCCGTCCATCTGCTCGTTCCTCCCCCCCGTCCATCTGCTCGTTCCTCCCCCCCGTCCATCTGCTCGTTCCTCCCCCCCGTCCATCTGCTCGTTCCTCCCCCCCGTCCATCTGCTCGTTCCCCCCCGTCCATCTGCTCGTTCCCCCCCCCCGTCCATCTGCTCGTTCCCTCCCCGTCCATCTGCTCGTTCCCCCCCCCCGTCCATCTGCTCGTTCCCCCCCCCCCCCGTCCATCTGCTCGTTCTCCCCCTGTTCATCTGCTCGTTCCCCCCCATCCTTCTGCTCGTTCCCCCCCGTCCATCTGCTCGTTCCTCCCCCCTGTCCATCTGCTCGTTCTCCCTCTGTCCATCTGCTCATTCCCCCTGTCCATCTGCTCGTCCCCCCCCCCCGTAAATCTGCTCGTTCCCCCCCCTGTCCATCTGCTCGTTCCCCCCCAATCTGTTCGTCATCTCCCTCTCTCTGTCCATCTACTTTTTTTCTTTCTCTATCTCTACTTCCCCCTAGCCGGCCGTTGTGGCCATGCCGTTCTAGGCGCGTCAGTCTGGAACCGCGTGTCCGCTACGGTCACAGGTTCGAATCCTGCCTTGGGCATGGATGTGTGTGATGTCCTTAGGTTACTTAGGTTTAAGTAGTTCTAAGTTCTAGGGGACTGATGACCACAGATGTTGAGTCCCTTAGTGCTCAGAGCCATTTGAACCATTTCTCCTTCCCCCTCCCTCTGTTCGTTTCTTCCACCCCTTTCTTTGTCTATCTCTTCCTCCCCATATTTGAGTCCATGTCCATTTCCTCCTTTCCCCTTGCTTTCCATCCACGTTCTTCTACTCCCTTTAGCACCACTATCCCAATAGAATGTTACTGGTTGCTGCCCCCAAAGTATTTCTTTCCAGGCAGTAAGTAGTATGTATACGAAGTTCGTCTGAAAACGACGCAGGGTCTTAGGAACCGTTTTTAATCCTTGGAATTGCCTGCATACGCACATTTCACGTATATTTCACTTATATCTAAAATATTTCACACGTGTTTGTTGACATAGTTCACCTACATCTCTAGTCAATTTTGGTCTGCAGTTTCGTTTTCACGGATCTCAATGTTATATCTCCTTAACTGTGTATCGTACTGTAGTATAAAATTGTTTATGACCTGATATCTCCTGAGCAATGTGTTATACAATGATATCATTATGCAAGTACATTCAGTGTTGTATGTGAATACTCTCTGAAAAATGTGTCGCGAATATACAGGGTGACCCAAAAGTCTGTTAACGTTTGAAAATTCAATGTTTCACTTAATAATGTAGGTAGAGATGTAAGACTGACACGCATGCTTGACATGACATGCGGTTGTATTGAAACCAACAAAAGTGCACACAAAGTGACACAGCTGGAGCGTCATATGATACAAAAACAATAATCAGCATAACAGCTCAGCCCAAATTTAGCAGTTCTAGGGGTTGACAGGTCTTCGAAGTGCGAAATGGGCTTCGTCGGTCGACAACACGCACAAACAATCGTCATCTTCCTGCAAATGTTCTCCGCATCAGAGAATCGGCGGCTGACAGTTCATGATGACCTTGGATTTTGTACGGCTAAGATTGGAGGGTACGCCTTAGTGACCTCAAAATAGTAGCCGTCGAATGTAGGTGCCACGTGCGACTTCAAGAGCGCTGACTTCGCCAGGTGGAGATGAACCCGCTGAAGTGTCCTGTTCTTCCTGCGCTGTCCCATCGTCTAAAAAACCCGTGGCTTCGAGCTTCGTGATCATCTTCTTCATAGAAACACTTGTCACAGAACCTTTACCCGTTCGAATGCCGTTCTTACTGCAATAGGATCGTAAAGCTGCAGTAGCAGAGTCTGTATTCTGAAAGTAAAGCTTCACTACCGGCACTGTTAGTGCCTGCCTTTGTGGCCGAGTGGTTCTAGGCGCTTCAGTCTGGAACCGCGCTGCTGCTACGGTCGCAGGTTCGAATCCTGCCTCGGGCATGAGGTACTTAGGTTTAAGTAATTCAAAGTCTAGGGGACTGATGACCTCAGATGTTAAGTCCCAGAGTGCTTAGAGCCATTCGAACCACTGTTAGTGAAACTTTCTGGTAAAGTCAAAATGCCGCGATTGCTAGCGTATCTGCCTCCTTCTCTCACTTTGGCTTATTTTATACGTGGTCCTCATGCGATATCAGCGACGTGTTGGTGCCGAGCTCCACTAAGGACTTTTGGATCACTCACTAATTGTTAGCAAAAAAGTTATAAATTAAAACGTTATGCCTGATACGGCAGTATTACTACGTGAATAGCGAAAATGTAGTAAGCGATACCTTCTATTTTTTCTTTCATCATTTGTGGGGTTGTGAGGGAGAAAAGGTAAATATTTGAAATTATTTGTAAAATTTGTTGCATTTCACCATGTGCTGCAATTCTCAAATACTGGATAAATAAAATCTGTGTAGCGCTCGTCATGGGCTACATTTCTTTTTCAGCCCACGTCTTTTGTAAGAGATGGGTGGTGCTTACCCCCACAGTTATTTATCCCATGCAGTAAGTGACATATGTTTGGTTGAAATCGGTATTGTGATCTAAGAGGAGATGTGGAATGTGTAACGGAAAGTTGCTACTCACCATATAGCGGAGATTCTGAGTCGCAGATAGGCACGACACAAAGATTGTCACAAATAAGCTTTCGGCCACCAAGACCTTTCTCGAAAATAGACTGCTGTCGTGGTGTGTGTGTGTGTGTGTGTGTGTGTGTGTGTGTGTGTGTGTGTGTGTTTGTGTGTGTGTGTGTGTGTCGATCGTCTATTTTAGACAAAGGCTTTGTTGGCCGAAAGCTTATTTTTGTCATGACTACATGCGACTCAAAATATATATTTATACACTATGTGATAAAAATTATCCGGACACGTAGCTGAAAATGACTTATAAGGTCGTGGTCCGTCCATCGGTAATGCTGGAATTCAGTATGGTTTGGCCCACCCTGAGCCTTGATGACGGCTTCCACGTTCAATCAGGTAATGAAAGATTTCTTGGGAATGGCAGCCCTTTCTTCACATAATGCTGCACTGAGGAGAGATATCGACATCAGTCGGTGGGGGCTGGCACGAAGTCGGCTGTCCTAAGCATCTCAAAGGTGTTCCATAGGATTCAGGACAGGACTTTGTAGAGGCCAGTCCATTACACGGAAGTTGTCGTGTAAACACTAAGCCACGTGCCGTACATTAAGAACAGGTGCTCGATCGTGTTGAAAGATGCAGTCGCCATCCTCGAATTGCTCTTCAGCAATGGGAAGCAAGAAGGTGCTTAAAACATAAACGTAGGCCTGGCCTGTGCTGTGATATTGCCACGCAAAATAACTGGGGGTGCAAGCCACCTCCGTGAAAAACACGACCACACCATAACACCACCGGCTCCGAATTTTACTATTGACACTAGCAGATGATGTTCACCGGGCGTTCGCCATACCCACACCATGCCACCGGATCGCCACATTGTGTACCGGGATTCGTCACTCGACACAACGTTTTTCCACTGTTCAAACGCTCAATATCTATGCCTCTTACACCAAGCGAGGCGTCGCTTGGCATTTACCGATGTGAAGTGTGGCTTACAAGCAGGCGCTCTACCATAAAATCCAAGTTTTCTCACCTCCTGTCTACCTGCCATAGTACTTGCAGTGGATCGTGATGCAGTTTGGAATTCCTGTGTGATTGTCTGGATAGATGTCTGCCTATTACACATTACCACCCTCTTCAACTGTCGGCGGTCTCTGTCAGTGAATAGGCGAGGTCAGCGTGTACAGTTTTGTGCTGTATGTGTGCCTTCACGATTCCACTTCACTATCACATTGGAAACAGTGGACCTACGGATGTTTAGGAGTGTAGAAATCTCACGTACAAACGTATGACACAAGTGAAACCCAATCAACTGACCACGGTCGAAGTCCGTGAGTTCCGCGGAGCGCCCATTCTGTTCTCTCAGGATGTCTAATGACTACTGAGATCGTTGATATGGAGTACCTGGCAGCAGGTGGCAACTCAATGTGCCTTATACGAGAAACGTATGATTTTGGGGATGTTCTGATACTTTTGACCACATAGTATATATATAACTTTGTATGAATCAGTTCCTATGTGACCAGTGTACTACTTTGATTATAATTTTATAAATTCCTTTAGTCATTTTTCCACGAAATTTTCTTACTTTTTATGAAAAAATTTTTCTAAACTAAATTTAAGTGCTTTCACCGTTACCTATGCAAACGATTAGATTATTTGCATACAATAATTGCAATATGTCTGTTTCTCTACTCCGCGCTTCATGGGAAGAGATAAGTGAGTCATGTGGAGTCGCTGGCCGCGGTGGTCGAGCGGTTGTAGGGGATTCAGTCCGGAACCGCGTGACTGCTACGGTCGCAGGTTAGAATCCTGCCTCGGGCATGGATGTGTGTGATGTCCTTAGGTTAGTTAGATTTAAGTAGTTCTTCGTTCTCGGGGACTGATGACTTCAGATGTTAAGTCCCACAGTGCTCAGAGCCATTTGAACCATGTGAACCATGCGGAGTCGGTTAAAAGAGAAAGACGTTTATGCAGTCCTGGGGAAACGTATTTCTGCGAATGTTGGGTTATCATTGTGAAACTACTTACTTGCTATGGAAAAGAACAGAAGGAGACAACGAAGGCAGTATAACTCTAGCGAAATATCGCAGTTTGTAAATTAACAATGTGGGCATCGCTAATGTCAGTTTTACTCAAAATGAGAAATATCTGTAAAGTTGATACGCCTGTAAAAATTTAAGCCCTATTGGGAAAACAGGTCATAACCTGCAACAGACAAAAAGAAAGTGACTTTATTTTTTCGGGGTGATAATTAAACATTTTTGATTAGCCTTTCGTGTACTCTCTGTGTGTATCGAAGAGTTGTACGAATCGGGTGGTAAACAAATTCGCGTGGATTATTTAGTGGTGTAATTAGTTACGCATGACGCTGTGCCCGCGTTTAACTGAGCCGCTCGCCTGCGCGGTCGCGCCAGCGCGTGCCGGCTGCGGACAAGCGGGCACAGCCGGCCGGCCTTCTGGAATCCCGCGCTGCGAGCACGCTATGGCGCGCGCACCGGGGCACAGATCCTGCGCGGCACCGGCGCCACAGATAAAATTAGACGTACATCAGGCTGCTGCGCGCGTCCGGCCCGGAAACGGTTCCGTCACGCAGTGCGACCTCATCGTCACAATGCGCTGGGCCGCCTGCAGTCTGCAGTCTGCAGTCTGCAGTCTGGTGTCGAAACGACGCGGTGCGAACGAACAGAGTAAACGCAGGGGTCGTCAGGGATGGCTATACTAATGCGGCCAGCCGCCAAAAGTCTTAACAAACAACTTTTGGAGCGTAGACGGCTACGAGAGGTACAGGAAAAGAGTCAATGAGTAATTTACCGACAGGGATCTCGAGCCATTCCGACTCCACCTTTGTGGCCCCAAGACGCGAACATCCCGATCAAGGTGAACCATACATTATTAGTCGAGTTTAGATCCGGGGAGTCTCGTGGCCAGGGCAGCATGGAAAACTCATCTTGCTGCTCTTCAAACCACGCACATACACTGAGAGTTGTGTGACACATTGCTGGTAGACTGCTGGCCATTAAAATTGCTACACCACGAAGATGACGTGCTACAAACGCGAAATTTAACCGGCGGGAAGAAGATGCTGTGATATATAATTGTTTAGCTTTTCAGAGCATTTACACAAGGTTGGCGACGGTGGCAACACTTAAGTTTCCAACCGATTTCTCATACACAAACAGCAGTTGACCGGTGTTGCCTGGTGAAAAGTTGTTGTGATGCCTCGTGTAAGGAGCAGAAAAGCGTACCGTCACGTTTCCGACTTTGATAAAGGTCGGATTGTAGCCTATCGCGATTGCGGTTTATCGTATCGCGACTTTGTGCTCGCGTTGGTCGATATCTAATGACTGCTAGCAGAATATCGAATCGGTGCGTTCAGGAGGGTAATACGGAACGCCGTGCTGGATCTCAATGGCCTCGTATCACTAGCAATCGAAATGACAGGCATTATATCCGCATGGCTGTAACGCATCGTGCAGCCACGTCTCGATCCCTGAGTAAACACATGGGGACGCCTGCAAGAGAACAACCAACTGCACGAACAGTTCAAATGGTTCAAATGGCTCTGAGCACTATAAGACTCAACTGCTGTGGTCATCAGTCACCTAGAACTTAGCACTACTTAAACCTAACTAACCTAAGGACATCACACACATCCATGCCCGAGGTAGGTTTCGAACCTGCGACCGTAGCAGTCGCACGGTTCCGGACTGCGCGCCTAGAACCACCAACAGTTCGATGTTTGCAGCAGCATGGACTATCACCTCGAAGACCATGGCTAAAGTTACTCTTGACGCTGCATCACAGACAGGAGCGCCTGCGATGGTGTACTCAACGACGAAGCTGGGTGCACGAATGGCAAAACGTCATTTTTTCGGATGAATCCAGGTTCTGTTTACAGCATTATTATCTTCTCATCCGTGTTTGATGTCATCGCGGTGAACGCACATTGGAAGCGTGTATTCGTCATCGCCATACTGGAGTATCACCCGGCGTGATGGTATGGGGTGCCATTGGTTACACGTCTTGTTCGAATCTGAAAGCACTTTGAACAGTGGACGTTACATTTGCGATGTGTTACGACCCGTGGTTCTACCCTTCATTCGATCCCTGCGAAACCCTACATTTCAGCAGGATAATGCACGACCGTATGTTGCAGGTCCTGCACGGGCCTTTCTAGATACAGAAAATGTTCGGCTGCTGCGCGTTCTCCGGATCTCTCATCAATTGAAAACGCCTGGTCAATGATGGGCGAGCAACTGGCTCATCACAATACGCCAGTCACTACTCTTGATGAACTGCGGTATCGTGTTGAAGCTACATGGGCAGCTGTACCTGTACACGTCATCCAAACTCCATTTGACTCAGTGCCCAGGCGTATCAATATATACCAAGAATTTTTTTGAACTCAAACATCTGTCCTTCAGTTCCCTTACTGTACGGTAAAACTGAATGCCGCAATGTATCCTGACTCCAATGTCGCCGCAAAGCAGACGACATCCAGGACCAAAGTTACAGAAATTGTCAAAAAAATTCTCGCACCACTTTCCGTGTCCGAATGTATAACAAAATTGCAAGAAGTTTCATTTTATGCCATAAACACCGAGGCATCGGATCACAAGGCTGAAAATGTTTCTTTAATTTGTTCAATCCTTCACAGATCCAGACAATGCAGCTGTTTGTTTCGCTGTATAACGAAACGTCGGAGACAACTGCGAATATTTATCTAGACCCTTTCAGACAAATGCAAATTCCATTAGATAAATTAGTCACTTTTTGTGGAGACAGTACCAATACCAACTTCGGAGGGCATCGTCGACGCGGCCAGCGAAATGTGGTTCACCAAATTAGAGAATAATTAGGAGAAAATGTAAAAGGAATTGGATGCCCTGCCAATAATATTTACAATGCTATATCAAGCGCTGCAGGAGTGTTAACTGACGATACTGAAATAATGGTTATGAAAATATTTAATTATTTTTCAATATACACGGAAAGGACAGAGAAACTGAAAAAGTTCTACTTATACGTTGATGTCAATCATCACCATCTTCTATTTCACTCAAAAACATGGTGGCTGTCGTTAGTGCCCGCAGCTGAGAGAATTCTTAAGCTCCGGATTAAAACAATTTTTTGACGTCCAAGACAGTTCATCTAAAACTATTTCAGAATTTTTAGTAGGACCATCAATGAAATTTACTTCATGTTTCTGCAGTCAAAATAAAAACCATTTAAAGAGCAGTGTAACTCACTGATATTCATAGTAATCATGTCATTAGAAGATATATTTTTTTGCACTATGAGCCCCCAAGAACAAAACTTGGCTGTTTGAAAGAAAAAAACCCTGTCTCGATACCTGAAATAAGAAATATATTAATCGACACTCAAATATGTCTCAATGAAACAAAGACTGCCAATTTTATTGGCATGAGTCTGAACACATTAAAGATTGAGAACCTTAAACAAGTAATAACTGCCGCGCGATGTAGCCGGGCGGTCTAGGCGCCTTGTCAAGGTCCGCGCGGCTCCTCCCGTCGGAGGTTCGAGTCCTCCATTGTGTGTGTGTGCGTGTGCGTGTGCGCGCGTGTGTGTTATCCACACCGTAATTTAGTTTAAGTTAGATTAATAAGTGTTTTAGCTTAGGTACCGATGACCTCAGAAGTTTGGTACCATAAGACCTTACCACAAATTTCCAAGAAATAATTAATTTGATTTCGGAATTTGAGGAAGAGACAGTGCCTTTCTATACCACATCATTTGCTTACTAAAAGAAATGGGCTATTTCTTTTAATAAACGTTGAGTAATTGACTGAATGATGCTATCCGAAAACTGAGGGTGGGTGATGATTGAAAACACTATTATATATCTGATTAAAAATGATGCAAAGATATCAGACGACAATTGTTTTCAGAAATACATATAGATGAAGAGGTTTTCAGAAACTGAGCGTGACACAGAAGCATGGAAGTCCAAAAACTCTGTGGAAGAAAGGTGAATTTAGTTTCTTAAGTGAAAGGAAACTCCTGAAAGCATATAGCAACTACTAAAATTGTTAGAGTATTTGTTTACTATTCCGGCACACAACGCTACTGTGGAAAGAATGTTTCCGCTGATGTGCGCGCAGTGGACTGCTGAAAGAAGACGACTGCTCCCAACGACTGTGAAATCAATCTTATAATGCCAGCTGAGATGCAAGTTGACTCCCATGGAATTTTGTAAGTACGTAAAAGAGAAGAAAGATTTGCTGAAAAAGATGAAGTCTTCCTAAAAATATGATGTACGAACTACTTTTGCCGCAACAAGTTCCATGTAATTGTTATCTAAATAAAAATTAATTATATTAAATAATATTTTTACTTCATTTTTGCAACTCCGAGTGTCCTGACGAGGTCACAGCTAGATATGGCAACACTAAACTGACTGTCAGCGCCGGCCGGTGTGGCAGTGCGGGTCTAGGCACTTCAGTTTGGAACCGCGTGACCGCTGCGGTCACAGGTTCGAATCCTGCCTCGGGCATGGATGTGTGTGTTGTCCTTAGGTTAGTTAGGTTTAATTAGGTCTAAGTTCTAGGCGACTGATGACCTCAGAAGTTAAGTCGCATAGTGCTGAGAGCCATTTGAACCATTTTTTTGTGAAAACAGAGTGGAGATCCAAAGTATTAAGAAGAAAGCTAAGAAGCAGCTTGTGGGGAAGCTGTATGGACAGCAAGGTACCTGCCGAATAATAAAAAGGATTCACTTCCAGCTACATCTGTTAGTGTCTATCTATGACCACTTTGACAGAATGCAGTTTTTGCTTCCCCATCAGTTTCACATAAAATCTGGCTTGCAAGTTATAAAGACACGTCCAGCAATCTATGTAGCTTTGAGTTTTTATTATTTATTTACTTTTTTTGCTTACGTGGAGCAATTCATTTTTAGCAGATCTCGCAGGATACAGCAGCACGTTCTTTTCGTCACAAGCACATATTGAAGAAGATATAACACCCATACCGTGCAGGTATTTCATGAATAATGAATGGCTGAAGCTCAAGCACGTATGGCTAGGTCAGGAGTAGGCCCAGGTTGCGACTTCGTTACGACTTTGAAAGCATTCGTAATCAACCAGTGCCACCAAAGTAGTAATGATCGGCTGGGAAGAAGGCTATCAGAAAGTATTTTGTCAATCCTTCTCTAATTACGATAACGATGTAGGCTGTTTTTTTTTTATAGACGCTCTATACGACTCAGCCCTTTTTTGTTGTTTTTTTTCTTTTTGGCGAGTGAGGGGTCCACTTGTACGTGGAGCCCGATTTTGTACTATATTTCATGAAAAATTATATGAAATGGTTATCACATACAGAAGAGATTGTACCTTTGACACCACTGAACCAAAAATGTTACCTGAGTGGCAAAATCGGTTCTAACTAGGGGCATGCAAAGCGTAGTAGCAGTTGCCGTTGGATTCTGTTAAAGGTAGGATTTAAGACATTAAGCTAGTGGCTAGCTGTGAGACTGTAGCTGTTGGCTTATGGACGCAGCATAATACAGTTTTGTAAGGTAATGAAATTTTGTATATTTAGTTTTAAGTATGGAGCAATGTGTATTTTGCTAATTTTACAGTACTGACCCTTCATTGCAGGAACCAAGTATTTGCCATCAAGTTTAATGTATAGGTTGATTAGGCATACACGAATTGTAATAATTTTGTGTATTTTGTAATCCTGATACTGACATGTTAAATTTTGGAATCTATTTTCTTAAACGATGTTTGACTTCTGCAACGTAACAATCCTAGTATGTTTACTTACGTCAGTAAGCGAGAATTGTAGAAAAACTGAGAAGTTCAATGATTTTGAAATTAATGTAAAATGTTTCATACTAGATTTTGTGAAGGAGTAACTTTATTTTGAATACAATTTTTGAACTGCAGCATTCGGTCTTAGCATATCCCGTTATCAGTACCCCATCTTCTTCCAAGTCGTATTTGTTTAAATCCAACGAGGAATTTTTATAAGAAATGATTTTTCAATCAGTGTCAAAACTGTATTAATGTGCCAGAATCAGAAACGTATTAATGTTTGTAACAGTTTCAACGCGGGCAGCATTCCTCAATGCTGAGCCAGTATCGAGAATTATCGCTGAACATTTGCAAGGTTATTCATTTATCAACTAATCTACTGACATTTTTTATATGAAGCTATTTTACGGCTTGCTTTGCACTTCACAGGGGCAAGTTTGAATTCTGTGTGCCTACTGTGGAGAGAACAGAACACCAATATCACATCCATTGCGACTCAAGATCTAAGGAAAATGTATTTCATTGTTTATTTGCATAGGGAATTTTATCAGTTTACTGCACAGGACCATAGCATTAAATACTGGTTTTTCCAGATTAAGTGGTTTAATGTTTCTTTGGATTACACTAAAACTGATTAAGCACACAATTTCCTCAACAACACATCACAAAGCAAATTTCGATAACACAAATATAAATTTTTAAAGAACGTTACACTTACATCTTTATAAAGAACGTTACACTTGGAACGACACAGATCTGGTGTTCTAAAATAAATGACTGTCTTCTTCATAAAATACAATATAATAATTCTTGAAAACGTAAATAAATATACTTTTTAAACGTCAGCTTTTTTAGCTAATGTATCATACCAAATATTTTTTTTTGGTTTTTTTGTTATTTTTTAAATCTCAAAGGACGCCCTCCGTGCGTAAATTAATATGTAATTGTATCAATAACAGGTAAAACATAAAGGAAACTAAAGAAAACGCCCTCTTGGCAGAACAAACAAACTGTCATCCACGTCCTACCAACTTATTGGTAGACACACTCTGAATTCCAGGGTAGTCAGGTATGTTGCAGGCACGTCTTCGCGAAGAATAATCTGGTTTGTCAGTATATTGGACCGAGTCCTGGTATTATTACACAATCACACTGAAATCCCCTTCAAATACCTGGGACACCTTATTTGCAGGGGGGGATCGAAGAAGGCACTACCTAAAATGTTGGCACTGTACTGACGGTGCACGAGAAAACCAAAGCGATCTTGCAGGAACGTCCAAAAACCACCTTCATGGAACAAATAAGAGATCGGGATGTCTTTTATCCAGATCACAGCGTTGGTCTTCGTACGTGGGAAACATGTTTCATCTGGAAACAGAAGTGATTTCGGTGTAATGGCATGGGGAGCCACACGTACAAGAGAGGCAAGAATCTTCTGAATCAGCTGCCACACCTCTGCAGAAGAAACATACATCAGTCGATGCGTCCTGCTTCGGGCTTTTGTGAGCAGAGCTGACACTTTACCTTGCTGTGGAAAGGTGGCGCCATGCTGTCACTGTCCTCAACACAGAATAATTTAGTTTTCCATTTTTCCTGTTTTCTGCACGAACATCGAAGTTCAAGATGGTGTAATGCCATCCAGACAGCGTCAGAAAAAAAGAGCCTTTCACCCCAAAGTTTCATCATCCAGTCGAATTGAGTCGACCGCCATCGTGCTTGGCGTGAAGAAGTCGGCCAATCGAGAAGGTATTCCTACAGCCAATTACCAAGCTCGTGTTTGTTAATATGCATTTTGCATGGCAAGAGTGGGCAGTTTCCACTGTGTTCCACTGTTTCACCATGAAATAAGCGTTATTCTAGTACGTGACATTAATAACAACAATTGATCGCTCCCTCCACGTGTCAATTTCAAAAGTTAGGCAGTCGGGGGCCCTGAACTAAGATTCTCAGCTATTCGGTGGCCATCCTCCAGATGTACTCCTCTCTGGTCCGCTGTTTGGAGCTGATTGGGATGTGGTAACTGTTTTTAGGGAAATGTAATTATCGAGATTGTGGTAGTGTGACCCAGGCTACTGAGAAGCTGTTACTGGGTACATTTGTCACGTATCTTGAGTTGCTTAATTTGGTTATTATTTGTGGCTCTTTGTTGACTAGTTGACTTTAATTCTCGAGCTGTGCAAATGAGCGGACCTTTTTGCACCTTCTCCAAACACTCTCGCAAAGATATTAGTACCTCCCGACCGTCATTTTTAAATGTTATACGAGTTTTAGAGAATATTCTGCTCTTAATTTTATTCCAATCTTTGTCAGTCATTAGCACAGTTAATTTTTGTCTTGAACTAATAATAATTAAAGCGTCGTGTACATAATGAGGTTATTGTCCTCACTGTGATGGTATTATCGTCGTGCGCAGTGGTCAAACTCATGGATCATTCTCTTGTTATTCAGTGAGGGGAAGAAGCACTGCACTCGCTCGTCTTGTTTTACGAGTGTTATAAATCTCTTTACTGACAAGGCAGAACTGTGTTGATTTTCCCTTGTGTTATAGGTTTCTACATCTACGTCTACATCCACACTCAGCAAGCCACCTGAAGGTGTGTGGTGGAGGGTACCTTGAGTACCTATATCGGTTCTCCCTTCTATTCCAATTGCGTATTGTTCGTGGAAAGGAGGATTGTCGGTATGCCATTGTGTAGGCTCTGATCTCTCTGATGTTATCCTCATGGTCTCTCCGCGAGATATACGTAGGAGGGGAGGGAGCAATATACTGTTTGACTCCTCGGTGAAGGTATGTTCTCGAGACTTAAACAAAAGCCCGTACCGAGCTACTGAGCGTCTCTCCTGCAGAGTCTTCCACTGGAGTTTATCTACGTAATGCTTTCGCGATTACTAAATGATCCTGAAACGAAGCGTGCTGCTCTCCGTTGGATCTTATCTCTCTCTTCTATCGGTACGGATCCCACACTGCTGACCATTATTTAAGCAGTGGTCGAACAGGCGTACTATAATCTACTTCCTTTGTTTTCTGACTGCGTTTCCTTAGGTTTCTTGCTGTATGTTCTCTCATTACTGTTGCACTATTCAGACGTAATAAGAAATAACACCGTCAATCATGCACAAACTTTCAGCATACAGTATAATGAATACATAAATTCAGTCCTGGTGAATGCAGGTGCTATACTCAGATTTGCTGAAAGAACGATCATGAAGGGAAGTACATGCACTTAACGTGTCATTTGAACACAGCTGTTCGGACAATCGTTGAGGATCGTTTATGAATCCTGGAGCCTATACAACCCGGATATACGTAAGAAAAAGAAAACATTGAAAGGAGAGCTGCACTATTCGTCATGGGTTTGTGTTTTTAGCTTGCGAGCCGGACAAAGATGTTCAACAAACTGCAGCGGGAGATGCAACAAAACTGTAGTGCATCGCGAAGAGGTGCACCAGCAAAATTCCGTGAGCCCACTTTCCCAAACAAGTAAAGAATCATACGTCCTGCGGCCGTACATTAGGCGTGAATTATAGGAGTCCAAAAAGCGGTGGTAGCATATCGTTTGGAATATACTTTCTTTTTTCTCTTTCCGCAATAAATTTGGATATATTGTAGAACTTTCGACGAAAGGTTCTTTCCCCTTCGCAGCAACGAAATGACTATCTAATTACAATGAAATGAACACCCTTAGCTGCGTACAGGCCTTGACATACGTCAACGGGGACAGATGACAGTTTGTGCCCCGACCGGGACTCGAACCCGGGATCTCCTGCTTACATGGCAGACGCTCTATCCATCTGAGACACCGAGGACACAGAGGATAGCGCGACTGCAGGAATTTACCTCTGGCATGCCTACCGCGAAGCCCACATTCTCAACGTGTTGTCCCGCAGTACATTCGTAGTTCCCCCGCCCATTACACTCATTACTCGCGGCGCGTTGACGATTCCCGTAAGATTTCGGGCACTGTTTGTGCATTCGCACAGAAGAAGAAGATGGTCAAGTGGCCGGTGAGCCTTAACTATATATATATATATATATATATATATATATATATATATATATATATATATATATATATATATATTAGTATATATATATATACTAAAATGGTATGTGTTCTTTCGGACATATACCATCGGTGACCATGCAGCTGCCTGTACGCAGCTAAGGGTGTTCATTTCATTGTAATTTCATTATAACGAGCTCCATGGTCACCGATGAATGTCCGAAAGAACAGATACCATCTTAGTATATACAGGGTGTTGCAAAACGGTAAGGCCAAACTTTCAGGAAACATTCCTCACACACAAAGAAAGAAAATATGTTATGTGGACACGTGTTCGAAAACGTTTACTTTCTATGTTGGAGCTCATTTTATTACTTCTCTTCAGATCACATTAATCATGGAATGGAAACACACAGCAACAGAACGTACCAGCGTGATTTCAAACACTTTGTTACAGGAAATGTTCAAAATGTCCTCCGTTAGCGAGGATACATGCATCCAACCTCCGTCGCATGGAATCCCTGATGCGCTGATGCAGCCCTGGAGAATGGCGTATTGTATCACAGCCGTCCACAATACGAGCACGAAGAGTCTCTACATTTGGTACCGGGGTTGCGTAGACAAGAGCTATCAAATGCTCCCATAAATGAAAGTAAAGAGACTTGAGGTCAGGAGAGCGTGGAGGCCATGGAATTGGTCCGCCTCTACCAATCCATCGGTCACCGAATCTGTTGTTGAGAAGCGTACGAACACTTTGACTGAAATGTACAGGAGCACTATCGTGCATGAACCACATGTTGTGTCATACTTGTAAAGGCACGTGTTCTAGCAGCACAGGTAGAGTACCCCGTTTGAAATCATGATAACGTGCTCCATTGAGCGTAGGTGGAAGAACATATTGACGAAACTGAAATGAGCTTTAACATGGAAATCAAGCGTTTCCGGACACATGTCCACATAACATATTTTCTTAATTTGTGTGTGCGGAATGTTTCCTGAAAGTTTGGCGGTACCTTTTTGTAACACTCTGTATATGACTATCCAAAATGTAGTTAGATTCTTCATCAGTGCTCTATAGGTATCCTTATACTGGTCAGAACACATCATTATGGTATCGATAAGATGGAAATATTAACTTGTTATGCTAATTAATCTGGAACGGCTCTCTCTCCTGCGACCAGTAAGTACGAATATTTGGGCCCCTGCGTTTCAGCCTCAATGTGCCTTCAAAACACAGAATCTTTTCACTTGCTTATACAGATGGCACTGCATAAATGTACGTTAGGGGTCTAATACCAGTCTTTGCACCAAATACAGAGGATTTTTCAGGCATTCCATACAGTGAAAATCATTTTGTAGTAAATGACGATAGTTTCTTCAATAATCCTACAAGCAACTGCGTCATCTGCTGATTTAATAGAGAAATCGTGAAAAATGTCTAAACTTCTTCAGTAATCACATCAATGCTTTTGAGAGGCGCATACGGTAATGTAGAACCATTCATGTGTTCCTTTCGCCGATCTCGCCCAACTCGTATTGTCTCGACCCATTCTGTAGCTCATGCATTCCGTAGCTCCTGTTATGTAACACCGATAGCAAGGATGACGGTAAATGGCCGCATAATTCTGCGTAATTTTTTTACATGTACGAAGTCTCGGTACGAGTTGCCCCCCCCCCCCCCCCACCAATGCCACTCATCGTGATTTCATCTGAGAGTCTCGAACAGAATAGAGTTCTCTTTTCTGCAGTTCCGTTGCAAGCGAGAGATCGCTGACGCATTGCGTCCACATGTTTCACAACTGCCTGTTTCGTCTTCATTTGTCTGTGCTTTCATTTCAGATTGTTGATGAAAGGATCATTGGGTTTCAGCTTGCATTATTAAAGACGTAAGTAGGTTAGACGAAATTCTTTGATTTTTCTCAGTTAAATGAGTGTATCTTCGTAATGAATGAAAGTGTTAGGAACCGTCTGCTGTGGCCTAGCGGTTCTTGGTGCTTCAGTCCGGAACCGCTGTGCTGCTACAGTCGCAGGTTCGAATCCTTTCTCGGGCATGGATGTTTGTGACGTTCTTAGGTTAGGTAGGTTTAAGTAGTTCTAAGTGTAGGGTACTGATGACCTCAGATGTTAAGTCCCGTAGTGCTTAGAGCCATTTGAACCATTTTTGAAAGTGTTTGGAGTGGCTGGCGATATGGTGCTCTTTGAATGAGGAAGCAGTCAATGACGATGTGGAAAACTAAAACTTTATGAGAACACTAATGTCACAGTGGATGTAATCGTTAATACAAAAATAAGTGATGTGGCAACGAATCGAATCCATACGCGATAAGCGAATTTCGGAGGTTCGTCGGACAGCGATAGACTGGTATTCGCAATGTTTGACCAGACAGCACGCAACGTGGTTTATTGGTCTCTGAACTACACAGCGCTTGCTGGCAGTTTTGCGGTGATTTTGCAACATTGTAGCTTTTGTCTAAAACTCTAGAAGTAAAAATTGTTTTTGTGCCACGCGGTCGTAAAATTCATTGGATTTTTCTCATACCTTCCGACAATTTTTATCGGCTACTAGAATGCTCGCCAGTATACTTTTTTCTTTTTTTCTTTTTACCAATAGCACATATTACCCACACGTGACTGCGTTTAATACTTTATAGAAGCACATCTATAATTACAGAATAAGTGGCACAATTCAATGTAAGCAGTATTCAAAATCACAAAAACTGCATTTCAAAAGGTTTTGAACATTCGCTATTGCTTAGCATTTGGTGGAAATACAAGAGATTTGATTTTGTTAGTGCTGATGTTATTACTTTCAAGAACAAGGTAACAGTCGGTTGGTGCGTTTTTTACAAAAATGGTTTCATATAAAATCATAGTCAAAGAAACTTCTTACGAACAATTCTCTTGATATGTAATTAAAATTTAAGTTAGGCAATTAAATTGCTGTTTTGTTCAACTAAAGGAAGCGTAAAAGCAATAAAATACGACTACACGACAATATCTATGAGTACACTATAGGAAACATTGCAACGCATTTACGTGGTCAGCCGTGGAGTGTTTCAGCCTGCGTGAGGGAAGTTAGCTTTCCGTGTTTGCTAGCTGACCTTTACGGCTCTCATGCACGGTCACAGCACACACAATAGTATGCGCACCACTTCACAAATTATGAAAAAACAGAGCAGTTGCCATTTTTTGTTATCATGGTACAGAAAAGTAACTGAGTGTGGAAAATTAACTCACCAAATAATTTTGCTATATCAGCTTGTGTATAACGAAAATCAATCACACTAGATGCTGTAGTGATTTAATCTTGTACTGCGTTGGGTCTTCCATTATAAAACCGAATTACGGTGGTTGAGCTACCAAGAAACAGCTAGGCGTGCGGTTATATAAGAGAAAGAAATAATTCCGAAATTAAACAGTAAATTACTGATAGAGACAAATACATGTTCCCCTCGTGGCAGATTGATAATTTGCAGTTTCATTAATTATAACTTACAAAATTTTTTCCAGCAATTATGCATCAGGCTGAGGAGAAGAGAGCACATACTTGAGTATGTAATGCAATGTATCGGGTCCTTCATTAGAAAACAAAAAAGAAAGATGTTGGACTACCCGGAAAAAAATGAACAATTGCGCTGACACCACGGGTAATTCATTATTGGAAGAAAAACGTAGATATTCGTCTAATGGCAGACTGATAACTTGTGGTTTCGTGAAGACACGCGTATTATAAAGATGAATGTATAACACAAGTAGTTTTACGCTATAGATTGATCAGGCAGATGCGTAAAGCAAAGTGCACTGCAGACACTGTCGGGGTACGCTTTCTGCCTTAGTAGTCGTTGTAGAGTTAGTTGAGTCCATATCAGTGTCTCTTATCGGGAAGAAACACTTATGGGGAATTGCTAGGTGACATAGAGTATGATTATTCAGTACGGAATGCTTCATAAACAAAAATAAAAGAACTATAAACTCAGATACCAAGAGGAAATTTTGACTGTAGGAAGAATGAAAGAGGTTGTTCGAAATAGAGAAACAGAACTAGTTGCTTCGCATTACGTGTCAGTTACGAGAGCTAGTTCCAACAGTTTCCGTAATCATTCGAGAGCACATGGACTCAGGAGCAAGTGTTCAAGAAAGATTTTATTTCTGGTAAAGGGCACTCTACGCTAGTGAGAAAAATCTTTACTTGAAGGTTCAAAAGGGATTGTGTATCAACACACAGATGGTTCCATAAAGATTTAGTGAAAATTACTCCGCTTTAAATGTGACTGTCTAGTTCTCACTGAGGGCAGATTGGGACTACAAAATTGTTTGAATATATTGTGGGGAATGTTGAAGGGCACTTTTTCAACGTTGAAGCTACTGTAATTTCACTGCTAGGATACAAAATGACAAGAAGCAATAAGTAGTGTATGTTAGGGACTGAATTCCTCCCAATGTCAGAGTATTTTTTGAAGCCATTATTAACCCAATGGAATATGTATGAGAAATGACGGATACGAAGATCAAAGAGCGAGTTATCTTTAGGTCGACAAACAACACTTTAAAATTTTCGCCCTCACAGATTTTGTCATGAAACAGAAGGTAAGTCCCATGTTAAACCTTGTGGGTGCCTATAACTAATAATAAAATAAAATAAATAAGAAAATAAAATAAATTAAAAAAATAAAAGGAATGTGAGGTGATGTAATAAATACTTCAAACTGCCGGGTCCCATCCCAGGGAATGATAGCCGTTCGTTAGGGTCTAGCGTTATTCTGTCTTGTTCCCATTTCTCCTTTCCAGCTGAGTGATGGATATTACTGGAGCAATGATTGTGTTTGTTTTCTCTTTAAAAAATAAAATATATTCGTGAAACACATTGTATGTTTCCATTGGTGAGTAATTATGATGTTGTGGGAGCGGTCAAGGTGACGTTATGGTTATTACACTGGAGTCGCACCCAGAAGGAGCAGGAATCAGATACCCATATGATCATTGCGATTTCGATTTCATGTGGTTTGTATGAACCGTGTCTGCTGTCCATTCTAATGATCTCGTTGATGATGGGATGCTTCATTCTTCGTCTATTTCTTTGTATTTTATATTCGTTGCCGCTTCCAGTTGCTATGTACACCGTCTTTCCAACAGTGATTGCATTCTGGGAATGGTGTATAAGATTGACAGAATTTTGGTAACCCTCTTAACCGAGCACACTGGTCGCTTTTGAAGTTTGCAGATGGTGTGAAACTGTTACACTTGGGCACTAACGAAGCTAATGGCACTGCACATGTGGCGGTCGGTTGTATAGAAACAGCGCAGTAAGAGCGGTCGACGTGGGGCTAAAACAGAATAAGGTCATTTAATCCGCAGCGTGCGGAGGGTTTAGCTTCCTCAGCTACGGGACGTAGGTGTACGATATTGCGCTGCCGAGTGAACAATGTGTCTCTACTGTCGGGCGCTAGTTGTAAGGCTGCCGTGGCTGAACGGTCGGTGTTGAGTACGGCCCTCCTAAATACAATGACTCCACATTCTCTTGGCACTCGTGGGATCTCGACCAACGCAAGAATCAGAATCACGAAACCAAAAACACACCAAGCGAGGTGGCGCACTGGTTAGCACAATGGACTCGCATTCGGGAGGACGACGGTTCAATCCCGCGTCCGGCCATCCTGATTTAGATTTTCCGTGATTTCCCTAAATCGCTCCAGGCAAATGCTGGGATGGTTCCTTTGAAAGGGCACGGCCGACTTCCTTCCCCGACCTTCCCTAATCCGATGAGACCGATGACCTCGCTGTGTGGTCTCTTCCCTCAAGTAACCCTACCCAAACCAGAAACAGCAGTCTCCACATGTCACGATACTGCGACTGCCGAATCCAATAGATGTCAGACCTGTCTCGTTCTTACAAGAGACATGTCACGACTTTCTCAAAAACAGTCAACATGAAAATGCGATTTATGAATGAGCTGTGTAACTGTTCTTTCTCTAGAAGAAATAGCTGGAGTTACTTGCAAACGGCCTTGCCGGAGTGGTAGCACCGAGTCTCGTCATATATCCAAACTTAAGCATTATCGTGCTTGGCTAGCACTTGAATAGGTCACCGTCTGGGTCTGCTGAGCGCTGTTGGCAAGCTGAGTGCACTTTGCCCTCATGCGACTAGCTGAGGAACTACTTGAGTAAGATTCAGCTGCTCTGCTCAAGACAGTGGCCGAGAGAGCGATATGTTAAGCACTTGCCCCTTCATATTTGGAACAAGTGACAATTATGGGCTGACGATGACTCGGTGGCAGGTCGGTATTGTTGAGCCATCAAGATCTGTTCGGATGGAGCTTGAATTTGAGACTGAGTTATTCCTAAATACTTTCTATGGTTGTCCTTAAATGGTAATGATTTCTGTGTGCGTGGTGTCTGTTCTTTCGGACATGTCGGAAGGGACAGGCAACATTCTTGATCCAGCAACCGTGCGCATACATAATTTCACCATCTAATCCTTTCTGTATCAGAGCATGTAGTACACCACACTAGTCTGAGCTCTGTTACATGCCACTCCTTGGTGATGCAGATTAGTTGGCTACAGTGTGTTTACGTCTTTTGCAACACTGTTGTGGCTACATTCCGTAGTATTTTGAATTGTTTCTACACTATCTGACAAAAAAAGTTTGGTCGAAAAGACATAATCAATGTAACTTCGCACTCGTACTCATTGTCGGCACGTACGTTAATGATTAGAGTAGAAATTATCGGTGACAGGTAGAACAGCCAGCAGAGTATATTAATGTTCTTCGTGTTTAGTTTTGTTACAAGAAGAGGTAGGGTTTGTAAAGAGCTTGAACGGAGTCAGATGGTGAGTGATTACTGTGAAGGATCCCAAATGTCAATCCATATTTTATTCAGTTTCATCATTCAACGTTGAGAGGCTTACTCCGCTATTCGCCAGCAAGAAATTACAATCGGTAAAATCCTACAAACAATAGATGTAGCATCAGAATGGAGGTGTGAGCAGTAGCCATGACATATTGGAGCATAAAGACAATATAGTCATTACTTTATTTGTTAACATTAACCGTCTAAATGGTTGTACACGACTTCAATTATAGTGTTGACATCTTCTACAGTGACAGTGATTTCAATAATTCAAGATCAAGCTTATCTTTTAATTATAATTTTGTTTGAGAGAAGCAGTCACTGGCCGATTAAACCGACTAATCAGAAACGTACCTTATGTTGACAGGATCGAAACATCAAAGCTCAATGGGCAGAATGGGACTAGTTCATGGAGAGGCACTACCTTTGTGTAGTGGACTCAATCTCTTTTCTCCTAAAAGTTATTTAGTGCCCCAGAAAACGTTTACATTCACATTACAGAGTGTGTGACTTAAGTAAAGCCCACAAACGTACATTCACGAGTAACAATTATGTTGGCTCTAGAGAATGTTTTTTTCCCTTTATTTTTGTATTACAACACAGGGTGGTATCCTATTATTTTGAGACTTCCACAAAAGTAGTGCTGAGATTTTACCCTTGCCATTCCATGATTCACTGTCCATTGTACGCCGGTGAGAAGCCACGACAGGCGTAGAAGAATAGCATCTGGTAGATCGACACATCTTTACAAGACGCACAGTAAGCAAACCTTATGATGGTGAATTAGGGAATTGTCAGGTGCGCTGGCCCTTCTTTTTACGATCTGGTCAACGTTGCTCCATACGCAACATTTGGAGAGGAAAAATTTGTGCTTTTGGGACGTCGGACGGAGTAATATGTCACGGCAGGAACGCTCCTAACCTCACCCCAAATGATTAATTTCTTAGGTTGTTGTTGTTGTTGTCTTTAGTCCTGAGACTGGTTTGATGCAGCTCTCCATGCTACTCTATCCTGTGCAAGCTTCTTCATCTCCCAGTACCTACTGCAACCTACATCCTTCTGAATCTGCTTAGTGTATTCATCTCTTGGTCTCCCTCTACGATTTTTACCCTCCACGCTGCCCTCCAATGCTAAATTTGTGATCCCTTGATGCCTCAAAACATGTCCTACCAACCGATCCCTTCTTCTAGTCAAGTTGTGCCACAAACTTCTCTTCTCCCCAATCCTATTCAATACCTCCTCATTAGTTACATGATCTACCCATCTAATCTTCAGCATTCTTCTGTAGCACCACATTTCGAAAGCTTCTATTCTCTTCTTGTCCAAACTAGTTATCGTCCATGTTTCACTTCCATACATGGCTACACTCCAAACAAATACTTTCAGAAACGACTTCCTGATACATAAATCTATATTCGATGTTAACAAATTTCTCTTCTTCAGAAACGCTTTCCTTGCCATTGCCAGTCTACATTTTATATCCTCTCTACGTCGACCATCATCAGTTATTTTACTTCCTAAATAGCAAAACTCCTTTACTACTTTAAGTGTCTCATTTCCTAATCTAATTCCCTCAGCATCACCCGATTTAATTTGACTACATTCCATTATCCTCGTTTTGCTTTTGTTGATGTTCATCTTATATCCTCTTTTCAAGACACTGTCCATTCCGTTCAACTGCTCTTCCAAGTCCTTTGCCGTCTCTGACAGAATTACAATGTCATCAGCGAACCTCAAAATTTTTACATCTTCTCCACGAATTTTAATACCTACTCCAAATTTTTCTTTTGTTTCCTTTACTGCTTGCTCAATATACAGATTGAATAACATCGGGGAGAGGCTACAACCCTGTCTCACTCCTTTCCCAACCACTGCTTCCCTTTCATGTACCTCGAACCTTATAACTGCCATCTGGTTTCTGTACAAATTGTAAATAGCCTTTCGCTCCCTGTATTTTACCTCTGCCAACTTTAGAATTGGAAAGAGAGTATTCCAGTCAACATTGTCAAAAGCTTTCTCTAAGTAAACAAATGCTAGAAACGTAGTTTTGCCTTTCCTTAATCTTTCTTCTAAGATAAGTCGTAAGGTCAGTATTGCCTCACGTGTTCCAACATTTCTACGGAATCCAAACTGATCCTCCCCGAGGTCCGCATCTACCAGTTTTTCCATTCGTCTGTAAGGAATTCGTGTTAGTATTTTGCAGCTGTGACTTATTAAACTGATAGTTCGGTAATTTTCACATCTGTCAGCACCTGCTTTCTTTGGGATTGGAATTATTATATTCTTCTTGAAGTCTGAGGGTGTTTCACCAGTATCATACACCTTGCTCACCAGCTGGTAGAGTTTTGTCAGGACTGGCTCTCCCAAGGCCGTCAGTAGTTTTAATGGAATGTTGTCTACTCCGGGCGCCTTGTTTCGACTCAGGTCTTTCAGTGCTCTGTCAAACTCTTCACGCAGTATCTTACCTCCCATTTCGTCTTCATCTACATCCTCTTCCATTTCCATAATATTGTCCTCAAGCACATCGCCCTTGTATAAACCTTCTATATACTCCTTCCACCTTTCTGCCTTCCCTTCTTTGCTTAGAACTGGGTTGCCATCTGAGCTCTTGATATTCATACACGTGGTTCTCTTCTCCCCAAAGGTCTCTTTAATTTTCCTGTGGGCAGTATCTATCTTACCCCTAGTGAGATAAGCCTCTACATCCTTACATTTGTCCTCTAGCCATCCCTGCTTAGCCATTTTGCACTTCCTGTCAATCTCATTTTTGAGACGTGTTTATTCCTTTTTGCCTGCTTCATTTACTGCATTTTTATATTTTCTCCTTTCATCAATTAAATTCAATATTTCTTCTGTTACCCAAGGATTTCTAGCAGCCCTCGTCTTTTTACCTACTTTATCCTCTGCTGCCTTCACTACTTCATCCCTCAGAGCTACCCATTCTTCTTCTACTGTGTTTCTTTCCCCCATTGCTGTCAATTGTTCCCTTATGCTCTCCTTGAAACTCTGTACAACCTCTGGTTCTTTCAGCTTATCCAGATCCCATGTCCTTAAATTCCCACCTTTTTGCAGTTTCTTCAGTTTTAACCTACAGGTCATAACCAATAGATTGTGGTCAGAGTCCACATCTGCCCCTGGAAATGTCCTACAATTTAAAACCTGATTCCTAAATATCTGTCTTACCATTATATAATCTATCTGATACCTTGTAGTATCTCCAGGATTCTTCCATGTATACAACCTTCTTTTATGATTCTTGAACCAAGTGTTAGCTATAATTAAGATATGCTCTGTGCCAAATTCTGCCAGACGGCTTCCTCTTTCATTTCTTAGCCCCAATCCATAATCACCTACTATGTTTCCTTCTCTCCCTTTTCCTACTGATGAGTTCCAGTCACCCATGACTATTAAATTTTCGTCTCCCTTCACTACCTGAATAATTTCTTTTATCTCATCATACATTTCATCAATTTCTTCATCATCTGCAGAGCTAGTTGGCATATAAACCTGTACTACTGTAGTAGGCATTGGCTTTGTGTCTATCTTGGCCACAATAATGCGTTCGCTATGCTGTTTGTAGTAGCTTACCCGCACTCCTATTTTTTTATTCATTATTAAACCTACTCCTGCATTACCCTTATTTGATTTTGAATTTATAACCCTGTAGTCACCTGACCAGAAGTCTTGTTCCTCCTGCCACCGAACTTCACTAATTCCCACTATATCTAACTTTAACCTATCCATTTCCCTTTTTAAATGTTCTAACCTACGTGCCCGATTCAGGGATCTGACATTCCACGCTCCGATCCGTAGAACGCCAGTTTTCTTTCTCCTGATAACGACGTCCTCCTGAGTAGTCCCCGCCCGGAGATCCGAATGGGGGACTATTTTACCTCCGGAATATTTTACCCAAGAGGACGTCATCATCATTTAATCATACAGTAAAGCTGCATGTCCTCGGGAAAAATTACGGCCGTAGTTTCCCCTTGCTTTCAGCTGTTCGCAGTACCAGCACAGCAAGGCCGTTTTGGTTAATGTTGCAAGGCCAGATCAGTCAATCATCCAGACTGTTGCCCCTGCAACTACTGAAAAGGCTGCTGCCCCTCTTCAGGAACCACACGTTTGTCTGGCCTCTCAACAGATACCCCTCCGTTGTGGTTGCATCTACGGTACGGCCATCTGTATCGCTGAGGCACGCAAGCCTCCCTACCAACGGCAAGGTCCATGGTTCATGGGGGGGGGGGGGGGGGGGGGGATTTCTTAGATATAGGGATAAAAATCTTTCACATGAAATTGCTATAGTATGAGACAGCGTTAACAGCAACTGAGAGAGTTTGAGAGGGTCCTCACTGTTGTCTCCATTTGGCCAACAAGTCGAACGTTGACGTTGGTCAAAGTTCCGATCGACGATGTCTGCCCAGTAGAAGGGAGGACCGCCGTACTCTGCATCAAGCACATCGTAACGCCTTAAGATTTGAGGTTATCATCATTCTGTATCTTCCTGCACCAATGGTCAGATACCAGTAAAAGCCAGGCTAGGGATTTACCACTCCATACACGTGGTGGTATTAACACCTTAACGCAAAAGACTGCGTTTGGTGTGCTACCGTGATGAGGAAGCTTAGACTTCTGATTAATGGCATCACATTATGTTCAGCGATAAATTACGGTGGTACACTTCCACGGATGACCGTCGTCGGTGAGTGTGGCGGTGAAGGGGGAGCTACCATTCTTCTAGAGTTTCGGAAAGGCGTAGCGCTGTTACTTCTGGCCTCATGGTTTGGGGAATCTTCGAGTATGACTTCTTGCATTGGCAGGTTATGATGGAGAGAAATGTGATGGCACGTCATTGATGTACTATGTCCTCATGTGTTACCTGCCGTGAGATAGCATCGTATTAGCAATTTTCAGGAGGGGAATGATTGTGAACACATGGCACGCGTCTCTGTGAACTGTGCAGGTGCTGTTGAACCTGGATGTTCGCCCTAGGATGGATTTGAGTCCGCGTTTGTACCACACCACCATGATCCCCGGGTCCCTGGTATAACATGTGTAGTACCAGTTCGAACTCAACTCCATCCTACTGCAACATCCAGGACATCAAGGACCAGTTTCATTTGGAGGCCAGCTTACCTCAGGTGGTAATACGAGGTATGACTGGAGTTTTAAGAATGGAGCCGCTACTGCTTACTGGTTTGGCGGGCAGGTACATGGAGGGTGGGGAGTTTGTCATTGCATTGTCCTGGAGCGTCCTCTGACAGGAAACTGCGTTTCCTTTATTCTGTTCGTTGTGGCAGCTGGTTGAGCGCGAGTCTGTTAGGGATTGTTGCCGGATTCTGGCTGCCTGAAAATGGACGTAAGAACGGCGCAACAAGTTCGTGTGAAATGTTGTTTTAAAACCGGGACATCAGCTTCTTACGAAGTATTAAAAACAACTTTTTGGAGATAATTGCATGAGGCAGTCAAATGTTTTTGTCTGGTTCAACAGATTTAAAATTGGCCGTGAATCATTTGAAGGTGAACAACGGTCCGGCCTTCCTTAAACCTCCAAAACGAATGAAAATGTTGTGAAAGTCGCGATTTAGTGCCCTCTAATCGTAGACATACAATTAGGGAGATTGCTGATGAATTTAAGTTTCTATGCAGTTCAGTCAGTTTAGACTGAATATCTGAACACGCGTCGACTGTCAGCAAAATTCATCCCAAAAGTGTTGTCAAGTGACCAATTCCGACTTGAAAAGGGCCAAGACCTTATTAATCGGACAAAAAATTACCTGAATTGGTTAAATAGGGTAATCACAGTTGACGAATCGTGGGTATATGGATATAATCGTGAAACCAAAGTACAGTCTTCGCAGTGGAAGACTCCAGGTTCTCCACGACGGAAAAACCACGGCAGAGTCGGTCGAAGGTGAAGAAAATGTTAGTGATTTTTTCTGATTCTACCGGTATTGTGAATCATGAATTTAGCCCTGGAGGACAGATAATTAATCAGGAATACTACAAATGTGTCCTTCAGTGCTTAAGCGAAATTCATAAATCCTGTGTTTCACAACCACCATATTTCCCTGATTTGGCCTTGCAGACAACCGCCTGTTCCCCAAACTGAAATTTTCACTGAAAGGGAAGCGATTTGACTCGATTGAAGAAATTCAGGCAAATACGGAGAGCGCCCTTAACATATTTTAGGAACAAAAATTTCCAGGTATGTTTCCCAAAGTGGAAACACCGTTGGAGTCGGTGTTTTCAGCCAGAGGTGGACTATTTTGAAGTAGACGCATCACATCTCGTGCAATGGTTTCATAACATCCTTCCCAAAAAATTAGTGCGTACCACAGTTAATGCATCATGACACTGTTGCATGGGCTGATCTGCCGAATTCTTTGTAAATTTGGATCTATCCCGTAATCACTGAAATAGCATCACACAGCGTCTCAACCCGTGAAGTTTCTTTCCGGTTGCTCCTCACCTTCTTGATGCTTCACATTCGTCAGGCTGCGTATAACCTGTTAAGGATACAGGCTCTTATGTCTACTACCCAACTACAGTAGTGGCCATTAAAATCGCTACACCACGAAGGTGACGTGCTACAGACGCGAAATTTAACCAACAGGAAGAAGAAGCTGTGATATGCAAATGATTAGCTTTTCAGAGGATTCACTCAAGGTTGACACCGCTGGTGACACCTACAACGTACTGACATGAGGAAAGTTTCCAACCGATTTCTAATACACAAACAGCAGTTGACCGGCGTTGCCTGGTGAAACGTTGCTGTGATGCCTCGTGCAGGGAGGAGAAATGCTTACCATCACGTTTCTGACTATGGTGAAGGTCGGATTGTAGCATATCGCAATTGGGGTTTATCGTATCGCGACATTGCTGCTCGCGTTGGTCGAGATCCAATGACTGTTAGCAGAATATGAAATTGATGGGTTCAGGAGGGTAATACGGAACACCGCGCTGGATCTCAACGGCCTCGTATCACTAGCAGTCGAGACGACAGGCATGTTATCCGCATGGCTGTAACGGGTCGTGCAGCCACGTCTCGATCCCTGAGTAAACAGACTGGGACGTCTGCAAGACAACAACCAACTGCACGAACAATTCGACGACATTTGCAGCAGCATGGACTATCAGCTCGAAGACCATGGCTGACACTGCATCACAGACAAGAGCGCATTCGATGGTGTACTCAACGACGAACCTGGGTGCACGAATGGCAAAACGACATTCTTTCGGGTGAATCCAGGTTCTGTTTACAGCACCGTGATGGTTGCATCCGTGTGTGGCGACATCGCGGTGAACGCACATTGGAAGCGTGTATTCGTCATCGCCATACTGGAGTATCATCCGGCGTGATGGTATGGGGTGCCATTGGTTACACATCTCGGTCACCTCTTGTTCGCTTTGACGCCACTTGAACAGTGGACGTTACATTTCAGATGTGTTACGACCCATGGCTCTACCCTTCATTCGGTCCCTGCGAAACCCTACATTTAGCAGGCTAATGCACGACTGCATCTTGCCGGTCCTGTATGGGCCTTTCTGAACACAGAAAATGTTCCACAGCTCCCCTGACGAGCGCATTCTCCAGATGTGTCACCATCTGAAAACGTCTGGTCAATGGTGGCCGAACATCTGGCTCGTCACAGTACGCCAGTCACTACTCTTGATGAACTGTGGTATCGTGTTGAAGCTGCATGGGCAGCTGTACCTGTACACGCCATCCAAGCACTGTTTGACTCAACGCCCAGGCGTATCCAGGGCGTTATTACTGCCAGAGGCGGTTGTTCTGAGTACTGATTTTTCAGGATCTCTGCACCCAAATTGCGTGAAAATGTAATCACATGTCAGTTCTAGTATAATATATTAACCCAATGAATACATCATCTGCATTTTTTCTTGGTGTAGCAATTTTAATGACCAGTAGTGTGTATGTAGCCTGAGGCAATGGGACTGCAGAAATCGATAGACGGGGCTTCTTCAGAGGTTTCCGAGCCCCTCTTTGCCAGAGGAATTAGGCGTTCACTCGTGTCATCTGAAGGCGTGACAGAGGTGCAGACGGACCAGTTCGGCAAAACCGCAGCCCTGCACCGGGCGGGCCCGGCTGCGGAAGTGCGCCCGATTGCGGCCCTCGGCGCTTCCGGCGGAAGGGCGTCCGCGGTCGGCTGTCCGCTGGCGGCGCCACTGCCTTTTGTACTGCAGTCCACGGAAGCGCTCGTCACACGTCCAGGTCACAGACGCGCTGGGCCGCGACGCCGCCACACGGCCTGTGGAGTTCGCGGCTTCAGAAGAGGTGAGCTGCCCAAAGCATGCGGGCCGACCAGTCCAGCAGGCATCACGCGGCACTGCCTGGTCACACCATCTACATGCTCATCCTCATGATCCTCGAGCGTAGCTCGACTTTCTTTTTGTTTTTCTTTCTTTCTTTTGCTACCGCCTTTATCCCACATTGTGCGCAGGGTCGGCACGGTTAAGTATGGATTTGTCATGGTTAATGGTAAGAGGTGGCCGGATGCCCATCCTGCCACCACCCGCTACTCCCCAGGACGGAATTAGGGTACCCCAGCTGTCTGCATCGAATGTAAATCGTGAAATAGTTTGGCTGGCTGGTGTGTGATGTCCTTAGGTTAGGTAGGTTTAAGTAGTTCTAAGTTCTAGGGGACTGATGACCACAGATGTTAAGTCCCATAGTGCTCAGAGCCATTTGAACCATTTTTGTGAAATTGTTTCAGATGTCTGCGACTCGTATAACTGAGGCGAGGCGTCAGGACCAGCCCGGTATTCAACTAGTAGGATGTGCAAAACCGCCTAAAAACCGCATCCAGGCTGGGCGACACACCGGCCAACGTCGTTAATCCACCAGGCGGATTCCATCTGGGGCCGGTGCGCCTACCCGAGTCCAGGTCTCGGCTACCCTGGTGGGTCAAAGAAAAAATGGCTGTGAGCACTATGGGACTTAACAGCTATGGTCATCAGTCCCCTACAACTTAGAACTACGTAAACCTAACTAACCTAAGAACGTCACACAACACCCAGTCATCACGAGGCAGAGAAAAACCCTGACCCCGCCGGGAATCGAACCCGGGAACCCGGGCGTGGGAAGCGAGAACGCTACCGCACGACCACGAGCTGCGGACTGGTGGGTCATAGGTCTTCGCGACTGAGGTTCCATTATTCTTTTCCCCGCATGTTTCTCATCCGAAGTACTGAAGTGATTTCGGTTGATTAATGGATGTTAATGATCTAATACCCGCCACAACGGGATAGTGGAACGGTCTCATTCAAAACTAATCACCACACGGGTTTGTACATTTTTACCGTTCGGAGACGAGACGATCAATTCCTGTTTCGTAGAAAGCGGTCGGCCGTTGGCGGATCCATAACTGCATTCACACTTGTACTTCCACGTTCGACCAAAACCAAACTTCGTGCATGTCGTTCTTAAGATCGTCAAAGATGTGAAAATCACACGGTGGAAGATCAGGGCTTTACGGAGGACGCTGTAGTGTTTCGCAATCAAATCGCTGCAGCCTAGAGTGTGACAGGATGGGGCGGGCGTTATCGCGAAACGGGATGATTCCGTCCGGCTATGGGAACCAGAGACTATCGTCTTGTATATACAGTGGCACCCCGTACCATGGCGCTAGGTGCTGGTTCACAAATGGGTCTGAGGACTATGGGACTTAACTTCTGAGGACATCAGTCCCCTAGAACTTAAACTAGTTAAACCTAACTAACCTAAGGACATCATACACATCCATGCCCGAGGCAGGATTCGAACCTGTACCCGTAACGGTCGCGCGGTTCCAGACTGCAGCGCCTAGAACCGCTGGGCCACACACGCGGCTCCAGAGACTGTGGTCTTGTGTGTCCAGTCGCACGCCATCCCATCACGCTAGGCACTGGCCCAGTACGTTCATGAAGACTGAGACTCCACGTACGGATACGTCCATCGGGATGGTAGACGCAGAACTACAACTCGTCTGAAAAGCCGAGGTTAAGCAAGGCCTTCGACCAGTGCTGTCGCTGGAGGCAGCACAGTCGGCGCGCGTTTCCTCCTACCGCATCAATGTTCAGATGTGTGTGGTAGCTTATGGGACTTAACTGCTAAGGTCATCAGTCCCTAAGCTTACAAGCTACTTAAACTAAATTATGCTAAGGACAAACACACACACCCATGCCCGAGGGAGGACTCGAACCTCCGTCGGGACCAGCCGCACAGTCCATGACTGCAGCGCCCCTAGACCGCTCGGCTAATCCCACGCGGCCCTACCGCATCACGGGAAGTCGTAACAGTAGTGTCTGTGCTGGCAGCCTTTGGTTCACAAGACATCGTTGCCCCTGTAACACTGTGATTATTTGTTTTACCGGTCGGCTTGAATGTAAAAGTATGAGGACAGTGAAAGAAAACTGAGCACCCATCACAACAGTACTGTGGAATGTCTCCGATCGGAAGTAATAGCCACACTGGCGCTGCTCTTTTACTGCAAAATGTCTTCATAGCTGCCCTTTGATTTGGTCCCACGCTCGAGCCAGCCAGTGTGGCGGAGCGGCTCTAGGCTCTTCAGTCTGGAGCCGCGCGACAGCTACGGTCGCAGGTTCGAATCCTGCCTCGGGCTTTAGTGTGTGTGATGTCCATAGGTTAATTCGGTTTGTTCTAAGTTGTAGGGGACTGATGACTTATGTTCAGTGCTGTTTGAACCATTTGAACCCACGCTCGAGGAATTAGACTTCAAGAGGGGCCCTGCAGTCGAAGAAGTGTTTCATCATGACATTAACGAAACTTTTGTGAAGAGTTTGGATACCTTTTTTGGGGGAAATGAGGCATATTTGTACTATTGGCTCTGTCGTTTCCCTTCGAGCCGTCGGAATGCTGTCAGACGGAAACTTTCTGTTGCACGATAACCCCCGCTCCCATACTGCCAATGGGACGAAGGCTACACCTCGTAGATTTGGTTGGGGAAACACTGCAACATCTTCTGTTCAACCCGGATCTTTCAGAGTGTCATTTTCACTTCGTTGGGTACCTGAGGGAAGATACGCGCGGACGACCGTTTCAGTCGATCAATGAAGTGTAAGAGCTGGTGTGGGTGTGGGTGCATCTGCGACGGTAGTCTGCTAATTGGAATTGATCGTCTCACCTCCCAGTGGCTTAAATGCCTTACCCGGTGTGGCGTCTGCTTCCGAGTGGAAACACGGACCTATTGTGACGGGTGTTCGGTTTCCTTTTCACTGTCCCTCAAATGTTACACAGAAGCTGACAGGAAAAAAAAAACTGTCACGGTGTTACAGTCGCGATGATGCATGGTACACCACAGCTTGCCGGTACAGGGATTACTGTTGCGACTCCCTTTGTCGCGATAAGAAGAGACGCGCCGACTGTACTGCACTCAACGACAACACTGGTCGAAGGCCTCACAAAACCTCGTCTTTTCAGACCAATTATAGTACTGCGTATAGCAGCCAGATGGATGTGTCCGTATATGGAGTCTCCGAGATCAAATGCAGTCTTCATGAACATACTGGCCCAGTGCCTAGAGTGATAGGATGGGATGCCACTGGATACACAAGAATATTAATCTCTGGTTGCCATCAGCGGAAATTTTGACGTGCAATGGCTCCTTTCGTATAAACTAAGTTTCCAGGTTATTAGTATCATAATGTCTCAAACAAAAGGCGGAAAAAGAGCAAGACCAATTTTTCTTATTTCCCATTCAAATTGTTACGTCTCTGTTGAGCCATCATGGCAGAGGACATCAGCTGGTCAAGAAGTTATGAATGAAATTCGCCAACAGCCGCGTGATTGAGATGTTATTTTATTTCGACTAACAGTTTCGGCACCCACTATGCCATCTTCAGGACCCTGCGTAATAAATATTATACTTACAGTGTCGGGACCTTGCCGTTGGTGGGGAGGCTTGTGTGCCGCAGCGATACAGATGGCCGTACCGTAGGTGGAACCACAACGGAGGGGTATCTGTTGAGAGGCCAGACAAACGTGTGGTTCCTGAAGAGGGGCAGCAGCCTTTTCAGTAATTGCAGGGGCGTCTGGATGATTGACTGATCTGGCCTTGCAACAATAACCAAAACGGCCTTGCTGTGCTGGTACTGAGAACGGCTGAAAGCAACGGGAAATTAAAGCCGTAATTTTTCCAGGTTGCATGAAGCTTTTCTGTATGGTTAAATGATTATGGCGTCCTCTTGGGTAAAATATTCTGGAGGTAAAATAGTCCCCCATTCGGATCTCTCGGCGGGGACTACTCAGGAGGACGTCGTTATCAAGAGAGAAAAAATGGCGTTCAACGGGTGGGAGCGTAGAATGTCAGATCCCTTAATCGGACAGGTAGGCTAGAAAATGTAGAAAGGCGAATGGATAGGCTACATTTAGATATAGTGGGAATTAGTTAAGTTCGGTGGCAGGAGAAACAAGACTTGTGTTCAAGTGAATACAAGGTTATAAATACAAAATCAAATAAGGGTAACGCTGGAGTAGGTTTAATAATGAATAAGAAAATAGGAGTGCGTGTAAGCTATTACGACCAGCATGGTGAACGCATTATTATAGCCAAGATAGACACGAAGCCCACGCCTACAATAGTAGTACAAGTTTATATGCCAACTAGCTCCGCAGATGACGAAGAGATTGAAGAAATGTATGATGAGATAAAAGAAATTATTGAGACAGTGAAGGGGACGAAAATTTAATAATCATGGGGGACTGGAATTCGATAATAGGAAAAGGAAGAGAGGGAAAACTAGTAGCTGAATATGGAATGGGGTTAAGGAATGAAAGAGGAAGCCACCTGGTAGAATTTTGCAGAGAGCACAACTTAATCATAGCTAACATTTGGGTTAGAATCATGAAATAAGGTTGTATACGTGGAAGAGGCCTGGAGGCACTGGAAGGTTTCAGATACATTATATAATGGTAAGACAGAGATTTAGGAACCAAGTTTTAAATTGTAAGACATATCCAGGGGCAGATGTTGACACTGACCACACTCTATTCGCTATGAATTGAACATTAAAACTGAAGAAACTGCAAAAGGGTGGGAATTTAGGGAGATGGGACTTGGATAAATTGAAGGAACCAGAGGTAAGAGAGTTTCAGAGGGAGTATTAGGAACGATTGACGAGAACGGGGGAAAGTAATACAGTAGAAGAAGAATAGATAGCTTTGAGAGATGTAATAGTGAAGGTAGCAGAGGATCAAGTAGGTAAGAAGACAATGGCTCGTAGAAATCCTTGGGCAACAGAAAAAATATTGAAATTAATTGATGAAAGGAGACAATATAAAAATTCCGTAAATGAAGAAGGCAAAGCGGAAAACAAATATCTCAAAAATGAGATCGACAGGAAGTGCAAAATGGCTAAGCAGGGATGGCTGGAGGACAGATGTAAGGAAGTAGAGGCATATTACTAGGGTAAGATGGATACTGCCTACAGGAAAGTTAAAGAAAAATTTGAAGAAAAGATAACCACTTGTATGAATATCAAGAGCTCAGATGAAAAACAAGTTCTAAGCAAAGAGGGGAAAGCAGAAAGGTGAAAGGAGTATATAGAGGGTCTATACCAGGGCGATGTACTTGAGGACAATACTATGGAAATGAAGAGGGCGTAGATGAGGATGAAATGGGAGATATTATACTGCGTGAAGAGTTTGCCAGAGCATTGAAAGACCTAAGAAGAAACAAGGGCCCGGGAGTAAACAAAATTCCATTACAACTACTGATAGCCTTGAGAGAGCCAGCCCTGACAAAACTCTACCATCTGGTGAGCAATATGTATGAGGCAGGCGAAATACCCACGGACTTCAAGAGGAATATAATAATTCAAATCCCACAGAAAGCAGATGTTGACAGGTGTGAAAATTACCGAACTATCAGTTTAATAAGCCACAGCTGCAAAATATTAAACGAATTCTTTACAGACGAATGGAAAAACTGGTAGAAGCCGACCAAGGGGAATATCAGTTTGGATTCCATAGAAATGTTGGAACACGAGAGGCAATACTGACCCTACGACATATCTTAGAAGATAGATTAAGGAAAGACAAAACTATGGGTAGATTTAGATAAAGCTTTTGACTATGTTGACTGGAGTACTCTCTTTCAAATTCTGAAGGTGGCAGGGGTAAAATACAGGGAGCGAAAGGCTATTTATAATTTGTATAGAAACCAGATGGCAGTTATAAGAGTGGAGGAGCATGAAAGGGAAGCAGTGGTTGGAAAGGGAGTGAGACAAGGTCGTAGCCTATCCGCGATGTTGTTCAATCTGTATATTGAGCAAGCAGCAAAGGAAGCAAAATAAAAATTCGGAGTAGGAATTAAAATCCATGGAGGAAAAATAAAACTTTGCCGATGACAATGCAGTTCTGTCAGAGACAGCAAAGGTCTTGGAAGAGCAGCTGAACGGAATGGACAGTGTCTTGAAACGGGCGTATAAGATGAACATCAACATAAGCAAAACGAGAATAATGGAATGTAGTGGAATTAAATGGGGTGATGCTGAGGGAATTAGATTAGGAAATGAGATACTTAAAGTAGTAGATGAGTTTTCCTTTTTTGGAAGCAAATTAACTGATGATGGTCGAAGTAGAGAGGATATAAAATGTAGACTGGCAATGGCAAGGAAAGAGTATCTGAAGAAGAGAAATTCTTTACCATCGAGTATACATTTAAGTGTCAGGATGTCGTTTCTGAAAATATTTGTATGGAGTGTAGCCACGTATGGAAGTGAAACGTGGATGATACATAGTGTGGACAAGAAGAGAATACAAGCTTTCGGAATGTGGTGCTACAGAAGAATGCTGAAGATTAGATGGGTAGATCACATAACTAATGAGGAAGTATTGAATAGAGTTGGGGAGAAGAGGAGCTTGTGGCACAACTTGACTAGAAGAAGGGATCGGTTGGTAGGACATGTTCTGAGGCATCAAGGGATCACCAATTTAGTATTTGAGGGCAGCGTGGATGGTAAAAGTTGTAGAGGGAGACGAAGAGATGAATACACTAAGCAGTCGCAGAAGGCTGTAGGTTGCAGTAGGTAGTTGGAGATCAAAAGGCTTGCACAGGATAGATTAGCATGGAGAGCTGCATCAAACTGGTCTCACGACTGAAGACAACAACAACAACAACAACAACAACAACTTGTAGTGTAAATCAGGGTGTACTAAGCAAGCTTTACAGAAAGTGATTTGTGTAGATCTTGCTTACTACAGCCTGATTTACACTGCAAGTATAATCTTTTATTGCGCGGAGGCCTGAAGATGGCAGAGTGGAATGCTGAAAATGGTGATCAAAATAAAATAAAATAACATCACAATTACACTGCTAATGGCTAATTTCATTGATAACATATTGCCGGCCGATGTGGCCAAGCGGTTCTAGGCGCTTCAGTCTGGATCCGCATGACCGCTACGAACGTAGGTTCGAATCCTGCCTCGGGCATGGATGTGTGTGATGTCCTTAGGTTAGTTAGGTTTAAGTAGTTCTTAAGTCTAGGGGACTGATGACCTCAGATGTTTAGTCCCATAGTGCTCAGAGCCATTTGAACCATTTCTGATAACAAATTCTTAGTGCCCTGTATCTCAGCTGGCAAAAACTGGACGCTTATAAGGTAACTTTTTTGTTGATCTGCCGTGCTTTTGAGTTAGTGCAGTCAAATGATACACCTTATTAAGTGACATATTTTGAAACTAGCAGACTGACTCATCAAAACGTACAGCGTACGTCCCGTTCACTTAGAATCATGAAAAGTTGGGAACAAGCAAGTCTTAAAAGTACAAGTAAAGGGAAAAATCCGAAATTATTAGTTTGTAATTACATCACACGGAAAAAAGATATTTCTTTTGCCATCAGTTATTTACAGGCAGGAGCGAATGATTTTGAATTTTTGGACTGATATCTTGCCAGCATCGATCGCCGACATTCTCACTTCCCTGGATGGATGATGTGTTTATATATCTACACTCCTGGAAATGGAAAAAAGAACACATTGACACCGGTGTGTCAGACCCACCATACTTGCTCCGGACACTGCGAGAGGGCTGTACAAGCAATGATCACACGCACGGCACAGCGGACACACCAGGAACCGCGGTGTTGGCCGTCGAATGGCGCTAGATGCGCAGCATTTGTGCACCGCCGCCGTCAGTGTCAGCCAGTTTGCCGTGGCATACGGAGCTCCATCGCAGTCTTTAACACTGGTAGCATGCCGCGACAGTGTGGACGTGAACCGTATGTGCAGTTGACGGACTTTGAGCCAGGGCGTATAGTGGGCATGCGGGAGGCCGGGTGGACGTACCGCCGAATTGCTCAACACGTGGGGCGTGAGGTCTCCACAGTACATCGATGTTGTCGCCAGTGGTCGGCGGAAGGTGCACGTGCCCGTCGACCTGGGACCGGACCGCAGCGACGCACGGATGCACGCCAAGATCGTAGGATCCTACGCAGTACCGTAGGGGACCACACCGCCACTTCCCAGCAACTTGGGGACACTGTTGCTCCTGGGGTATCGGCGAGGACCATTCGCAACCGTCTCCATGAAGCTGGGCTACGGTCCCGCACGCCGTTAGGCCGTCTTCCGCTCACGCCCCAACATCGTGCAGCCCGCCTCCAGTGCTGTTGCGACAGGCGTGAATGGAGGGACGAATGGAGACGTGTCGTCTTCAGCGATGAGAGTCGCTTCTGCCTTGGTGCCAATGATGGTCGTATGCACGTTTGGCGCCGTGCAGGTGAGAGCCACAATCAGGACTGCATACGACCGAGGCACACAGGGCCAACACCCGGCATCATGGTGTGGGGAGCGATCTCCTACACTGGCCGTACACCTCTGGTGATCGTCGAGGGGACACTGAATAGTGCACGGTACATCCAAACCGTCATCGAACCCATCGTTCTACCATTCCTAGACCGGCAAGGGAACTTGCTGTCCCAACAGGACAATGTACGTCCGCATGTATCCCATGCCACCCAACGTGCTCTAGAAGGTGTAAGTCAAGTACCCTGGCCAGCAAGATCTCCGGATCTGTCCCCCATTGAGCATGTTTGGGACTGGATGAAGCGTCGTCTCACGCGGTCTGCACGTCCAGCACGAACGCTGGTCCAACTGAGGCGCCAGGTGGAAATGGCATGGCAAGCCGTTCCACAGGACTACATCCAGCATCTCTACGATCGTCTCCATGGGAGAATAGCAGCCTTCATTGCTGCGAAAGGTGGATATACACTGTACTAGTGCCGACATTGTGCATGCTCTGTTGCCTGTGTCTCTGTGCCTGTGGTTCTGTCAGTGTGATCATGTAATGTATCTGACCCCAGGAATGTGTCAATAACGTTTCCCCTTCCTGGGACAATGAATTCACTGTGTTCTTATTTCAATTTCCAGGAGTGTAGTTAGATTTGCGCAGAGTAGTCAGAACGCGAGTCCTATTCGCACCTGGCCAATTTTTGTAAATATAGTTTACTGTTATGTTGGTAGAAATCGTTCATTGATCCTATGAAGACAGAAAAATTTAGTTCCAGACGAGAAAGTAATTTTTGGTTAATGGCATGTTCGGTGACGAATGAACTTCTATTCAGTTAATGTTCATTCAGAAGAAGTTATTTTGTAAAAAAAAAATAATCGGACTTCGAAATAGGCAGGTTCAACTTTTTAATAATAAAAGAACTGCCGATAGAGCGCTTGTGGCGCTCGATCTTTGAGTCACCAAGCAAGTCGCTTCCAATTTAATTCAAACGGTCAGGAATCACTTGCATATATTTTATGTCGTTGAAATTCTTTTAGAACCTCTTTTTCAAACGCCACAGAAAAGAGTATACAGTTCTAGTAGATAAAACAATTTGGTGACTGTAAACAATAAAGATCTCTTTCGAATATCAGGAAATTCGCTATATTGTCCGCTTTCAGCTAAAGAAAAGTGGGCTCCGATATATTTATTGATTCTGGATACACAGGATGAATCGTGTAAAATTTGCACCGCAAACATTGCGGAAATGGTAAGTCTATTCATGTGCGGCTTTCACAGAATGGGTTGCTAGTCAGGGGCTCGTATTGTTAGCCAATAAGCAAATGGTAATAATACTTTGAACTGCATTTTTTGTGCAAACAGCCAGCCGCTGTGGCCGAGCGGTTCTTGGCGCTTTAGTCTGGAACCGCACGATCACTACGGTTGCAGGTTCGAATCCTGCCTCGGGCATGGATGTGTGTGATGTGCTTAGGTTAATTAGGTTTAAGTCGTTCTACGTTCTAGGGGACTAATGACCTCAGATGTTAAGTCCCATAGTGCTCCGAGCAATTTGAACAATTTTTTTTGTGCAAACATACCCTTTTTAAATGAAACAATGTGCGTTGACATTAACAGGCTAAAAGTATGGAAAATTAGAATGTCAGTGGTTTGTTGCAGGATTTTAGTGCGAGTCGTTCACGAGATCCGTATTTTGAAAAGTTACCGCAGCCACATTGTACAGTGCCTGTGGTAACCAACGCTAAAGAACAACACAAGTGCGCACGGTAGTTACTGTGGATTCTGACCAGTAACGAGACAACTGGCCATCACAAGTTGTGTTGAAAATGTCCAGAGGCAGCGGAATTAAACGCTTCCAGTCTGGTACGGAACAACTGCTGCACGTGTGCTAACATATCAGAGGAAATGTCCGAGCTGGTTGCAGTAATACTTCTTTGCATATCATCGAATCTAGTTGGTACGTCCTTGTAGGCACCGTCTTTCAGATGTCCCCACGGAAAGAAGTGTACATGCAATGATACCGGGGAATGGGCCGTTCAAGGTACAGGTCATCTGCATCTCATCGGACGATTTGGAAACTTTTCGTCAAGAAATGCTGTAGCACTTTGTGCACCACGGGGTGGATTACCATCAAGGTGGAATAACACGTTCCTCCTAGGGTGCGGAGGAACGTCTAGCATCCTTGGAAGATTATCTTGTGCCCTTTGAGCTGATTGTTCACTATCCCACACCACATGTGTACACTCCATGGACGCTGACATGACATGCAACAGGGCATGTTTCGGCAGTATACCTGACCATGACTGCTAAATGTGGCTTCATCACTAAACAAGATACATGATACATCTGGAGTATCCTGTCTTAATGTCCAGGTACAAAAGTTAACAGGACTCTCATAATAGTTTCCATGCAGCTGAGAGATGTGATAGCGATGGAACCTATATCGATGGAGAATGCGTAAGACACTTACCTGACTCGCGCCACTTCGTCTAGCGATTGCGTGGGAGCCGGCCGGGGTGGCCGAGCACTTCTAGGCGCTACAGTCTGGAACTGCGCGACCGCTACGGTCGCAGGTTCGAATTCTGCCTCGGGCATGGATGTGTGTGATGTCCTTAGGTTAGTTAGGTTTAAGTAGTTCTAAGTTGAAGGGACTGATGACCTTAGAAGATAAGTCCCATAGTGCTCAGAGCCATTTGAGCCATTTTTTTAACCTGCGACCATAACAATCGCTCGGTTCTAGACTAAAGTTCCTAGTACAGCTCCGTCACAGCGGCCGGCCTGTGCGGGTTAACTTCAACAGCAACAAGATCACTTGTTTCCTCGTGTTACGTTGTCTAGATGTTACATACAGTTTCACATAACTGGTTGAAGAGGTTGATAAATAACAGCCAACATGGTTGATGTCTATTGGGATATCTGGTCGCAGATACTGTACAAGAACGAACTACGTTCTTCCTACACTCTTCATACACCATGAGCACGCCAGCCTTTTATGTATCGGTAAATCCCACCATCCACTCGCGAACTAATGCTTGGACTGTCACACACTGACTAGCAAGTCACTTATTAGCAAGTCACTCAAGGGCCGCATAAGCATACTGTAAGCAAACGTAACAACACCGTACATAGTAACCACACAGGTTGAATGGCACAAACAAGCGCAGGTATGGAAACTTCACAAAATACGGCTCACACTATAATCCTATAACAAACATCATTGACATTCTACGATACCCGACTTTTATTTTGTTAATGTCAAGAGAAATTGTTGCATTTAGAAATGTGTATGTTTGCATGAAAAGTACGCTTTCTGAGTATTTTTACACTTGTTTGCTGGCTAACAGTACGAACTCCAGAGTACCAATCCATTCTGAGAAAACTGCACATCAAAAGCGCTTTTCATTTCCGAAATATTTGCAGTGAAAATTTTATGTGACTTTGTATGGGTGGCCTGTCTTAGCTGCGCCTCCCAGTGTGATAGCTATACAGGGAGAATCTTGAATATTACGGAGAGGTATTTGAAGATGTAAGGAGTAGGACCACCTTTCAAGGAAGAAATCGATGGATACTACAGGTGTATAATAGAATGTTTTCAATGAAAAATCTGTGTTCCCATGTCAGAGATATGATGGAGTTGACTAACTTAAATAAACTTTTTGTTGTAATAGGATACTAGTCTCCAGAGGTCGACATGGAAAGAACGTTGGTAGCTTAGTAGAAAGGATAGAACCGATAGTTTTGGGCTCTTAGGAAGTTTGAAGACCCGAATATTTGTGATCTACCTGAGAAGAGGTTATTCACTCTTAAGAAGTTTATGCTGATCGAATGCTCATCAATCCCACCAGCCGATTGTAATTTGCAAGTTCAGGTCAATTAATTACCAGCAGTACGTATAAATGTCTTCAGAGGTTCCTTAAAATGGCTGTAGTCTAGGCGTGTCGTTCCATGTGCTGCAGAAGGCAATCGACGGGGCAATGCGGAGGCATTAAGTGGCGGCCAGGTGCACCTGGTACAATTACGTGGCGGGCAAGTGGAAGTTAAGTAGGCATAATAACAGCGTCCGGAAATAGCTGTTCCTTTGAAGAAGTGCCTGCTGCTTCCCTAACGGTAAGGTAATTTTTTTTCGAACGGTGGTTATAATCCCCACATTCTTCTATAATTTGGCACTCTGCCATTCTCTACGCATTTCATACATAGAATTACTGCAACACTTTGTGTTGAATGTTCAGACTGTAAATTTGGCCAACAGTTTTCTCTTTACGATCCTCCTTAAATATCAAATTACAGGACTTGTTGAAAACTCTTAAAAATTTTACAAGAGAACAAATTTTACTACATTCTATAACTTTATTCTCAGCAGTACCATCTCCGATAACAGTTGAGCTTTGCCTGTCTCGGCGGTGTTGGAAATTTGTGGTAAGTCCCTATGGGACCAAACGGCTGAGGTCATCGGTCCCTAGGCTTACACATTACTTAATCTAACTCACGTTAAGGACAACGTACACACCTGGCCCGAGGGAGGGCTCGAACCTCCGTCGGGGGCAGCCGCGCGAATCGTGGCAAGGCGCCCGAGACCGCGGGTTGTTGAATCCAAATACACTATCTAGTCCTCAAGTATCTGGACACGTACTACTGGACGTTAGTGTGTCGTATGTCCACCCTTACATTTTATGACGGCTCGTAATCTGCTGTAAGACACTTCAATGAGGTGTCTGAATGCCTGTGTAGGAACGGCAACTCATTCTCGCTCAAGAGCTAAAACAAGAGATTGTAGTGATACTGGACCCTGGGTCGTAGAGTGAATTCGACGTTCTAATTTACTCCAAAGATTTTCTATTGGGTACAGGCAAGGACTCTGGGAGGCCATTCCATTTCAGGATTGTTACTTTGAACAAAACACTGGTCACAGATGTTGCTTTAGGCTGTTGTTGATGTTGTGATCTTCAGTCTACAGACTGATTTGATGCAGCTCTCCATGCTACTCTATCCTGTGCTGTCCTCTTCGTCTCCGAGTAACTACTGCAACCTTCTGAATATCCTTACTGTACTTCTCTCTTGGTCTCGCTCTCTGATTTTTAACCCCACGCTTCGCTCCCGTCCTAAACTAGTGCTCCATTGATCTGTCAGATTGTGTTCTACCAACCGAAACCTTCTGCTAACCAAGTTGTGTCACAAATTTCTCTTCCCCCCTGCTGTTTTCAGTAATTCGCCATTACTTTTACGAGCTGCCCATCCAGTCGTCTGTACTCTGTAGCACCACATTTCAAAAACTTCTATCCCTTTCTTGTCTAATCTTTTTATCGTCCTTGTTTCACTTCCATACATATCTACACTCCAAACAACTACTTTCATAAAAAAACTTCCTGACGGTTAAATCTGTAGTCTATATTAACAAACTTCTCGTCTTCAGAAACGCTTTTCTAGCCATTGCCAGTCTACTTTTTATATCCTCCCTATTTCGACCATCAACAATTAGTTTACCACCCAAATAGCGGTACTCATCTACTAAATTAAGTATTTCATTTTATGATCTAATTCCCTCAGCATCACCTGATTTAATTTGACAACATTCTATTATCCTCGTTTTGATCTTGTTGATGTTCGTCTTGCATCGTCCTTTCAAGACATTGTCCAATCTGTTCAACTGCACTTTGCTGTGCCTAACAGAGTTACGTCACCGGCGAACCTCAAAGTTTTTATTTCTTCTCACCGGACTTTTACTCCAAATTTTTCTTTTGATTCCTTTACTGCTTGTTCAATAAATAGATTGAATAACATCGGCGATAGCCTACAACCCTGTCTCACTCCCAATCAACCACTGCTTCCATTTCATGCCCCTTGACTCTTATTCCTGCTGTCTCGTTTGTGTACAAAAGAGAGTATTCCAGTCATCATAGTCAAAAACGTTCTCTAAGTCCACATGTGCTTTAAGCGTAGATTTTCCGTTCCTTGACTTATTTCTAAGAGAAGTCTTAGGGTCAGTATTGCTGCGCGTGTTCCTACATTTCTCCAGAATCCAGACTGATTTTCTCAGAGGTCGGCTTCTACCAATTCTTTCATTTGTCTGTAAAGAATTCGTGTTAATTTGCCACCGTAACTTATTGTTATTGTTTTAGGACAGGGTGAGTTTTCAAGCTGATAGAAACAATCATCATCTCCGAACAGTTCTTGTATTGTATGCAGCAGACAGTGCTGTTAAGTATGCTGATATCATCCCGCGTTTAGCATTTTCTTTGGTACAAAAAGGGTACCACACCCTAACCACGGAATGCTATAGAAGCACTTCCCTCTACACTTCACTGTTGGCACTACACGTGATGGCAGATAACATTCGCCCTTCCAATAGGCTTCCATACGGCATAACATAATTCATCAAATCACCCGTTTACAGTTACCCAATGTCCAGTGGCACGACATCAAGCATCGTTTAGTATTGACTACAGAAGTGTGTGCTTATGAGGAGCTGCTCGAAAATTGTATCCTATTCCTTTTAACTTCCTACACACAGAAGCTGAGTCAGTTGGACTACTGGTAGCACTTTAAAATTCACGGCTGATTCCTTCGACTAATTTCATGCTGTTTTTGCAGCCACATTACGCAATGCTAGACAATCCCTGTCCGTCAATACGTCATGTCTGCCAGCTCTTGATTTAGCTGTGATTGTCGCGTTTGTGCTTGACCATCACATCACCAACAAGCGACTAGGGCAGGATTGAAATGACACTGAAGGATATGTTACTCAGGTGACATCCAGTGACTAATCCACATACGGAGTCAGCGAGCTATTCTGACAGACCAATTCTGCTCTTACTGCTTCTCACGCTCCCCACCTCCTTTTATCCTGTCCGTTCCGCCATTTCTCGCGTCTAGTGGTTAGTTAAGCACCAAATAGTGCTGCCCGATATTTTTTATCAGCTTTTTCCACTCCTTTGTCTCGCGGTCACTAACACACCCAACATACGTCCATCGTGAATGAGACGCTAAAGATGTCATCTGGTTTGACCAGACGTATGTACAACTTATCGTTGCTGCCTTGCGTTCTTTGAATCCTTTGAGTGAAAGGCAACAGCTGCGGAACTTAGCGGACAGTGACTTTTGTCATGATAAATTATCGTTTAAAAGTGATCGACGATTTTCGCTTTTACAGTATTGCCTCGATGCGTTACACAGGTCTTCGAACATTAGGTCTGTAACGTTCCCTGGCAGCACACACACTATTAATAGAATGAAGCGACATTTAATTGTACTATGTACGCCGCTATGAAGCAATTCGTATGTACTGTAATTGTTTAACAAAAAATGTTATTTAATTTTGTGTAAAGGACGTTGGTTATTATTGGCAATAATATTCTCGATGTATTTGTGATTGTAATATTTCTATACTCATAATGTAATTATGAAATATGTTAATATCTGCGATGAAAAAATTTAAAATGTAGCCACAGAGGAAAATAATGTTGTAAGATTACAAAGAGTCATTCACAATCAGCAATAATATAAATAGCGCTACATAATGTGTATTCTTTGTCGTCTTCCTCTAGAGCTGAGAGAGAGAGGAACCTGTGACGTAGCATTATATGAATGAGTAGACTTCGTTTGTCTGTATCTATCTTTAGCCGCAATTAGAAGAGAAATTGTAGAGGTGTGTAATTTAAATTATTGTTATGGTCTAAATACATTATAATTTATCAAAATTGTGTATTACTAATGTAAATTAGCTTGCCCATGTCATCTATAATATTTCTTTAAAGAATTTTCAGCACTTTTAACGATTATCGTTGGTATTGCTGGGCTGTGCCGCGACCGAACGATTTGCAGCGGCGGCAGGTAAAATTAGCAGTGAATTACGAAATATTTTTCTTTTACAGCGATCCTGAGGCTGACTGACTTTATTACTGGTTTTACATTTGTGCATTCATAGGCGGATAATTAACGTTGAAGTTGTTAATCTGTTGGTTCTTTCCATTTCTAAAGCAAATAACTTAAACGTATAGTGAAGTGTGTTTTGTCAATGATAATTAAACGTTCACGTCGGCTTGGCAATATTTAAACATTTTATGCTAACAGAGACAGTCTTGTGTTCCATAGCTAACGCCGGGAAAGAATTCAGTAAATATTTAAAAACCCACTGCATCTAGAAAATGTGTGCCAAGGCCGAAATACGTAAAAAAATTAATTTAAATAAGTTTCAAATAAATTTTATTAATCAGTTAGTTTGAATTTATCAGCACGAAAGGGTTGCTAAGGTTCACGTAATTTTAAATGTGCTTCATTCTGTCTAAATGAATTTTTATTACCACACGTAAATAAGGGGTTCTACAACGAAGTTCGTACTGAAAGAGTAAATAACATAAATATTTAAAGCCATTTCTTCCCCATTTTTTCATCCATTCACATTTTTACATAATAATAAATATTTCTCTTCTTTTTTTCTCGTTAAAGGTCCTTTAGTTTCCATGAGATTTGCAAATCTTTACGTACTGAAATTACAATCTTCGCCAACCAGAGTACGCTAGTAACGTCATAAAACCATTATGTATATAGGACACGGCACGTAAGATCGGTCATCTCATATATATCCAGAATGAATAAAGGTACCTAGGTGCAGTTTTGGTTAAGTTATACCGGACAGTATGGCAATCTTCCTAACCTTCACAAGCGGTTTTGTTGTTTACAATCGCCGAATTACGACACTGACTTTGTTTTTATCTAATGGACTTACATACTGCTTTTTGTGGAATTTGAAAGAAGCTCATAAGGGGGCATTTACGACATAACGTGTACGTGACGTGATCAAACAGTATCAAGAGAACAGCGCCTCAAACCACTGTCCCGCTTTCAGGCTCTCTGAGCACTATGGGACTTAACAGCTGTGTTCATCAGTCCCCTAGAACTTAGAACTACTTAAACCCAACTAACCTAAGGACATCACACACGTCCATGCCCGAGGCAGTATTCGAACCTGCGACCGCCGCTTTCAGGAGAGGAGGTTCTAAAAAGGAGTTCCCTATTATACCAAACGTAAGCAAGGACGTAAATGAGGTATGGTTCGCGTTTCTATTATTAGGGCGGTCATAACAGGAGCTCAACATGTTAACCTTGAGCACTGCTACACGCTATAAAGAGATTGTCGAGAAATGATACTGCACGTTGAATTTCATATGCAGTTAACGGCCACAGAGGCCTTATGGAGTCGTCTGTGTTTCTTAAGAGGCGTCTTGTTATTATTTTCGCCAGTGGTGAGTATGCAGATGATTTTGCTTTTCCTAAGCGATCGTTCCAATGCTCTCCGGTGTTCCCTTAAGATGGTCTGTCCAATGGGATATCTTTCAATAACTTCAGAAGCAGCATATCTTAAGAACGTGAGCGAATTCAGATTTTCGTGAAAGAAACAAGGATTACAGATGCCAGTACAGGAAAACACGTAGAGAAAAGTCATGGGATAGCGATATGTACATATACAGATGGTGATAGTTTCTCGTACACAAGGTACTAAAAGGGCAGTGCATTGGCTGAGGCGTCGTTTCAACTCAGGTGATTCGTCAGAAAAGGTTTTCGACGGGATTATGGACCCTCTGTAAGGTTTAAGGGTTTTGAACGCTGAATGGTAGTTGCAGCTAGATGCATGGGAATTCCTTCTCGGAAATCGTTAGGGAATTCAGTATTCCACAATCCACAGTATCAAGAGTGTGACGAGAATACCAAATTCTGAGCATTCTCCCACCATGGACAGCGCAGCGGCTGACGGCCTTCACTTAGAGCAACGGCGTTTGTGTGGAGTTGTCAGCGCTAACAGACGACCAACACTGCTTGAAATAACAGCAGGAATCGTTATGGGACGTACGGCCAGGGCGGCGAAATTTGGGGTTAATGGGCTATGGCAAAAGACGACCGACGCGAGAACCTTTGCTAACAACACGACATTGACTGCAGCGCCTCTCCTGGACTCGTGATCATGTCGGTTATGTCCAGATTTCAATGGTAAGAGTTGATGGTTGGGTTAGATTGTGGCTCAGAGCCCACGAAGCCATGGACCTAAGTTGTCAACAAGGCACTGTGCAAGCTGGTGGTGGCCCCATAATGGTCTGGGCTGAGTTTACATGAAATGGACAGGGTCCTCTGGTGCAGCTGAACCGATCACTAACGAAATGGTTATATTCGGCTACCTGGAGACCGTTTGCAGCCATTCATGGCTGGGTTATGGGTGGCTATGGGTGGCTATAGAGGCAGCATGGCTCAATGTTTCTGCATGGGACTTCCGACGACTTGTTGACTCCGTGCCACCATGGCACCAGTGGCACCATGCTGCACTACGCCAGCCAATAGGAGGTCCGGCGCTGCACTGAGAGGTCATGCCACCTGGCCACAATTCTCCGCGGTTGGTTCGAACAACATTCTTATCAATTCGAGTGAAAGATATTGTTAGCCAGATTGCCCGTCGTGAATCCCATCGAACATACATGGGATATAATTGAGAGGACAGTTCGTGGACAAAATACAGCACCGGCAACACTTTCACAGTTATGGGTGACTGTAGAGGCAGCATGGCTCAATATTTCTGCATGGGACTTCCAACGACTTGTTGAGTCCGTGCCACCATGGCACCATGCTGCACTACGCCAGCCAATGGGAGGTCCGGCGCTGCACTGAGATGTATCTCATGACTTTCGTCGCCTCAGTGTAGAGCAAGAGAGTTGTTTGTGTCCACTTGTTTGAGGCACCGTGTATTTTCAACTGACTACTAGCGCATATTGCGAATATTGATTTACAAATGGTTTGTAAAAGGTGCATCTTACTAAAACATAATTTTGCATGCTATGCCACATCACTTTATAATTTTTGTAGGTCAGATTCAGAGATCTATAGCAAATTTCGGAAGACTTTGACGTGACGCTGTAGAAGTAGCAAAACGTCAAGAGGATGAAATGGGATGGTGTGTAATGTTCATAGAAAACTCGTTTCGTTGATCATCCTTCTCGTACTTCAGAGATACCTCTAAATGACACTTATATTGTATGTTACTGATGGTAAAATGTTAGTTTTATTTCTTTCATCATTTGCTCTTCTTTTTCCTTAGTGTATTTTAGTCATCACACTTCCAGTTTTGGGACATTTTTTTAATGTTTTCAAAGACAGTTCATGAGTGCTTGGCACGATCTGGTTACTCCTCAACATATAACCGCACCGCTACTCGAATAGTTTGGTGGTAAATATCACATGCTCTCAGAAGTTTAGCCGGCCGCGGTGGTCTCGCGGTTCTAGGCGCGCAGTCCGGGACCGTGCGACTGCTGCGGTCGCAGGTTCCAATCCTGCCTCGGGCATGGATGTGTGTGATGTCCTTAGGTTAGTTAGGTTTAAGTAGTTATAAGTTCTAGGGGACTGATAACCACAGCAGTTGAGTCCCATAGTGCTCAGAGCCATTTGAACCATCAGAAGTTTATTTCAAATGTGTATAGCTTCATTACAAGAAAACAAAGCTGGTATCCTAATTCGGTGATTACAAACAATAAAAATGTCTTCTGTACGTCAGGAAATTCGCCATATTTGCCACTACAACTTGTCGGAAATTGCACCTCGATATATTGTTTCGTTCTGAATATATTCGTTGGTAGCATCGTATTGCGAATACTCTTTTTCTATCCTTGTGTAAGTCCCAGCTTACTTCCACACTTTTATATACTCCTGCCACACAGAAAATGTTTATTCAGTAATTGGGGACAGCAGATTTTTGTCTTGTCAAGGTCTGCTATCCTTCCTTGCGCGAGTTATTTTTAAATCTTCCTTTTTTTTGTCCAGTTTGCCTTCACGATGCTGTTCTGGAATAATTATTTCATTACTTCCTCTTTACTGTTTCCATTCCTTTCAGCAGTTTGTTTTTAACATTCATGTTTACATTCATCATTATTTCCTTTTCGTTAGCAGCTCTATCTTTAATTTCAGCTTAAATCATTTATTAAAAGGACTACCATGGATTTAAACAAAATCCCTTTAGTTATATCTCCTGATAATTTCCCTAATCGTATATGTGTCTGTTTCGTATCTCCTACTGCAGTAAAGATTAGGCTATTTCCTTTAACGTCCTTCAACACCAGAAGATTCACATTTGAATCTTGAGGTTATAGATCTTACTGAATATCCTCACAGGTTATTTCAGGTGAAGAAAATGGTTTAATAAATAATTTTAGTAGTGTTAGAAATAGGATGTTTAAGGCTGGTAATTAATTTAGTTAAGCACATATGAACCGTAATGACTTGACAACAACACTTTCTTATTACTCTCATAATTCCACTTCCCTCAATAATTGTCGCTTTGGATTAAGGTAGCATGAGAGTTATTGGGAGATATTTTCCCGACAACCATGGTATGCTCCTTTAAACAAAAAGGGAACATTTTGTCATTCAGTACTTCTGACTGCATACGAAAACATTCAGTTTCTCCTGAAATTGTATTACTAATTTATCTATGCTCTCTAGAGAATCTTAGATTACTTTCATTAAATACTCATCACATTAGACACATAGAGTAACTTACACAAAAACACACTGCCAGAGGCATATGAGGAAATAGATTAGAGTTACTCGATTTCCTTATATAAACGTAAATTGAACAAAATTGGTAGAATACCTGAAAATTAGAACCCACATTCCAGAAAAATGTCATGACAGTGAGTCGGTACATAAACTCAAGACCGAGCGAGGTGGCGCAGTGGTTAGCACACTGGATTCGCATTCGGGAGGACGACGGTTCAATCCCGTGTCCGGCCATCCTGATTTAGGTTTTCCGTGATTTCCCTAAATCGATTCAGGCAAATTCCGGGATGCTACCTTTCAAAGGGCACGGCCGACTTCCTTCCCCTCCTTCGTAAATCCAATGAGACCGATGACCTCGCTGTTTGGTCTCTTCCCCAAAAACAACCCAACCCCCAGCTCATAAACTCAAGATTTGTAGAATCGGTCTGAGGCGCCTTGCCACGGTTCACGCGGCTGCCCCCGTCGGAGGTTTGAGTACTCCCTCAGGCATGGGTGTGTGTGTTGTCCTTAGCGTAAGTTAGATTAAGTAGTGTGTAAGCCTAGGGACCGATGACATCAGGTGTTTGGTCCCATAGAACGTATCACCAATTTACAAATAATTAGAATCACGAGATAACTATGACATATAATTCAGTTGTGATTTGATCTGAGCCCTACCTTTCCTGTGTGGCACTGGCCTAGCAGCTATACCTGCAGTAGTACACGGGAGAGCAGGACACAGTTTCTTACTTTACCACTGATGGTATGGGAACCATGCCAGCAAAATGGACAACCATGCTCTGGTATCAATTGTAGCGTATGATTTGATGTGGACTGGGATTTGGGCTTGGGACAGTGCAGGTGTGGCCTTACTTTAGCAGAACATTTATGAAACACGACAATTTCTTAGACGAAATACAGAAAGAGCAAAGAAACAAAGACGCTTCAAGTATTCTGCACAACCGTTGATTTTCAGAAATTTGGCACTAGAATAAAACAAATAAATTAAACTTACTTCCAGCATAGTCATAAAACAAATCAGTGTTCAATACTATCACCAGTGACATCAAATTAGGATAATATAATGGGGACCACAAAGTCAGAATTAAGCACTAAACCAGAATTAACTGTCTTTCAGAGCAAAATAATACGTGCACTACAATCAATCATCGGCTCCCAGATTTAAAATAAGGCATCCATGTATTTACCGCAAAATCTATCTCTAACTCCACTAATCAGTACCATTCACGAAATACTTACTACTGTCGGTACTAGTGCCAAAGAGCTAGAATTCTACCTATTCTACAATAACAGTAGGCGCACAAATCTCCTATATATATTCGCGAGTAGATCAGGAAAATGTTGAAAAGGCAGCTTTACCAGCAGTATCCTGCACCAAAAACCACGATTGGCAGAGCATGGATGTGGATGCAGATGGATACAGCGCAAGCATCTTAGATACTTCGCGAAAGACTTCAGTTCAAAGGGCGAAGGACAGCATTCACTAGTAATTTGCGGAAGGGCGATATTACAGGATAAATCAGATGAAAACGAGATGATGAAAAGAGATAAACACGTTGATTATTACTTTAAAAATAGTCACCTTCGGTTGCCTGCCATGATTCTATCCAGGTGTGCACCACTTCGTATGAATTAGATCGAAGGTCACGTATGCCTTTCTTCAGGAATCCAAAAATGTGGAGATCGCGTGGGAAAAGATAGAGATTTAACTGATGGTGTGTAAGGGCTTCGCAGCGAAACTTATTTAGCGTAGTCGAAACAGCAGACAAACCGGGTCTAGGGCCGGTCTGCGTGGCCGAGCGGTTCGAGGCGCTACAGTCTGGAACCGCGCGACCACTGTGGTCGCAGGTTCGAATCCTGCCTCGGACATGGATGTGTGTGATGTCTTTAGGTTAGTTAGGTTTAAGTAGTTCTAAGTTCTAGGGGACTGATGACCTCAGAAGTTAGGTCCAATAGTGCTCACAGCCATTTGAACCGGGTCTGGGAAGTCATGACGACCTTTTCTCTTTGATTGCAAGGGTCCTCTGCTCATTGACTTTCTGTAACAATAGCGCCACAATTAACGCACAACGGTATGTGAACGCTTTGCAAAAGTTAAAGCGTGTCATCAAGTCGAAGGAACCAGGAATGTTGAAGGACGGCATCATTCTGTTGCATGAAAATGCCCGTCAAATTGTAAGTAGGCTGTTTAGGTTTTTATATTGCCAACCCCACGTAGCGCTCTGTATGAAAATTACTGGCTGTGCTGCGTGCAGTCTGTGGCTGGTTGGCATTGTTGTCTGCCATTGTAGTGTTGGGCAGCGGCGGCTGGATGCTTACAGCGCGTAGCTTGCGCAGTTGGAGGTGAGCCGCCAGCAGTGGTGGACGTGGGGAGAGAGATGGCGGAGTTTTGTAAGAAAGGATGTCATGAACGACTATTAAGGTAAATACATTGTTTGTTCTCTATTAAAATCTTTCATTTGCTAACTATCCCAATCAGTAGTTAGTGCCTTCCGTAGTTTGAATCTTTTATTTAGCTGGCAGTAGTGGCGCTCGCTGTATTGCAGTAGCTTGAGTAACGAAGATTTTTGTGAGGTAAGTGATTTGTGAAACGTATAGGTTAATGTTAGTCAAGGCCATTCTTTCGTAGGGATTTTTGGAAGTCAGATTGCGTTGCGCTAAAAATATTGTGTGTCAGTTTAAGCACAGTCTTGTACAATTTTTCTAAGGGGACATTTCAAAATGTTCATGAACTAGTTTCGCTCCGTATCTCTTATACATCCTCCACTAAGTCCCGGTCCCTCCTTACGCGATTTATATATTTTTGGAGCCCTGACGACTGTGGCCTTTGATATAGGTAGAAAGTTATAACGCGAAATAGTACTATACCTTTTTTGTTTAACCGTTCGCAAATGTCCCTAATTTCATTAATGAGCCTTATTTACTTGCCTTCTACAGCTCCCTCTAGTAAGATGGAAGTCATTCCTTCACATCTTAACAGATCTTTCCTTTTCTCTCCGATTCTGCGCAGAATCTCCTGATTCCTTACCTTATCAGTTCACCTAATTTTCAACATTCATGTGTAACACCATATCCCAAACGCTTGGACTCTCTTCTGTACTGGTTTTCCCACAGTCCATGTATCACTGCCACACAGTTCTGTGCTCCAAGCGTACATTCTCAGTAGTTTCTTCCTCAGATTAAGGCCCAAATTTGATACCAATATACTTCTCCTGGCCTTGAATGCCGTTTTTGCCAATGCTAGTCTGCTTTTGATGTCCTCCCAGCTCAGTCCGTGACTGCTTATTTTGCTGCCTAAGTAGCAGAATTCCTTAACTTCATCTCCTTCGTGACCATCAATCCTGATGTTAAGTTCTCGCTGTACTCATTTCTGCTACTTCTCATTACTTTAGTAATTCTCAGCAAAATCAACCGTCTACGCCTTAGTGAGGATGATATTATGGTCACTTTTGGCGCTGTTTACGATTGTGCCTATCAAAGACGATTTGGACCTAATTTCCCAGTACTTTGTAAGTGACCTGGTCGAGATATTTAGACACATTCTTACGTCCTCTTATTTCGTGTACAACGGCCAATATTACGATCAGACGGACGGCGTAGCAATGGGTAGCCCGTTGGCTCTAGCTATTGCAAATTTCTTCGTGGAAAATTTTGAGGATATTTCCGTAGAAATGGTTCAAATGGCCCTGAGCACTATGGGACTCAACTTCTGAGGTCATTAGTCCCCTAGAACTTATAACTAGTTAAACCTAACTAACCTAAGGACATCACACACATCCATGCCCGAGGCAGGATTCGAACCTGCGACCGTAGCGGTCTCGCGGTTCGAGACTGCAGCGCCTAGAACCGCACGGCCACTTCGGCCGGCTATTGCCGTAGACACCGCTCCATTAAAGCCGAAGTGTTTCTTTCGATACGTTGAAGAACGTTCGTCATTTGGGCACACGGACGCGAGAAAATAGACGAGTTTTTGGAACATTTCACTGGCATGAACAGTAATATCCAGCTCACCATGGAGGTGGAAGAAGATAATGCATTGCACTTCCTTGACGTCCTTGTCCACCGTAAACGAAATGGGTGCCTTGGCCACAGCGTCTACAGAAAACCCACCCACACAGATCTGTACCTGCACGCCACCAGCCATCATCATCTAGCACAGAAGCGCACAGTATTACAAACATTGGTGCATCGTGCAAGAGAAATATCAGACGACGATAACCTGCCCCACGAACTGAGCCACCTACGCAAGTTTTCAGGAATAACGGCTACAGTGCCCATCAAGTGAGAGAAATTCTAAACGTTCATGGTGGTGTCTGATTGTTCTATATCGTGTCTCCCTACCACTTTCGCGCAACGACGCTCTGAGCGTGTTTTTTAGGGAATTGAATAGATTGAACTTGGGACCTGTTGCTGGTAAGGAGACGCCATACCACACATGACATGTAGAATTCAGAAGAGTTCAGTGAGACTAGCGATGATATAACCAAATACTAAATGATCTCAGCGTCAGCTCCACTGCACTCCCTGTAAAAGAATCTTAATACTAACTAAATATAGTGGAAAGGGTTCAAGGCTTTCCTATTTTTTAGTTAGCCGGTAAAATAATGTCGAAAAAGCAGTTAAGTTTACCATTGGAAATTTTATTCTACTCACAAAACAATGTTTATAAATTACACTATTGATAAAGGAAAACATTTTAATACAGGATGGTAAAAACCAACTGCGTTCAACAAAAATGTGAACGAATATTCCCTGAATGGGTGCCAAGTTCTACAACGATCGAAGGATGACCTATGCCATATCACATCTATAATCTAGGTTTAAATTAAGTTTCACAAAAGAGAAAACTATCAAAACGGTCTACAGTGACCCTCAGTTATCTTTAATAACTTATCTAACTTGTCGTAAATTACAGTGGCTGATGTGACTTCTCAATAACTATATAAAAGAAAAATCATCGCGTTTCAGATCTGTTCTTCAAGTGGCAAATGTGAACACCATGAGTTTTAATTAGCGATCGACACTAGTATTGCGCAAAAAAGGGGGTGTAACAGATGAGACTTCTGCAGTTCTGAGTGAAGCCTTATGCGCTCAAAAATGCGGCATCGCGTGCGTTCATTACCTTGTCGGTGTTTAGGCAGCATCAGGGCAGCGGCGGGCAGCATAGCTCCGCTCACCTCGCCATCTCGGAAGCAACTCTCTCTAACTTCTCCTTACTACAATTTACCGAAGTTGGTTAAAAAAAACTGTATGGCTGTGTTTTCATCTGACCAATCAGGGTCTCAATGTTAACCTTAAGCTCCGCCTACAAAAATTTTGTCTATCCAATGAGAAACGTTATACTTTTCGTGGTGGGGCAATGTTTTTAAAATTTGCAACGTAACAGAGACGCGAAAAAATCTCACGGTAAAACCTGCAGCTGGTGTGGTCCTTTTGGAGTTATCGTAAGATCTATACTGTTTTACTGGAGGGCTCTATCTTTTAACATGGGCTGGGGAGTGGTCCTTGACGTAACAGAGACGCGAAAAAGTCTCATGCTAAAACGTGTGGGTTGTGAGGCGCTAGTGGTTAGCTGGCGACGTGGGTGTCCAGTCCGTCCCTTATCGTAGGACCTTCTAGCTTAACACGGTTCTGCTCTCGGCTTCTGCTCTCGTTTCTCCCCTCGGAACTGCGTCGGTCTCACGGTGGGAAGGTACGACATGCATTAAGGCATTCTTGTGTTAGTCTGTGGTATTCCATTTGCTCACTCGTTACTCGTATTACTTTGGTTAGTTTAATGTCACGATTTATTCGGAGCTATGTGACATACTACTGGATTTGCTTATCATGTCAGGGTTTTCATGGAAGGTGTTGGTTTTGCCTGACACCTTACAAAATGATTTCTGGGAAATAACAGAGTAAGACCACCGATGAAGAGCAGGAAAGGAACAACTTTCTTTGCTGCCATTCTGTGGCTCTGTGTCGGGCAACATAAGCCGCCTGTTGAAAAGACACAAGATAAAATCAATCTACAGGCCTGCAACGAAAATCCGTCAATTACTGAGACAAGTTAAAGACGCAGTAGGTCTCAGAACACCTGGAGTGTACGAAATACCTTTGTGGCCATAAGTACATCGGACAAACAGTGCGGACTGTGGAACAACGCAGGAAAGAACATGAGAGGTATTATCGCCTACGCTATGCAGAGAAATCTGCGTTAGCTGAGCATGCATTAGAAAACGGTCACCACATAAAATCTGACGATGCCTCTGTCGTGGCTCGTACTAACGGCTTCTGGGACAGTTTAATAAAGGAAGCTCTTGAAATAACAATTACCGCAAGCACCCTGAATAGAGACGGTGGCTTGCAGCTCAACGCTGCGTGGGATCCGGCGATCGCGCGTTAAAGAGGGCACATCGAACGCCGACTCAAAACATGCCCATAGCGTATATAAGGGCGCACCAACAGCCCACTGGCAGTCATACCACTTGACAATGGCCAAGGAGTGCTTGGCTGGAAGCTCTTGTAGTTTCAAGCAATTGACGCGGTTGGAAACCCGAGAACATTTTATTAAATATTTGATAGAGCTTTTAAAGCTTTCTCAGTGAGCAATTAGAAAATAAACTACCTCGAAAATTTCTATAAAAATAGTCAGAGTAAAGGTCACCTTATTTCTAAACACTAAAAAACGTGTTACTGCGTTTTCTTCAAAACCTACTATACTCTATTGTACAAAATTTATTTTCTGACAAAATGAACTTAAGTTCATCAGTTTTCGTAAAGGAATGAAAAGCTGATACTACTTTGTCATACATGCATTGTTTCGCATTCATTCTGCTTATTTCAGGCTATCATACTTAATTTCGATTGATTGTTGCAATATTTCACGCCAAAATTATTCATGTGAGTTTTTCTAGCAGAGGTTTCTTCATTTTATTGACATTATTGCGTACTTTAAAAAAACAACAAGAAGAATTTTAAGATAAAATATAATAATAAAATGTAGGTTCTTCAATCGTTTAGTACACTGAAATTGTGACCACCTAACTAACAGCTGGTATACGCACAGATAACAGCGACGACGAGTGGCATGGTAGAATTAATACAATGCGATTCTCATGTGAGAGTCACTTCCTTTTAGACAAGAAGTTTAATAGAATTTTACCATAACTTCCCACAGCAAGAATTTCCTCGTGTTCATAGTGAAACCGCGGAAATAAGGTCATTCTTCGGCTCGACATCTGTCTGTAAAAGATTTTGTTCTGTAATGAAAATTAATAAGTGACAGTTAGGACCAAAAAAACAATGATGAAAATTTACAGAACTGTTTGCGTTTGGGTGCATGTAGAAATTTTGTCCCGGATATTTACCTCATAGCCAGTCCGACTTGTGATAATGAAGTGAAATGGATTTTAAGTAATACTCTTCGAAACCATGACTTTTTTAAGCTGTTCTATTATACCCTGCTCCCTCGCTTCGTAATAAAAACTAGGAAATAAAAAAAAGTTAACACATTACAGAGGAAGAAAGCCCGGAGGTGCTAGGGGGTGTGTGTGGAGGGGAGGAGACAGGAACTGAAGGCTGACCTGCCCCTGTCTGCACGGTTCTCACAGATAGCCAGTCACGTCCAAGTCTACTTCACACGGGCCGGATTCCCGCCCGCCCTTGCGGTACAGCTATCTGTCAACGCTATTGTGACACTGCACTACTTCACCTGTGTAATGTCCCCACTAAGCTTGTTACTGTATTAAATTTGGCCCAACTTTACCCCCACCACTATAAAAGTCTATATATTACCACTACTATGTTCCCATAAACAGTTACCCAGTATAAAGTCGGATGCAAACCTTTTGCTAAATATAGCCTAGTTTGAGTTGAACTGTAACTTGTATTTATATTATATGCACAACTGAATGGAAACAACTATTTGGTCCTAATCAAAATTTCCACTTACCTCGCGTCTCGACAATATCGTTGCACATTTCTCTAAAGTACAATAGTAAATAGTAAGCAGGCATCGGCTAAGCTAGATTTCCGCTTCTAAATAAAATTTCAAATTGTTGCATACCACATGTGGTAATGCGTAGTCTTTAATAGCGGCGTGGGGAGAATAACTATTATTATGAAATGATATTCCAAGACAACAGTATCAGAATGAATTAGGTATTGAAAAAAAAAGAAAAAAAGTAAAATTTTGCGTAATTTTCAGTCGTAACATAGGTCTGAACAATACTATCCTTCACCATGATTTTGAGTATTTAATTTTAAACTAGAATTTCTATAAAAATCAAACAGCTTAGTCATTTAAAATGTTAATGCATCAATCAGGGAAGGGAGGGAGTCTTTCTCTCAGCTCTGAGCAAGTGAACTGAGCTAACTAGCTCCGAATAATCTTTGCTACAAATTACATGCGCAGTGATGCAGTCTTACCTCAAACTTCCTGTCTTCAAAAAATAATAACATTATAAAAATTTTACATTCCTTTCTCTTTCCAGTGTATACATCATACTCATCCTTGCTGTCCTTTGCAATAAATCTTTCTTCATCTAACGGATAAAACCACAAATCAGCACAGCACTGCAGGGTACGTGCATCACCTATCACACTTCCGCTAAGAATGTATCAGTTTGCGCAGAGGCAAAGACTGTTCAACAGTAACGTGACTTGCTCTCTCTCTCTAGCGTTCACATCGACAATATACAAAAACCAAAATGACATGACCACCCCACACCTCCTTCGTGTAAGTGCCAAACGAAGGCAGGTGTCGTAACGTTACATGACGGCTGCTAGCGGCAGAGTTACACCAGTAACGAAATGGATGATTTTAAAGTGGCTCAACAACTCTCCGGTTCACAAATAACTGTACAGAAACGTAAGTGAATTTCCACGTGTTATTATCTTCGTGCCACTTACACTACAGAAGAGATTGATTCTGCGTAGAATCGGAGAGAAAAGGAAACATCGGTTAAGACATGAAGGAATGACTTCCATGTTACTAGAGGGAGCTGTAGAAGGCAAAACATAACCTAGGAAAATCGTAGGACTGCGCTCACATGTCACAGTACGTCTTCAAAGTACATCTTCAAAGCAGGTGACAGTGCGTATAATCCACATGTACTTGAGTGGAATCGAGGTATGCAGAGATGTACACTATAGTTCAAGGGCAGTTTTTATTAGAATTAAAACATTTAAAATGAACAACATGCTAATAGGATATATTAAATTATGAGGGCTCAGGATATACGTAGACCCCCAGCAAACGGAGAAATGCGCGTATTTAGCACAACAAAAACGTTGCCATTTAACAATAATTGGTAAGAAATATCAGTCAATGGAGACAACATTTGGAAAGCTGTGTATGATATTCTTCTCGAAGACAATTCAAATCCATACTGGCACAACACAAATCGAATGATACAACATAAGTTGTACCAGTATCAGAGCATTACCAGCAAAAGGCGAGAAGGAACAAAAATTTCGTCAATTAGAATATTTCAGAACACTAAATGCTTTCAGCGTACAAGAAGATGTCGACATTTTTCAACGGCTTCGTGTAAAATGTCTTCTGGCATTACTGAAAGACGTAACAGCCACGTATTCAAAATGACGTTTTGTAAAAGAGCCTGTCAGCCAGTGTGTGCAGCTCATAGTGTCCCTTACATCCAACGCTCTTGATTAGTGTTGGCTTTCCTTTACTGTTTTTACTTTCTGTGCCACCATTTACAACCGAGGAAGTTTTTGGCCGAGGTCTTACCACAAGTTCTTTCATCGTGCCTCTTGTTCCACTCAGTGTATTCCATGTGTAACTCTCCTCGCCGAATCTGTGAAGAACCTCATATCACAACAGTTCACTTAATTTTAAACATAATTCTGTAATATCACAGCTCAGACACTTACTCTGTTAGATACAGGTATACTTTTTTTGACTAAAAATGCTCTCTTTGCCTTTTTAGTCAGCCTCTTGTATCATCCATTATTCGTCCATAGTACGGTTTGGTAGCACAATTCCTCCATTCTTTTACTATGTGGTCCAAAACTTTGATGTTCAGAGTGTGAATCTCTTTATTACTTTAGAAATATGGCATTTCAGTCATTGATTGCTATTTCGTATTTTCAATGACCGGTTTCAGGCTAGCTGCCCATCTTCAGATCTGTTAGACAAAGTTAAAAATATAATTGACAAGAGAAATACATAGTTTACAAAAAGAAGAAATTTTGGAATGTATTAATTTTCCCTTGGTGTTCTCCTCGTCCATATATTCTACTCATTAGGATGTTAATTCCATTCAACAGATGCTGTAATTCTCCCTCACTTTTACTGACTGTAGCAATGTCATCAATGAACTTTATAATTGACATAATTTGCTGTGATTTTTAATCCCACTCCTGAATCTTCCTTTCATTTCTGTCACTACCTTGTGAATGTTCACTTCAGTAGTAGCGGAGAAAGACTTCATTCCTGTCTTACGCGTTTTGCAATCCGAGCAATTCTATTTGGCTCTTCGGTACGAATTGTTCCCTTGTCATTCTTATTTGTATCACATATTACTCCTCTATAACGCAACAACTATTTTTCCAAGAAATTCAGATATCTTGTACCATTTTAATCCTCGAGCCCTTTTTCGAAATTGACAAATCCTATGAAAGTGTCTTTCTTTTACTTGTACTGAATTACATTAACAAGCGCAAAGACACAACTGCGTCTCTGGCATCTGAGAGTCACGTTACAGATCAGGAATTTTCACATCTCATTGTTTACAACTGCTGAACTATGACTGGCAGGTGCTTCTTACCTTCACAGCGATTGTTAGCCGACAGTGAGGGATTTAAATACCACACTTGGTTGAAATAGGTCCAGTGATTTAGAAGGATATGTGAGTCATACACACATACGTGAATACATCCATTTTTATAATATATAAAGATTCTTCCGGAAGTCCTCTGGTATGTCTCCTGTCCTATGAACCCTGCGCAACAACTTTGTTGCCATTTCGACAATGATTTTATAAAGTCCTAAAGAATGTTGTTTATACTTTTTTGATCGGAAGCTTTTCAAAGCTTTTCCAAACTCTGAATTATAGTGGGCCGCTATGATTGCCAAGTCATCGAGCACATCAGGTGACAGACAGTTCTTCCCTTCGTAGAGGCCGTCAGTGCACTTCTATCCCCTACAGTCTCTACGTCTAACAGTAGAATTCCTTGGGTATTCGCTTTTCATTCCACGTGATAAACCTGACTTCGTAGTATATGACATATTGACACAATTAACTTCATCCTGCCTCTAACGTCTGGTCAAATTTCCAATAGCAGTCAACGCGACACGAACGCTATGGATACAAAATATCCATGATAATCACCTACAGAGGTCGCACAACAGCTGAGGCAAATTAATCACACTCTGAAGGGGCTTGAATAAACTCCTAGGTGACCATCCAACTTCAGGTCTTCTTGTTACCAAGCAATTAAGTTAATGTGAATGCTGGTATTCTTTCTCTGAAATTTTTAGAGAGTATTCTGTTCTCATATTCATTAAAACCGATTTTGTGATCCGTTTCTATCGCCACAGGCGTCTAAGGAACGCTTAATTACAATCATTCTTCACTATGGCTTGGATAGTGCTGACGCACGTACTACATATAACCACTTAATGATTACTGCACTGTACAGTTACATCAATGTGACCACCTATGCCGGCCGAGATGGACAAGCGGTTCTTGGCGCTGCAGTCTGGAACCTCGCGACCGCTACGGTCGCAGGTTCGAATCCTGCCTCGGGCATGGATGTGCGCGATGTCCTTAGGTTAGTTAGGTTTAAGTAGTTCTAAGTTCTAGGGGACTGATGACCTCCGCAGTTAAGTCCCATAGTGCTCAGAGCCATTTGAACCATTTTACCACCTGTGAAAGGCCCGAATAACCACCTCTTGCAGCGTGGACATACAGGAAGTGGGTCAATATAGGTAGTAAGCATAGGGATATGCACCCATGCCGCCTCTAGTGCCATTAAAAACTGCTCTAGCTTTCACTATTGAGGATCCACGGTGCGAATAGCCCAGTAGAGGTGGTCCCACAGACTTGATTGGCTCTAAGTCTGGAGAGGTTGGACGCCAGGCCAGTACAGCAAACTCATCCCGGTTCTCTTCCCTGCCCCTGCTTGTTCTCATAAAAACAGTGTCCCAAAAGTTATGTCGGCATTGAGGTCCTCACATTCACATACACACTCAACTTTCATAGCTCTTAAGGTACGATTCTTGATTTCCAACATTTTTTTCAACAAACCAATGTCCCTAACCACTACTCATTATTCAGTGCCTCATTACACATACATATTCGTCAACACTTGTTCAATATTTTTTATAATAAACACTTAGAATAAACATATTCGTCATATTGCATCACCTTATCAATCATAACCATATCTCAACATCATAACACATCGTCGCCGTAATAGTATCATTGTAGCACATCAGTCGCATTTGAAAACCGTCGTAGCTTCTTTCAATAATTTCAAAACCTAAAAAAAATTCTCTGCTCGTTTCAATAATGTCATCTACCTCAAACATACTTCAAAAATCATGATACCATACAAAATACATCTCTCGAAGATCTCAGTGTCACAATGGTTCCGAAAATATATGAACAGTTCCCAAAACGCAGATAAAGTACAGTGTCATAAGTGTGAAGTAATCCAACTGTGTAATTACGTAGACCTGTGTCAGTGCTGTAAAAAACTTTTATTCCTCTCAGTTAAGTGATCAGATAGCTGTGTAATTCTGTGTTAGAGAAATATGGTACCGATGTGTAAAATTGCAAAAGCAAATACCATATTAGCTAGGGCTCCTTGCGCTTGCCACACACCTTATACACAAAGTAGGCGTACCCTCATGAGGGATAATGTAATGGACTGCCCCTTGATTCATCTGGACGATCAGTTGCTCAACAGTTTCGAATGTATTCGCCTGGCTACATCCCCACAGCCGTCGTTAGCCCCTGTCATCTATGGCTTGTGATGCATAACAACTGCCTCGGCATCGTTTTTAAATAGCGTCATTTTGCCATGCGCTGTGTAGTTGAACCTCAGCGGCACGCGAACATTTTACAAACCTTGCCGTTTCGCTAATGCTTCCTCCCTTAACCTGAGAGTCAGTGATTATACCCTTTTGGATGTTTGATGAACGTTTTCACATCTACATCTACATCTACATGACTACTCTGCAATTCACATTTAAGTGCTTGGCAGAGGGTTCATCGAACCACAATCATACTATCTCTCTACTATTCCACTCCCGAACAGCGAGCGGGAAAAACGAACACCTAAACCTTTCTGTTCGAGCCCTGATTTCTCTTATTTTATTTTGATGATCATTCCTACCTATGTAGGTTGGGCTCAACAAAATATTTTCGCATTCGGAAGAGAAAGTTGGTGACTGAAATTTCGTAAAAAGCTCTCGCCGCGACGAAAAACGTCTATGCTGTAATGACTTCCATCCCAACTCGTGTATCATATCTGCCACACTCTCTCCCCTATAACGCGATAATACAAAACGAGCTGCCCTTCTTTGCACCCTCTCGATGTCCTCCGTCAATCCCACCTGGTAAGGATCCCACACCGCGCAGCAATATTCTAACAGAGGACGAACGAGTGTAGTGTAAGCTGTCTCTTTCCGCATTACGAGAGTGACTGCATTGTTTCCCCGCATCCTCCTGCGACACCTTGTACACCCTTCACTGTTAGTGCTGGCACCTGCTGTCTGAGTGGTCGCCTACGCTGACGTCGAACATTGGCATTGGCCACTGTAATATGATTGGACCGCGCGTAAGGTGCTCATACTCCAATCGAAAACCGTTCCTTCCACCTCATCAAGAGGGAAGATTTTTTTTCTTGAAAGTATATGACAGTAACCTTGATACTGTGCGCTAGAGTCGTTACAATTTGCATAATATTTATTTTAAAAAGTGGTTCGAACAGCTGTAAGTACTATGGGACTTAACATCTGAGGTCATCAGTCCCCTAGACTTAGAAATACTTAAACCTAACTAACATAAGGAGATCACACACATTCATGCCCGAGGCAAGATTCGAACCTGTGACCGTAGCTGCAGCTCGCTTCCGGGTTGAAGCGCCTAGAACCTCTTGGCCACAGCGGACGGCTAACATTTATTAAGGGCTGGGGGCTAGCTGAAATCTTGAAATTTTCAATTTTTTTTTTTCGCGGATCATAATCTACTATTATGTGTAACGCATATACACACATGTTCATAAATTAAGGATAATGCTGATACATGGTGAAACAACCCTTTGGTGGGCGGTTTGCGGGTTTAAACCAACTGGGGGTATGACCATGCCGTGCATTTGACCTGCAGTCGTCGCACGGTGGCGCTGCGAGCAGTACACATAGACAGAGGTGTGTTGGTGCATGTCAGAGTACGGTGCAGAGAGTAGGTGTGCATACCTTTTCAGACGTGCTAATGGCGACTGTGTGTTGAAAATGACTCAAACAACACATATTGATAACGTTATGAGGGGTACAATACTGGGGCGACTTGAAGCTGGTCAAACACAGCACGATGTAGCGAAATCTCCGTGCGCCACACAGTGTGATCTCAAGATTATGGCAACGATTCCAGCATACAGGAAACGTGTCCAGGCGCTACAGTACGGGACGTCCACAGTGTACAACACCAAAATAAGACCGTTATCTCACCATCAGTGCCCGCAGACTGCCACGGAGTACTGCAGGTAACCTTGCTCGGGACCGTACCGCAGCCACTGGAACAGTCTCCAGACACAGTCTACAGACGACAGAACAGAAATGGGTTATTTGCCCGGAGACCTTCAAGGTGCATTCCACACACCCCTGGTCACAGGAGAGCCAGTGAAGCCTGGTTTCAAGAACACAGTACGTGGTCATCCCTGGTTATGTTCACGGATGGGTCCAAGTATAGTCTGAACAGTGATTCTCGCCCGGTTTTCACCTGGCGTGAACCAGGAAAGGGAACTGGATGGACGTCGTGGTGTGGGGTGGGATTACGATTGGTGTACGTACACCCCTGTATGTCTTTGACGGAGGAACTGTAACAGGTCAGGTGTATCGGGACGTCGTTTTGCACCAATTTGTCCGCCTTTTGATGGGTGCAGTGGGTCCCATCTTGCTCCTGATGGATGATAACGCACGGCCCCACCGAGCTGCCATCGTGGAGGAGTACCTTGAAACAGAAGGTATCAGATGAATGGAATGGCCTGCCTGTTCTCTAGACATAAACATAAACCCCATCGAGAACGTCTGGGATGATCTCGGCCGACGTATCGCTGCACGTCTTCAAACCCCTACGACACTTCAGGAGCTCCGACAGGCACTAGTGCAAGAATGGGAGCCTATATCCCAGCAGCTGCTCGACCAACTGATCCACAGTGTGCCAACCCGTTGAGCGGCCTGTGTACGTGTGCATGGTGGTCATATCCCATAATGATGTCGGGGTACATGCGTAGGAAACAGTGGTGTTATGTAGCACTTGTGTTTCTTGACGATTTTATCAACTTATCACCCATACCGCGGACTTAGAGGTTTGTGTCGAATGTGTTCCCTATGTGGCTGTGCTATTAGTTCTACTTTTGTGTAGTGCCAGCTTTTGTGGCACCACATTCTGCAATTATCCTTAATTTATGAGCATGAGTGCATGTTGTTGCCTTATTTCTCTTTCATTCATTCATTAACACAAAACACTGTGAGAGAGTGAGGAAACACATTTGACAGTTCTCGGACAGAAATTGGCTCTTTTTGGGTCTCCCGTCTCGAGGGAGGTTGTTTATGAGATGGTGATTCAAAAGCTTTCAAAGCAATCGAGGGGGAGAAGTCACAAGGAGAAATGAAACTATGACTAAGCAGGAATGCATTCGTCGTGTACAAAAGCGAATTTCACGGGGCTGCAACTACTAAAAGCTGCGTACTACGGAAAGAAATTGGGAAATGGAACAGGATTAAATGATAGAAACAGATTCACAGAATCTGTCATAGAAAGAATCAAAATTATTATGACATGACCATCAGACAAAATGTTAGAAGCGTAGAGGATGTGAGACAAGCTGTATGGGCAGCTTCATTTCACCTCTCTTCAACAGACAATGAAATCATTCATGGATTATGCCCTCCAGAAAGAGATTCATGGTGCAAAGAGAACAGAGCACAGCAAAATAGCGAGAAGTTTGTTCAAAAGCCAGATATTCCGTTTGCCTTAAAGGAAGTCTTGAAAGAAACTTTCAGAGATTTGTCAGGTGTAATACTATTGAAAAAATATCTTCATGGAGGCACACAGAACCCTAACGAATCCATCAACAGTTTAATCTGAGCCAGGATTCTCAACACAGTGTTTGTGCCAATAAGTACAGTATCTTTGAGCGTCATTGATGCAGTCACAACGCTCAATGGAGGAAATGTTACAAGGTGTGAAATCGTGAAAAGACTGTTGGTCGTTTCACAGTGAAAAACAATATTAAATTTAGGTAAAGAAAGACATGTGCCACCAGAATGAGCAGTTATAGATCTTGATATAAGGGCGAGGCAGCACAGATAAACAGGAAATAGGATATGGCAAAGTCAGATGGAAGAGATGCAGCCATACCATCATATGGAGCTGGGGTGTACTGACGGCTTTAATGGTTCATTCTCGCATGTTTTATTTTAATAAGAATGAAGTGTACTTTTTTAAGCATTAACTTGCAAGAACTTGTTCAAAATTACAGGGTAAACTCATATATTGTGCGTATTTAAACACTGGGGTTTTCTCATTTTGTAACTCTCGAAAAAGTTAAAAGTTTACATATGTAGAAAAGCTTTGACAGTTCTCTACTTTTATGTCCACTTTTTACAAAAATAATTATTATCTTAAAACTAAACAATAATTTTAGAATTCCCTCTGTTACAATGGTTAGAAATGTGCAACCTACAAGTCATTTTTTTACGAGAATAAATTTTACATTATTTAAGATACGGATTTTACAGCCAGTCAGGAGCCCCTTAAAACACGTTCCTTGAAATATAAGCTGTTGAGTGTCTTAGGAATGACAATGAAGTTATAGCAAATAAAGGAAACTGAGATCGAAAGAGAAATGTGCGCAAGTTTATAGATAGCATGGTCTTATTGTGGACTTTACTTCGATGACTGGTTTGACGCACCTCCTTGCGCCACTCTTTACCGTGCAAGCCCGAGGGAGGACTCGAACCTCCGCCGGGACCAGCCGCACGGTCCATGACTCCCGTGCAAGCCCCTTCAGCGCTGCACGACTACTGTGCCCTTCATTTCCGTCTGTAATTTTTACCCCCACACTTGCCTCTATTAACAAATTGACAATTCCATGATGTCTTAGAACGTCTCCAGTTAACCAACCCTTTTTAGTCAGGTTCTACTGTACCATAAATGCCTTTCTCCCTAATTCCATTCAGCAATTCTTCATCAGATACCAGATCTACACATGTGATCTTTAGACTTTATCTGTGGGTCAGTATTCCTTAAACTTCAGATCTCTTCTCTTTTGAATTGTTTATCGTCCACGTTTCACTTCCGCGTAAGTCTCCACTCGAGGAAAATACTTCCAGAAAAGACTTCCCGATGTCCAACCCTGGGGGGATGGTGAACTTTGTCCCAATCTTTTCAAAAAATCGAAATCGGGTCTCGTAGTTTATATTTTAAGATCTTGAAAGGTATTTATTGCTTTTAATTATTACTTATATGAGATTCCGTAACTTTTTGAAATTTTTCAGTAAAACGTAACCCAAACATTTAAGTCATAGTGGTGAACGTGAATTTCCACATAAATGTCGTATTCACATTTTCAGGTTCAGGACCTTTCTTACACATATTTTTTTTTATTTTATAAAGTACGTTGTGAGTGAAAATCAACGACAATTAATGAAATTTGTATTTATAAATTTTTTGTGGTGGTCATACAGTACTCCTGCATCCATTGTAAACACATGACAGAAAATGTGTTGGTGTAACTAAGATTGAACTAATAGACATTTTCAGGTTCTGTACCGTACTTATACATCAGAATCTATTAAAAAAGTATACTGTTAATAAAATTTACACATTTAACGAATTTTTTTATTTTCCTTTGTTGGTGAGCTAGAAGTACACTCCCGCCTTTGTTTTACACGTTATGGAAAATGCGTTGGTATTGCTAGGGTTAAATTTGTTTCAGATTTTGTCATGTTCCTCTTTTTTAGAAAAGAAAACTTTTCCTGCTAGCGGAACCCAACATTCTGTACTCTCTCCACTTCTACAATCGTTAGATACTTCGCTACCGATTTAGTATACCTCGCCCACTAATTTCAGTGCCTCATTTCCTAATGTAATTCCCTCACTGTCACCTGATTCAATACTACAACTTTCCAGTACTCTTGTTTTACCAGTGTTTAGCACGTTTACTTATAACTGGTCTTGAATATTGCCACAAAAGAGATGATGATGATGATGATGTTTGGTTTGTGGGGCGCTCAACTGTTCGGTCATCAGCGCTGGTACACATTCCCAATACGTACAGAGTCCAATATAGCCACTTTCGTGAGTGGCCGGCCGTTGTGGCCGAGCGGTTCTAGGCGCTTCAGTCCGGAACCGTGCGACTGCTACAGTCGCAGGTTCGAATCCTGCCTCGGGCATGGATGTGTGTGATGTCCTTAGGTTCGTTGGGTTTAAGCAGTTATAAGTTCTAGGGGACTGATGACCTGAAGATGTTAAGTCCCATAGTGCTCAGAGCCATTTGAACCACTTTCGTGAGTGATGATGGAATGATGAGGACAACACGAACATCCAGACGCAGGGCAGAGAAAATCTCCAAGCCCGCCGGGAATCGAACTCGGAACCCCGTGCTCCAGAGGTGCCACGAAATAGAGAAATTTCCATACACTTCTTTGAGCCGAAGTCGAGTGAGTGAAAAGAAAAATAACTTTTGCGCCGACACCGCTTACAATGCTTGCTTTGCTAGTTTTTTTTCCTTCCTGTAATTAATTCACTGCAGAAGAATTGCATTGAAATTAAAAATACACTGCTCTCTTATAATCTGTTGTGAAGTTAAAAATATTCACTTGAAATATGTACTTTCCTTCTTTTAATTAAATAGTTCATCGTTTTCTGTTAACAATGAATAGTCTCTGTCTTATCAAGTTCATTCGTGTCTCGTCTATTGCTCATCTAATACAGCTTCGTGAATTCTGCGCATGCATCAGATATTATTTTGTATAACTTCCTTCCTCAAGTTTAAGAAAGCGTGAAAATTTCTCGCCAAACAACTGTAACATGCTTCATCTGCGTTATGATTTGAATTTCAGCTGCTGCACTGCAGAATGTTGCCGCAATTTCTGAGTGGGGAACTTCTAGATGTTTCTTGATTTTTGTTGTCTCACAAAATGCTCATTACGACCAACAGATTATTGGAAACCCTCACGAGTTTCTCGAGCGGAAGTTACCCGGCGTTATAAAAAAAACTAAGCCGCAGTAAACATGATATCCCGAGATTTGTTACAGCCACTTTGCCTCTGCCGGCCGTTTCCAGATGAGTAAACCCCGTAACATTTGCCTAAAAAGTGTAATTAGGGAGCGCGCGGACTTGTTTTATTATTTTTTTTTTATTTCCAGGCGCCGACATTCTCCGTGCCGCTCATTACAGAAGGAAAAATACACTGCGCGACTTCAACTTTACTTTCGTCCACCGCGGAATACCCAACTACTTTGGCGAGCCCGCCGGGCCAGTCCTCCAATTAAGGCGGCGGGAGGAGCCCGCTCTCTCTGCGCGCACAAACCCCCCTCCGCCACCCACCCCAGTCACACGGCCCCCTCCCGGCTGCCAGAGGATAAAATAATTAGGGGTGACTTTGCGAGCGCGCCTCTCGTCGCGTGGCGCGGGATAGCGCTCTAATTACGGCGCACGACGTGGGGTGGCAGCACCGTCGATGCGGAAGGGTTTGTGTAGGGGGGAGGGGTGATTGTCGAACGGCGGGGATTCACCCACCGCCCGTTCGCCGCGCTGATCGGTGGCAATTATTTTTAATACTGCGTTACTATTGGTTTTAGCCTTCCGCCTGTCTTTTGGACCTCCCGGAAATGCAATGGCAACTCACGGCGTGTAGTACTCGGTTCACAAGTCTGAGACTGTCAGAATACGTGTTTCTGTAAGAGAAGCGACGTTTTTTACTCAATAGATAAGAAGACAGGCGTTACCGTCAGGGGTTGCAAGCCGCAGTCGTGAATGTGCTCGCTGTGTAAACTGTGGGGTTTTCCCGCTGTTTTGTTTCATTTTATTTCTTTTTCTCTGCTGTGGTCAAATCGCTACTATAGTTAATACTATGGATTTTTCGACATGGAAAAAGCGTTGGACAGTGTAAAATGGTGTAAGATGTTCGAAACTAGGCGAAAAGGAGGGGTAAGCTATAGGGAAAGGCGGGTAGTATACAGTATGTATAAGAATCAAGAAGGAACAATAAGAGTGGGCGACGCAGAACGATGTGCTCGTATTAAAAAGGGTGTAAGACATGGAAGTAATCTTTCGCCCCTACTGTCCAATCTGTACATCGCAGAAGCAATGATGGAAATAAAAGTAAGGTTCAACAGTGGAATTAAAATTTTGGGTGACAGGATATCAACGATGAGGTTCGCTGATGGCATTGCTATCCTCAGTGAAAGTGAAGAAGACTTACAGGATTTGTTGAACTGAATGAACAGTCTAATGAGCACAAAATACGTACTGAGAGTGAATCGACGTAAGACGAAAGAGAAGTAGCAGAAATGAGAACAGCGAGAAACTTAACATCAGGATTGATGGTCACGAAGTGGATGAATTAGGTTTATTAGTATCAGACACAGACCTTAATTTGAGGAAGAAATTTCTGAGAATGTACGTTTGGAACACAGCATTGTAGGGTAGCGGAACATGGACCGTGGGAAAAATCGGAACAGAAGAGAATCGAAGCATTTGAGATGTGGTGCTATGGACGAATGTTGAAAATAAGATGAACTGAGAAGGCAAGGAACACGGAGGTTATCTGGATTATCAGTGAGAAAGGAATAAATGGAGAACACTGACAAGAAGAAGTAATAAGATGGTAGGATGGCTGTTATTACGGAATAACTTACAAGCTACTAGAGGGAGCAGCAGAGGGTAAAAACTGTACAGGAAGACAGGGCTAGGAATATATCCACAAATAATTGAGGACGTAGGTTGCAAGTGCTAATGTGACACAAGGAGGTTCGCATAGGAGAGGAATTAGTGGCGGCAAGATGACTAAAAAAACTATGGCTATCCTACATTTACAGTAAAAATAGAGGATTCTCAACCTCTTAGATGAGGTAGTATGCTGTGTATGTAATTGAAGTCAAATTCAGTCAGGTGATGGTGAGTGAATTAGGTTAGCAATTGAGAAACTAAACGTAGGAGAAGAGTTTCACTGAGTTTGTTGAAAAATGACTACCGATGGCAAAGGATGAGTATAAAATGCGAGCATACAGTAACAATTATATTTTTCCTGAAAAGGAAATATATTTTAAGATCTAATTAAAAAAAGTGCTATGAAGGCTTTAATGGATGCCTGGACGACAGCGTAACTAGACTGGATAGTTAATGAAGAGGTACTGAACCGAATGGGTAAAAAATAGATTCATGGTACTAACACATTTCAAAAGTCCTGCACACTGCCCATGAGCGACCGTTACAATGGTGTGATGAAGTGAGCAAGGCTATATGCGTGACGGTCGTATATGTGTTTGTCAGTTCGCGTGTCTGTGCCTTGAGTAATTATGTTTTAAAATGGAAACTGGAAAGGAGTTCAGCTTTCTTACATCAGGATCGAATTCCTACGTGCAAGGAACCCAATAAATTTAAAACTCTTTGATCGTAGCATAGTATCACGGTGGTCTCCTCGTTTCCGTGAAGGTCAGGTAAGCACTGAGGACAACCCAAGAAGGCCATCAACTGCAAGATAATAAGCCTCTCAGGTTATTGTTAGTGACATTTTGAGAGAGGATCGACGAAAAACATGTGAGTCCGAAATGTCTCTAACTTTGATGCGGCCCGCCACGAATTCCTCTCCTGTGCGAACCTCTTCATCTCAGAGTAGCACTTGCAACTCAACTATACAGGTATGCTGTCTTCCTCTACAGTTTTTGCTCTCTGCAGCTCCCTCTAGTACCACGGAAGCCATCATCCTGTCCCTTCTCCTTACTAGTGTTTGCCCCATATTCCTTTCCTCTCCGATTCTGCGCAGAACCTCCTCATTCCTTACCTTATCAGCCCATCTAATTTTCAACATTCGTTGTAGCACCACATCTCAAATGCTTCGATTCTCTTCTGTTCTGGTTTTCCCACACTCTGTGTTTCACTACCTTACAGTGCTGTACTCCAGACGTACACTTCAGTTTACAGAATCATCACTGAAAAGTTGATCTGAGTGAAGAGCAGAAAGCAGGCTCAAAAGAAACGCAAAAGGTTTGCTTCAGTGTTATCGGACAGAAAGAGAACAATTCCTGAAGAGGGTTATTACACTTGATGAAACATGGATACGAGATGTGGAGCCAGAATCGAATTCTCAGTCATCACAGTGCAGAAGTTCCGCCTCAGTACGCTGCAGCTCGACTGCCCCAGCCGAGGGGACGTCTGAACAGGTGCGTACTAGAAGCTGTTCCTACAAAAGGTTTTGCGCCAGAAAATTCGTCAAAGAAGGCCTGGCATGTTTGCAGCTGGTCTTCTCATTCTGCACGACAGTGCAAGACCACATATTCCCCTATCAGTGAGAGAAACGTTCGACAAATACGGATGAGAAATACTTCACCACCTACCATAAAGTCCTTATCGAGCCTAACAGAATTTGATTTGTTTCCGAAATTGGATGAACGACGACATAGAAAACGGTTCGAAATAATTGATGAAGGTTCCATTGAGGTGACCCTAGTAATCAGGCAGCTCAACGAGGATGGTGCCCTATCCGGAGTACAGAACTTGCCAAAACCTTGGGAAGATGTCGTAAGGAAGGATGGAGTTTCTCACATTATAACTTTGTGTGCAGAACTTTTACAATGACCCTCAAAGGTGGAATAACTTACCAGTACGCATTGTTAGTCATCCAGAAATAGTTCATTTGTTAATGGAGGTATAAACTATGGAGTAAGACCAAGCATTCTGTAGAAGTGTCATGTTTACATTAAATATCATACAATAGTTGATGACTTAATGGAGACCGACGCTCAAATCTTTTAAATACATATTATTACGCTATCAGCCCAGTAAATTCCATTATACAGAAGAACATCACTCCAATGGGAATACGGATATAAATCATCAGTCCGCAGTAAAGGCAAATATTATGGACAAATGCAGCCAAACATGCACTCTGAATCGCGAGTCCTCAAAAGTAAGGTAAATAAAAATTCCTGAGTTCCATTGTTTGCGTGAGATTTACTCATGGATTACTTCCAAGCCATTTCACCTACTACACATTCCTGATAACCCATCTGTGAATGTGATTGAATGCCAGCAGCAGATATCGATCACATTTCTTTTTCGAAGGTAAACTGTACGCAGAGGAGAAAACTGATTTCATACGACAGTTGGCTGGTTCAAATGGCTCTGAGCACTATGCGACTTAACTTCTGAGGTCATCGGTCGCCTAGAACTTAGAACTAATTAAACCTAACTAACCTAAGGACATCACACACATCCATGCCCGAGGCAAGATTCGAACCTGCGACCGTAGCGGTCGCTCAGTTCCAGACTGTAGCGCCTAGAACCGCACGGCCACTCCGGCCGGCTCATACGACAGTTAATCACATGTCATCAATCATTACAAAATAATATAGCGGCTCTCCGACATCAAAACAATATATTAATTTTAAAAGCATTGATGAGTTTTCCAAGGAGAAAGAACCTTATCCTGTAAAATCCTAGTAACTTCTTAAACCACCGAGAGATCGCTATATGGTCTTCATAAAAAAATTTCTGAGTGCAGTAAGCTGAGTAAATTGGATGTGGTATGGAACAGGTACAATGAGATGGACAGAGCTGCACAGAATAAAGGCGGAGAGCTTCGACGAACGCCACTTGTCAGACTGAAGATTAACACGAGAGTACCTTTGTTTCTACCCTCGTCTATACTTTTATGTAATGCCTAAATTAATACTGTAACATCAACAGTTGTAGTGTGACTCTCGAGGGACTGGTTTCAATATAGAAAAAAAGAGTACTTCATCCAATGACTTAACCAGCGTCAATTTCGTTCTGTCAAAAAAGTGTCATTTTCATACCAAATAAATTTTTAGCTCTGAATAGCGACTTTAGGTGTCTGTGATTCCAGACGACTCAGTACAGTAACACTACAGAGACTAGTGATCTCTACAGCCTGTATCGAAGTAACAATCGCCTTGTTGCGTCGCCGTGTGAAGAATGTTAATATGAATTTTTAGAAGCTGCTAGACAGTGGCAGATACATGTACTGCCTTGTCAATGATACAGATTTTACAAAGGTCTCGTAAACATAACGTTCCAAACGCCTGTGGTCAAAATACACAATTTTCCAGGATAATAAACAGAGAATTTTGAGATCTGTAACGAAGCAAATCTTTACTTTCTTAGTGATAAAGAAAACTTACAGTTTATAACACTGATTTAGAACCTTTCTTAGACCATGATCACTGAGTGCAAACAGAGATTAGCTAGTCCCCCCCCCCCCTTTCCCCATGGCATACAGCACCTTCCCTGAATCACCATCCCCTTCCCTGAAGTCTAATATTAACTCTTAACTATCCTTGGAATGAAATAGAAGTTTTTCAACACTGTTCTGGTCAAACAGATGAAAGAAAAATGTTAGTATTTTTAGGGATTTTATTAAACCATGTGCTGGTAAGCCACTGAGACAATTGGTACTGCTAATTTCAAGTCTTTGTTAGCTTTGGTTGTTTCTCAGCAAGTCCACGTCATCAATTGTATTCCAAGTCCATTCAGTTCCTTGTATTTATTTTTAGTTCTATAATAGTGAAAAATCTACTTCCTTATCCATGAATCGTTACTGCCACATTTCTTTTCGGCGTGTTTTCACGAATGTTGTCTACAACTTCATTTCAGAATAGAAAGATTTCTGTTTACAGTGGGAGTAGACACTCATTGCGAAACACCTTTGCCCTGCACCCCCCCCCCCTCCACTTTCCCCTTCCCCTCCTGCCCAACAATTAAAGTCAACCGCTTTAAAGCGTATGCACAATACTTAATGTTCGTAAATCACTGGACTGCTGCGTCCCTCACTTCTAAACTGGCAGAGAATTGAAGACTTCAGGCTGCCAATGTTTTGAGTCTGATTATTGCCACTGATTATAATGGCACTAATAATAATAATAACAATAATAATGAAAATAATAGTACTGTACAGTACACTTATATATTTACTGTTGTATCGTGCTGTCACCTAGTTCATTTATTTGTTTTCGAATGAATAATGAAGCAATATCTGGTCTGTTGGAAGAAATATCAACAACTTTCTCGAGATATTTGGCATTTATTAAGCATATGTGTCACTTTTACTGTCAAAGATTCATGGCATAAAGCACGAAGTAGGTATGTGTGAAGTGGGTGGTCTATGAGTAGAATTATGTTCATACATTTGTTTCACAGGCTGTTACCCAGGCACATCTTGTCACGCATTATTGCTAGTGACAGAAAAAAATGCTATTATTTGTAGCTCATGTAATCAATATTAAGAGTGTCACATAACTGTGACAATACTAATCAACTTTTAAAAATAATTTATGTTTATAACTGAAACGCAGTCCAATCTTTCTGCTTTATGAGTCTCGTAAAGCGTCGTTTAATTCCTCGAGGCAGAATTACACCCAGGTTGGTAATCACTCCTTCGTAACACCAGTTCAAGTACATTGCAATAAACGAAAGTGACAACAGAGAGTTTCAGTGCATGAATTATGAAATAATCCATTGCTGGAATTTAAATCTTGATTAAAACACATATGAGTCCATTCGTTGCAGACGTAATGATATGGGCGTAGTTGCTGTTGTGTCACTACTCTGCATATATTCTGTGAAGTACGTATTTCACTGCCAAGCTGACGAGTGGTTATTCCTGAATGTTATACCAGATGATCAAACAACCTGACAAGCTCTCTATGGCTTCAACAATCTAGTCTACCGTATGTTTCATCTACATCTATACTCTGCAAAATACTATGAAGTGCATGGAAGCGGGTACTTCCTACTGAGATAAATCTCTTCTACCTAGGAAGAAGCCCGAGGAGAGACTTTTCTCTATACATTCCATCAGCTTTCCGCGGGCGACACACTGCAGTAAACTATATTAAATCCGTGTCACCAAGTTTGTCTAACGAGTATTGCTCCAATTTTAACAACCACTTATGAGCTGAAAATGGTGATAAACTTCACCATGGGCATGGAATGAACAATGGTGTGTGTGGTTTTTTATGGTAGCACAATCAGCAACAGTCGTTCAGATGCCTGAGTTTTGAAAAAGAAACACGCAATTTACCAACAAGTACTTCACACGCATTGCTTATGCAACACTGCATTCCGCCGTCAATATTCCTGTCGTACTATTGATAACTGTTCTCAAAATGGTTCAAATGGCTCTGAGCACTATGTGACTTAACATCTGAGGTCATCAGAGCCCTAGAACTTAGAACTACTTACACCTAACTAACCTAAGCACATCACACACATCCATGCCTGAGGTAGGATTCAAACCTGCGACCGTAGCGGTCGCGAGGTTCCAGACTGAAGCGCCTAGAACCACTCGGCCACAAGGGCCGGCAATTGTTCTCAAAATAAATAAATAAACGTGTTTGTAAATCACAGAATCATTTCTAAGTCTGGAAGATGACGACGGGAATCAAATTACAAATGAGTAACGAGAACTAGATTGGAAGAAAGGTAACAATTATATTCTGAAGAGACGAAGAAACTGGTAGACCTGCCTAATATCGTGTAGGGGCCCCGCAAGCACGCATAAGTGCCGGAACACGATTTGGCATGGATTCGACTGATGTAGTGCTGGAAGAAATTCGCACCTTGAATCCTGCAGGGCTGTCCCTAAACACGTAAGAGTACGTCGAAGTGGAGATGTCTTGTAAACATCATGTTCCAAGACATCTCAGATATCCTCAATAATGTTTATGTATGCGGAATTTGGTGCCCAGAGGAAGCGTTAAAACTGAGAAGAGTGTTCCTGGAGCTACTCAGCACAAATTCTGGATGTGTGGGGTGTCGTATTGCCCTGCTGGAATTGCCCGGGACCGTCTTAATGCACAATGGACATAAATGGATGCAGGTGATCACACAGAATACTTATGTACGTGTCACCAGTCAGAATTGCATCTAGACGTCAAGGGTCCCATATGACTCAAACTGCACACTCCCCACGCCATTACAAAGCCTACGGGCTTGAACATTCCCCTGGTGACATACAGAGTACATGGATCCATGAGGTTGTCTCCATACCATACACGTGCATCCCCTCGATACAAATTACTCGTCCGAACAGTCAACATGTTTCCAGTCATCAACAGTCCATTGTCTTTGTTGACGGGCCCAGGTGAAGCGTGAAACTTCGTGTCGTGCAGTCATCAAGGGAACACGAAAGCGCCCTCTGCTTCGAAAGCACGTGTTTCGTTGAATGGTTCGTACACTGAAATTTGTTGATGACCCAGCATTGAAATTTGCAGCAGTTTGCGGAAGGATTGCACTTCTGTCAAGTAGAAAGATCCTCTTCACTCGTTGTTGACCCACTTGTTGCTGGAACATCTCAGGTCGCGCCAATGTCGGAGATTTGATGTGTTAGCGGATTCCTGATATTCACGGTACACTTGTGAAATGGTTGTTCGAGAAAATTCCCATTTCATCGCTACCTCGGAGATATTTTATCCCATCTTTCGTGCGGCGACTACAACACGACGTTCCAATTCACTTAAATCTTGAAAACCGGCCATTGCAGCTGCAGTAACCGTTGTAACAACTGCGCAGGGCACTTGTTGTCTTGTATAGGCGTTGCCGACCGCAGCACCGTATTCTGCCTATTTGCATATCTCTGTATTTGAATACATTTGCCTATACCAGTTTCTTTGGCGTTTCAGTGTATAATGAAACTCGATACTAGATTCCTAGTGTAGAAAAAGAGTTACAGGTTACTGTGGAATGGCTCATACGAGATACATAACTGCTCAAAAAGTAACAGGATGTGATTACGTGAACGGGAAACTCATAAATATAATTTCAGCTGACAATATTAAGTTGTGCAGTAAGTGGATATCCCCCATGAACACAATCAGACATTTGCAAAAAAAATTACACACTGCTAAGTTTATTTAGAATTTGTACACTTTATAATTTAGTTGCACTGTAGGGTCTTCTGTGTAACCTATCTTCCGAAAAGGGAGAGTGAAGGAAGAACGACCTTGCCCGACGCCCGCAGACAGTAGTTTCAAAAATGCCGTCCCTCGAGTATCAATACCACAGATTGTGTAAAAGCACGATTGTATTGCTAGGCTTAGAATGAACGTTTGACCAGTTGCAAGAGGCAGCAAAATGTATACAGAAGTCTCTCTCCCCAGGCGTCTTCCCAGGCTGAAGAAATTTGTCTCAGCAGGAAGTACTCGTTCCACGAACTTCACAGTATTTTCCAGAGTATAAATGTAGTTTAAACACACCATAGACTTGATCGTTTAAGCCATTTTGCTTGAAAATAAAACAGGTTCACAACTAATGTACGAGGGCCATCCAATAAAAAACTGGAATTTTTTAAAGATTCTATTATCAGAATGGAACACAACACTTAATTATTTTGCAACGTAATCCCCCTCAAGTCCTACGCACTTATGCCAGAGCTGGACAAATTTCTCAATTCCATATGCAAACAGTTCTTGCAGGCCTGTTTGTAACCAGTTATGCACTGCTCCCTGTATTTACTCATCATCAGTGAACCTTGAACCACTAACTAGGAGCTTCTTTCAGTGGATGAAAAATGGGATGGAATCAGAGAAAAAGGGGGATGGGAGGAATGGAAAGCAGACAAACTTTAGGTCTTTGGTGATATGTAATGTGGCTGTAACAGTGTGTGGCCTTGCGTTGTCGTGCAGTAACAGGATGCCAATGGACACCAATCTAAGCCCGCTTCCTCAAAATTCCGGTTTCACATTTTCATGCATAAGATTCACACTTTGGTCTCTCAAGAATTGCTCCCTTATGGTCCCAAAACGAAGTCAACGTGACTTTACGATCACATCTTTTAGTTCGGACCATCTAGGGTGTTTGAGATGAAGAATGTCGGCACTCCACTGGAGCCGTTTGATTCCATATTCGGCAAATGCACCCTACTTTCTGTCCCGTCAAAGTACGATGAAGAAATTCCTCCCCTACATCTGGTACTGTGGCGAAGGCTCCTTGCACACATTCATGTGCGTTTCTTTCGTTTCTGTTGTCAAATGTTTACCAACCCACATCACACACACTTTCTTGAACATCACTACATCATGAACAATTTGGTGGGCTAACCCGACGCCAATGATGATTGTTGCTGCAATATCACTCACCGTTTTTCCAGTATCAATTCATCAACACTCGCAACGTTAGTCTCTGTGACTGCACACACAGAGTATCCTGGACGTGTGACACTTGTTACACGCAGTTTAAAGTTATCTACCCGCTCGTACACTTGCTTTCGCCTCAAACAGCTTTAACCATATTGCACTGTCATCCGACGGTGAATTTCGAATGCTTTCAGCACTTCAAATAACATAAATCTAATGGAACTCCACACATCCACGTTGGTGCAACCGGTGAGGGTTCCGGATCATGGTTTCAGAGATCTGCAGCATCCTGTTTTCAGGGAAGGCGAGCCAAACCCATCTGATAATACACATATCTAAAAACGTTTTTCCATCACATCAGTTCAGAGAGCTCCGGCCCCTTTACAGAAAAGGCTGGCCGCGGTGGCCGTGCGGTTCTAGGCGCTGCAGTCCGGAACCGCGGGGCTGCTACGGTCGCAGGTTCGAATCTTGTCTCGATCATGGATGAGTGTGATGTCCTTAAGTTACCTCAGAAGTTGAGTCCCATGATGCTAAGAGCCATTTGAACCATTTTATAGAAAAGTGGAGTAGAGATCAACATAAACATCATTTCTGCTCTTTTTATTGCCCATGAAAACCACACATCGCATATTGTACCACGAGACAGCGAGACCTTCAGAGGTGGCGCTACCTTTAATACCCAGTAGCACGTTCGCTTGCATTGATGCATGTCTGTATTCGTCGTGGCATACTATCCACTAGTTCATCAGGGCACTGTTGGTCCAGATTGTCCCACTCCTCAACGGCTATTCGGCGTAGATCACTCAGAGTGGTTGGTGGGTTACATTGTCCATAAACAGCCCTTTTGAATCTATCCCAGGCATGTTAGATAGGGTTCATATCTGGAGAACATACTGGCCACTCTAGTCGAGCGATTTCGTTATCCTGAAGGAAGTCATTCTCAAGATGTGGACGATGGGGGCGCGAATTGCCGTCCATGAAGACGAATACCTCGTCAATATGCTGCCGATATGGTTGCACTATCGATCAAAGGACGGCATTCACGTGACGTACAGCCGTTACGGTGCCTTCCATGACGACCAGCAGTGTACGTCGGCCCCACATAATGCCACCCCAAAACAGAAGGGAACCTCCACCTTACTGCACTCGCAAGAGTGTCTAAGGCGTTCAGGCTGACCAGGTTGGCTCCAGACATGTAACTGACGATTGTCTGGTTAAAGGCATTTGCGACACTCATCTGTGAAGAGAACGTGATGCCATTGGGCATGTTGTTGGGTCCATCTGTACAGCGCTGAATGGTGTCGTGGTTGCAAAGATGGACCTCGCCGTGGGCGTCGGGAGCGAAATGTTCATCATGCAGCCTATCGCGTAGAGTTTATGTCGAAGCACGACGTCCTGTGGCTCACGGAAAGCGTTACTCAACATGGTGGCGTCACTGTCAGGGTTCCTCCGAACCATAATCCACAGGCAGCGGTCATCCACTGCAGTAGTAGCCCTTGGGCGGCCTGAGCGAGGCACGTCATCGGCAGTTCCTGTCTCTCTGTATCTCCTCAGTGTCCAAACAACATCGCTTTAGTTCACTCTTAGACACCTGGACATTTGCCTTTTTGATAGCTCTTCCTGGCACAAAGTAATAACCGTGGTTTTGACCGTCTAGACATGGTTGAACTACAGACAACACGAGCAGTGTACATCCTTCCTGGTGGAATGACGAACTGATCAGCTGTCGGACGCCCTCCGCCTAATAGGCGCTGCTCAAGCATCGAGCAGACACGGATGGCGCATCACACAAGGGAAGATGTGGGCTGGAAATGGGGAAATATGTTGAGATAACAGACTTTGACAAAGGGCAGATTACCATTAAGCAGAGCCTGGCAACCAGTATCTCGAAAACGGTGCAGCTGGTCAAATGTTCACGCCCATCTGTCGTGAGCATCTAGGGAAAGAAGTAGAAGGAGAGTGAAACCGCCACTGGGCTCTAAATGGCTCGACGTCCACAAGTCTTCACACAAAGAGGGTTTGGAGGCTTGCCTGCTTTGTAAAGTAAGCTAAATGGTGATTCGTGGCATCTCTGCCGAAAGAGCACAATGCTGGTGGAGGCGCAAGAGTTTCAGGGCACATCGTTCATCGTATGCTGTTGAACATGGAGCATCGCAGCAGACCAATCATGTCCAAATGGTGACCCAATAACATCGTCAATCGTACCTGCAGTGGGCACGGGACCATCGATGAATGGAAAAGTGTGTGCTCTTCGGATGAATCACATTTCTGCTACACAACGTCGATAGTCGCCTCCACAAACGCCGTTATGCAGGTGAACGGCGGCTCAAAATGTGCACCAGCGGGCCACGGACGCAAGCTGGTGGAAGCAGCTATATGCTATGAGAGGCATTCTCCTGCGCTTGCATGGGACCTGTGGTAGCAATCGAAGACATACTGACAGCTGATACTAAAATGTAGACTTTCACGGCCGGAAATTTAATGTCCATTATAATTATCCGGGCTGTTATGCCGTGGTCGCTTGATGAATTCAGTATCAGTTCTCAACGTTTCGTCCCCGTCTGCGGAGGACATCTTCAAGAGGGTCTGTAGCTCGATGAAAGGTCCAACACACCCACTGGGTCGCTACTGTTTGTCAGTAGCGAGCCGGTGCATGTGTTGGACCTTCCATCGAGCTACAGACCCCCTTGAAGATGTCCTCCGCAGACGGGGACGAAACGTTGGAAACTGATACTGAATTCATTAAGCGACTACGGAGTAACAGCCCAGATAATTATAATGGACATCAAACTGACAGCTGCAAACCACCTGCATCCCTTCATTATTGATGTCTTTCACGACGTCAATGTTATATTTCAGTAGTAAAACTGTCCGTGGCCACAGTGGTTTGAGGAACATTATAGTGAACTGAAGTTCATGTCTCGGCGAGCAGATTGGCCAGATGTAAATCTTATGGAACCCATCTGGATCGCTATCGGGCGCAATCATCGCATACGCCAATCAGCTGCCCGTTATTTACGCACATTACTTGACATCTGTATAGACGTCTAATGCCACATACATCCATAAACCTATCAACAAGCCATCAGATCCTTGATACGCAGAATCAGGGGTGTATCTCGTTCCAAAGACGGACAAACAAGCTGTTTTGCAGGAGGTCATAATGTTTTGGCTCAAGTGTATCTAACATTCTAAAGTCTGTTTGTTCCATGTCGTGTCTCCCTACCACTTTCGCGCAACGACGCTCTGAGCGTGTTTTTTTTAGGGAATTGACTAGTTTGAACCTGGGACCTGTTACTGGTAAGGAGACGCCAGACCACACATGACATGTAGAATTCAGAAGAGTTCAGTGAGACTAGCGATGATATAACCAAATACTTAATGATTCCAGCGTCAGCTCCACAGCACTCCCTGTAAAAGAATCTTAATACTAATTAAATTTACTGGAAGTGGTTCAAGGCTTTCCTATTTTTAGTCAGCTGGTAAAAAAACGTCGAAAAAGCAGTTAAGTTTACCATTGGAAATTTTATTCTACCCACAAAACATTGTTTATAATTTGCACTATTGATAAAAGGAAACGTTTTAATACAGGATGGTAAAAACCAATTGCGTTCAACAAAAATGTGAACGAATATTCCCTGAATGGGTTTCCAAGTTCTACAATGGATCGAAGGATGACCTGTGCCATATCACATATATAATCTAGGTTTAAATTAAGTTTCACAAGAGAGAAAAACTATCAAAATGGTCTACAGAGACCCTCAATTATCTTTAATAACTTATCTAACTTGTCCTAAATTACAGTGGCTGATGTGGCCCCTCAATAACTATGTATCAGAAAAATCATCGCGTTTTAGATTTTTACTTAAAGTGCCAAATGTGAACACCATGAGCTTTAATTGACGATCGACACTAGTATTACGTAAAAAGGGGGTGTAACAGATGAGACTTCTGCAGTTCTGAGTGAAGCCTTATGCGCTGTTAAGCGGCATCGCGTGCGTTCATTACCTTGTCGGTGTTCGTCAGGGAGCGGCGAGCAGCACAGCTCCGCTCACCTCGACGTCTCGGAAGCAACTCTCCCCTCACTTCTCCTAACTACAATTTACGGAAGTTGGTTTAAAAAAACTATCTGGCTGTGTTTTTATCTGACCAATCAGGGTCTCAATGTTAACCTTAAGCTCCGTCTACAAAAATTCTGTCTGTCCAATGAGAAACGTTATACTTTTCGTGGTGGGGCAATGTTTTTAACGTTTTCAACGTAGCAGAGACGCGAAAAAGTCTCTCGCTAAAGCTCTAGCTTTAAACATGGGTTGGGGGGGGGGGGGGTGGTCCTAACAGTTAGGTGGCGAAGTGGGTGTCCGTCCCTTATCGTAGGCCCTTCAGTTTAACACAGTTCTGCTCTCGGTTTCTGTCCTCGTTTCTCCCCTCGGAACTGCGTCTGGCATGCATTTAGGCATTCTTGTGTTAGTCTGTGGCATTACATTTGCTCACTCGTTACTCGTATTACTTTGGTTAATTTAAAGTCACGATTTATTCGGAGCTATGTGACATACTACTGGATTTGCTTATCATGACAGGGTTTTTATGGAAGGTGTTGGATTTGCCTGACACCTTACATGTATAGTAAAAATGCGCCGGTGGTTGTTCAGCCGCTCATATTGCCTTTACACTCTTACTGGCAAACCAAAGAACGTAACACGTCCTCGGATTCTACTTTAAAAAAAGGAAGGTCACTTCAAGTAAAATACCTGAGCTTTTGAAGGCGTCTCTGCCATCATCATCTGGAGTAATTAAAAGAAAAAATCTAATCTGATTGTCATGGATCGCGCGGTGTTCGCATTATATGTGTGCGATAGCAGCGTCTGGAATCTTTCAGAGAGGGCCGAAATGACACACGCACGGCAGGGCGTGATATCCGTCTAATAGCAACTCCGGCCCGACGCGCGGCCAGTGGCGTCAGTGGTGTGAAGGGCCGAGGTAACGTTTCCAATGGTCGCTCCTGCCGCCCGACAGACGTGAAACATCGTCTTTGCTTTCGTTCCGTCTCCAAAGCCCCTTCCCATGACCTACTACGTGCGTACTCCTGACCTCTGTTATTCAATTGCAAATAAGTTAAACAGAGACCAGGTGTACACCCTTATTAGGGCATTAGGGCGGGCTATAGAGATCGGGCGAAGACGAACGCTTAACGCTTGTCGGCTTATAGCGAGGCGGCCCCTCGGAGCACCTTACGTCAGTTGTCCCCGTCTGGCTGAAGGTGCTAAGAGCTGGCCAAAGCGTCATTCCGCGCACACTTTGTTTCGACCCTTTCTAAAAAAAGCCAGTTACAAGTTTTTAAATTTGCCATGACGATTGCAGAGTCATCCTTGGGAAGCTCCAGTATTTTATTCGAAGTCATACGGCTTTTAAAACGAGAAGATTTTTAGAAAGGCCGTGGCACTACAAGAGCCATAACGGCTAAAAAGTTTTATACTTTTCGCCTAGTGAGCTGTCCAGGAATGACTCTCGACCCACCCTCGTAGTTTCACTGCTCCCATTCCTCTGTGCTGTGTTCCAAGCTGCACACAAAATCTCCCATGCACCTGGTGAGACGAATACTCCTGAAAGAAAAGGATATTGTGAACACATGACTTAGTTACAGTGTAGGAAAATGTTTCTAGAACGACAATTTTACTTTGCAGCGTAGTGTGATGTATTTTGAAACCTCATGGTAGATTAAAACGAAGTGCAGGGCCTAGGCTCCAACGTAGAACCTTGCCAGGAAGTTCCGAAACTGTGGACTCTGGAAAACTTTTGTTCATTAAGCACGCGTACTTACTGTTTGTTGATAACGTTGCTATCTACAAGGAAAGTGAGGATGAACTGAAGACGTATCGAATGAAAACTCCTAATGAGTACAGAATATGGACTGAAAGTAAAAAAAGAAAATGTTTCAAATGGCTCTGAGCACTATGAGACTTAACATCAATGGTCAACAGTCCCCTAGAACTTAGAACTACTTAAACCTAACTAACCTAAGGACATCACACAACAGCCAGCCATCACGAGGCAGAGAAAATCCCTGACCCCGCCGGGAATCGAACCCGGGAGCCCGGGCGTGGGAAGCGAGAACGCTACCGCACGACCACGAGCTGCGGGCGATTGAAAGTAAACTAAAGAAAGACGGAAATACCGGGGAGTAGCAGAAGTGACATTAGCGTAGATCAAGACATCAAAATTGGAGCCCATAAAGTACACCAGATGAAAGTATTCTGCTGCTTTGCAAGGAGAATAAAAAACCACTGATTAAGAAAGGAGGACATAAAAACGAGATTAGCACAGGCAAAGAGGGCATTTTTCGTTGAAGGAAACCGACTAGGATCAAACACAAGCAACTTTTAAAGTAAGACATTTCAGAAGATGTGTCTCGAAAATTAAGTGCATTTGCAACATTAGAAATGAACACCCTCTCCCCAAATTAGACAAAACAAAGGAAGATTTTAAAAGACGTTGCACGAATGAGGATAGCAGTTCTTAAGAATAAAAAATTACCCTCAGTTACTGAAGAAAAGTTTTCTATACAGGGTGTTACAAAAAGGTACGGCCAAACTTTCAGGAAACATTCCTCACACTCAAACAAAGAAAATATGTTATGTGGACATGTGTTCGGAAACGATTACTTTCTATGTTGGAGCTCATTTTATTACTTCTCTTCAAATCACATTTATCATGGAATGGAAACACACAGCAACAGAACGTACCAGCGTGACTTCAAACACTTTGTTACAGGAAATGTTCAAAATGTCCTCCGTTAGCGAGGATACACGCATCCATCCTCCGTCGCATGCAATCGCTGATGCAGTCCTGGAGAATGGCGTATTGTATCACAGCCGTCCACAATACGAGCACGAAAAGTCCCTACATTTGGTACCGGGGTTGCGTAGACAAGAGCTTTGAAATGGACCCATAAATGAAAGTCAAGAGGGTTGAGGTCAGGAGAGCGTGGAGGCCATGGAATTGGTCCGCCTCTACCAATCTATCGGTTACCGAATCTGTTGTTGAGAAGCGTACGAACACTTCGACTGAAATGTGCAGGAGCTCCATCGTGCATGAACCACATGTTGTGTCATACTTTTAAAGGCACGTGTTCTAGCAGCACAGGTAGAGTACCCCGTTTGAAATCATGATAAAAGCTCCATTGAGCGTAGGTGGAAGAAACTAAAATGAGCTCTAACATGGAAATTAAGCGTTTCCGGACACATGTCCACATAACATCTTTTCTTTATTTGTGTGTGAGGAATGTTTCCTGAAAGTTTGGCCGTCCCTTTTTGTAAAACCCTGTGTAGGTGGAGTACACAAATGTGCATAAGTAAGTTATGGTGAGTACAATGGTAGAAAAAGTGTGTTTTCAATATGGTGCAACGAAAAAGTGTATTCAGGATGAAAAAATACATCGAGGTGCACTCTCCGCCAAGTTATAGTGCAAAATGTGGTGAATTTCCTGAAGTCTTCAGGAAATATCTATCGTTTTTAGTCACCGAATTACGAAATCGACTTAGGTTCCTTTCTAATGGAACTATACACAGTTTCCTATGTCATTTGAAAGAAGCTTCCTGGAGAACTAAAACGATATAAAATGGATGGGCTTAATCAAGTAATAACAAGAAAACAGCACCCAAACAAGGGTGGAGCGTAAAAACTATGGGACAACAAACACATGGAAGATTTACAATAAATAACTGAGGACGAAAGGCGCAAATGCTACTCTGAGATGAAGAGTTTGTCACAAGAGAGAGAGCACCAAACCAGTCAGAAGACTGATTGAAACCCATGCTGACTTTTAACACACCGCGACTATTTCATAAACATGAAATACTTTTTAAAGGATCGGTACACTCGCAAATTTTGATGATTTACTTAATGACCCAACAAGTTTGGAGGTTCAAATGTCATCTTGAGGCTACAGTGGCAATACGACAACAATTAATTTAAGCCAACATAGACATATCACACTTGTTCTTTAGGCTTGGCATGCGCTGTGATCATCCTCCGGAGAAAGAGAATGACAACCTAGTATGGGAGGATGTTTATTAAATTTGTTGATCTGCTGTTCGCATAAAATTTTCGAATAATCACGCACTTTGTGTATATGAAATGATCCTCTTCTTGTGGCTCGTTCAGGTACCTACATCGCTTTGGCTCCTTTGATATTGTTAATTGCGGTTCACAAACATCCAAAGGACACTAAAAGCACAACATCACAATCAACTTACTGTGCAGTAGAAACAAGATGGCGGTCAAAACATAGCTTGTTTCCACTAGGCTACCTATGTGTGGATCCTTATGTTGTCAGTTATCCGCAGTGCCTTTTGCACACCTTGGTGTTGGATCTCTTACGTTGGTTGGCGAAACGTATAAAAGTAAGAGAGATTACGATAGTTTGATATCATCGATAGTATAAAAATTATTTTAAGTTACTAGAAAAATACTGCTACTTGAACATAGAATCAGATATAATCTTAATCGTTTCGTATTTTCTATTTTAACAGTACCGAATTGAAGCTGGCGAAGAACGGTGAGTTCTCGAAATGAGTAATTTCTTTTAGAATCTCGTTTTCCAACTCCTGGACGTGGATGAATATTACCATTTCCTTTAATATGCCCACGTACCAGCTCTCCTCTAAAACATCCAATACCTCAAGATCAATGCCCTATGTTTGTTAAGTACTTTCAGTTGTTTACACAAGAATATCCAGTTCACCACGGAACACCAGTAAGATGACAAAATAAACTTTTTGGAGACTAAGACAGTTAATGCAAACGAGATACTGATCATCAATGCGCACAGAAAACCAGCAATCACAGAAAAAGCGATTCATAAGACCTTCACATATACAACGCTCATAAACAAGCTGCATTCAGAGCTATTTTATGGAGCTCAAAGAAATTATCACATGAGACAGAAACTGAGCTAATTAAATCCGTAAAAACTGAACGACACTCACAGATTAGTCCTTAGCCTGTCCCGGCTGATCGACTATGAGTTGCGCTCTACGTCGAGAGACATGTAACAAGTATGTCGCCAATTCTCCAGCCGTGATTTATGGTAGATGAATCATGATAATGTCGCTGATTTTTTCATCATTTAGTCATCTGACATCATAAGGCTGAATGGACAGTCTCCAGACCTCCATACCTCAGAAATATCCAAGCAGGTACCGGGGATCGATGCCAGGTCCTTCCTCACCGATGGCAGCGATGCTGGCCATTCGGGCACAAGGAAGGCCACAACATAATGCACTGCGCACTCGAATGGCATCATCAACATGAAATACACATACTTCCGCAGTACATAATACGAAATAAAAGCTAACAAACTGACAGGTTTCCCACTCACAGGAAAATATAAAAACGTATTTAAATAACTTCACCACATTTAGGGACCATTTCAAACAAAATAGCGAAGTTGTTTAAAAACAAAGACTTCAGAATTACTTTGGCCGCCACTAAAAACTTAAGGAAGAAATTGGTATACGACATTGTTGAAAACCATTGAAAGGCCAAGAACGCACAACACATTTTTTATTCAAGACAACCTATTTCAAAGGCTTACCAGTCATCTTCAGGTCTCAAACATTTTTTGTAGCAAATCATATTCATTTTACGCTGGCCTCATGCAGAAGATGTAGAGTGGATAAAACTCAGCAAATTATAAACGTTTGTCATCGCTAAAATACTTATAAATACACAGTAGTTTGTCTTTTAAATATTTTAGGGATGACAATCGTTTATATTGTTTTATCCTTTTAGATTTGTGCATTAGGTCAACGTGAAATGAGTATGATTTACTACAAACAAAATGTTTAAGACCTCACGGTGACAGCTAAGACTGTTGAAACCTGTTGTCTTGAATAAAAAATATGTTGTGCGATTTTGGCTTTTGAATGGCTTCTCACATTTAAAACAGATAGCCCTTCAGTACTCTGGTAATGAGAAAATTCAATGATACATGACAGTTCATAACCAACTGAGAAAGTGAGCGAATAAGGAATTTACAAAGTAACATGCAGTCACTACAACAAATGTCACACACTCGTTTCAAAGAACATACTTACTGTTCCAGACATGATAAAGCTAACAAATCAGCTAAGCGAATCATATTTTCGAAACAGGACACAGCGTAGAAATAGACAACGGTCTATTGCACACTTTGAAGAACAACAGGTACGTGAACATCTGGAAGAGGATGGAGATATTCATCCATGGCCAACAGTTGAAAAATGAGATACTGAACAAAGCTGCAGGTATCAAAAACTCCTCTTCCTTCAATTTCACTTAAATACTTTTAAACAGAAAGTATTGACCGATTAACAATATATCTCATTCTATGTTCCAATAGCAATATCTCTCTCATTCCTTCAAATAACTTTTATGCCGTCAGTATTAATATAAAATAGTCACATCTGCTGCTATGGTAATGTATTTCGTCAACTAACATTAGAGATGCAACAGGAAGATATACAGAAGACATGCCAGTTACTGATAACATCAGGATCCACATATCGACAGCTAAATTCAAACTTTAATTTGACCGCCATCTTGTTTCTAATGAACAGTGGCCCTTGATGTTCTGTTTTTAATGACCTTTGAAAATTTATGAACAAGTCCAAGGAGCCACAGCAATAGAGGTAACTGAGAACGCTGCGAGAAGAGATCCGTTTCATACGAAAAAAACTATGTGACTATTTCATCATTTTACATGAACAGCAGATCAATAAACGTAATGAATATCCCCCCATTTCAGGTTCTCTTTTTCTTTCTTGGTAGCATAATTACAGCGCATGCCAAGCGAGTCAAGAGTAACATTACCCTGTATCTGAACTCAAAATAGCTCAAAGGGTTCTAAGCTCTATGGGACTTAACATTTGAGGTCATCAGTCCCCTAGAGTTAGAACTATTTAAACATAACTAACCTAAGGACATCACACACATCCATGCCAGAGGCAAAATGGAGTAGCAGCAGCGAGGTTCTGGACTGAAGCGCCTAGAACCGCTCGGTCACATCGGACGACGTATGTGAACTTTCGTCAAATGTTTTGGTATTACGACTGTAACCTGAAGATGTACATGGAAACATGAGTCTCCATTAAATCATTTAAATACTTCAACAAACTTTATGACTGTTAGCGGTCTCTGACAAAAATTTTAGGAAGAATGATAACTCAGAAAAAGAAAATATACTGGATACCATAATCTCGGCACAATGACAAAAAGTAAACATTGGTTTTTATTGGCATATAATTAAAATTAACGAAAATTTTGTAAATTCGGAAGAATATACGGTGCTTCTGTTCCATAAACTCTGTTAATTCGCTGGCGCGTTCTGAGCTACTGCCCCATAGTGTTCCCATCCCGTAATCCTGGGAAGACAACCAATTTCAACCCTGATCCGGGGTCGTGCTGCCGGGCACCGTAGCAGTCTTAACAGCCACCAGGCAATCTTCTCCTCTACGCCTCCGGTTAGGAGAAGGAGTAGCTGTCATTCTCTGACGTTATCCCACAGAACAGCTGCATGACGGGGAGCAATCAACCTTACGTAATCCCTTACCGATAGGTTTAATCATATTTCTATCTACTTTTATATTGCGCCTCTACGAATAAAAATAACAGTAACTTTCAGGTTGTGCAGCTTTGATAGATTGTTCTACGATTTCACGATCACATAATTTCATCTATATTGAATATAAACATACGATATCATCATGTTTTAAGTATGAGAGCAAGTTAAAAAATGATTGCCCTAGCGCATTCCACGTGACTAAGATGAAAAACGCGCTTTTCCTCATAAAAAACCTCTTTTAAGGCAAAATGCTTTCTCCAACGAACCTGACTGCAGTTTTGAAAGATCTGTAAAATATCCATCTATGCCTTTCTTAATGCTCACATTATACTGAAGTTGTTTTCTGTCTACGAATTTCTTTTGATGTGCTAATAAACGAAAGTCAGAGTGAACCAATCTGTAGAAATAAGTATCTTTTTTCTTTCACTCCTGTTGTAGAAATTTAAGGATCTTTCATAGAAATTTCAGGATGTTCCCATTTCCAACGGACCTTTTTAGGAAGGTGCATTGACCTGAAGAAGAACGAAAATTATTTTCTCTTGTTTTCAAAGTTCAGAGACTCGCACTTTCTCACACACGTACTGTTGGCCAACTAATCGAGTGGAACATGTACCCCTAAATAATTACATTAGTCCATTTTGTATTCAAAAAACACCAAATTCCTTCTGTCAGCTTAACAGACTTCACTTTTCTTGATACGTGCTACTGGTTTCCTTACATCTTATGATTACTATTTGGGTTCGGATGAGAAGTGATGTACCCACCGTTAAAGTACAGAAGAACGTCAGACTACAAGATCAGCTGAGCTCTTTTTTAAGAAACCCAATCGTTGCTTATAAATTCGTTTCGATTTTTCGTTTCTTGGCTTTGGCGTTTAGGCAGTATTCACCAAATGTGTCATACATCCTGCATAATACCCTCTTGTTGCTAATTGATCATGCATGAGGTCTTTTTTATCATCAGTCTTCTCATTGGTTTGATGTGCTCATGAATGGCATGGGTGCAGCCAGGAAGCTGTAGTTCTCTTGCGACGTCAATATAAGAAAGGTTCAAATAACGCTGATGGTTCAAATATGGCTCTGTGAAACGGAATCTAACTTGACGTACATATGACTAAGTATGTGATACTTTATATAGGCTCCACAGAAATTATTACGGAGGGCCATCCTACTAATTCAGGCTTCTAAATGATTCAATTTTTCCTCTTTCTTGACATACAATGTGTGAAATAATTGGGGTAATATAGCTGGTGCGGGAATCCCAGTCTAATCATGCCTTAAGTGAAGAGGCGTTTAGTACAAATTTACCGCTTTCAGATAACAAGATAACGATTTTCTCAGAAAAAATACGATTTTGGGCGTTGAAGTAACATCTATCTGCTAAAGACAATTTACACAAAATCATGATATTGAGACGTGAGAAGCTTTAAGTCGTTATTTAGAAATGCAACGCATCCGACTCGCAGTCAGTTAGATGGGCCTTCAGAAACTTATTCCTTGATTTATTTTTGTTCGGTAATAAATTAACTCCACGGATTTCTGGACACTGAATGCATATTTGTCATGAGTTTATTGCAATCATCTATTGCTTTGTCGCGATATGACTTCGTTATCAACTAGAAATTTAGCAAATACGCTTAGATGGAACGAAAAGTTGTTTAACTTTCCATTAGGAACAAACGTTTATTGGTGTATGATTATGAAAGCAACTCTTTACTACATAAGAATTACATTAGAATATATAATAATATTATTACATGAGAAGTGGCTTATTTTTGCTTTGTCCCTGCTACACAAAACAAATACTTGTAGTACAGCCTTTACTCTGATGAATTACTTGTTTCACGTCTCGATGAAATCTTCCGTCACATAGGTATTGCAGGGGTCTTGACTGCGTCTTTCAATCACTCTGATATCGTGATAAAAGCGCTCACCTTGTCCATGTAACGCTCGTGCTCTCACTGGCCTCGACTGCAGAACTTCCACAGATTTAACGATAATTGCATTTTACAGACAAATAGCGAGTTTGTTGCAACGCATTTATAATCACTCAAGAGCCCTTTCTGATCGTTTATCTTGACAATTCTTGATTCTAGTCTTTTTAATTCTTTGGATTTTCTATATAACCTGTGAAACGGGTATTTTTTTTATTTAATTTTAACATTCAAGTTTGAAAAACATTTTCAGTTCCCCTTTACTCCTTGGTGAGATAACATCATTAATTACACAACTGAATCTAGTGCATCGTTACACCCTGTTTTCTGGCCTTATTTTACGCACTGCTTATCCTGATACAGCTGTGTTGCAGCTAATCACTCCTAAATTCTCGATACAAAGCAATTTAAGTACATAACTGAACAGAGAAAGGTGCTGAAATTGTTTTTGTGAATTTAGAAATAGTAATAATTGACCTCTTAAGTATTTTTATTTGCTTAAAACAATAACTTGGATTTATGAAGTTATCAAATGAAATAATTAATTTGCAACAATTCAGTTACATATTACAATTAGGAAAAATAAATAAACAATAACTAACACCTGGTTCTGCATTCGACAGGACCGCATGCATAACGTTGTTAATATTTGCAGTTTGTTAGCACCAAATATGTTTCGTCTAAATATGATAGTCATCTTCTATGGTCTATAAGAAAAATAAAATCATATCATTTTACCTGATTTGGTATAAGATTTGTAGTGACTCTGTAGCAGCTTATTTCAATCTCGGTACTGATGGTGAGAAGTATATGCTTGTGTCTTTTACTTGCGTCCTTTTTTGTCCTATTTATACATGCATTTGTTGCTCTATATATGCTAAATACACATAATAAAAATTTCTTCGAACATAACCTGTGAGAGTAGCACAATGCACGCGTTTTAGGGCTGAATCAGGGAAGATGGAAGCTGTAGATGGGGAGAGTGGAGTGGAATGATAAGGTAGGAGTGGAGGAAGGAAGGGTGGGTGTTGGGTGTTGAGTGTGTGTGTGTGTGTGTGTGTGTGTGTGTGTGTGTGTGTGTGCGCTCGCGCGCGTGCGCGTGTCGGGGTGGGTGGGTCTTTGTTGTTTGTGAAATTTTTGTATATGGCGGTATATATATTTTATTTTGTGATAAACTGTGAATTAGATTGAACATTCGTCGCCTGTTGTTCCCCTTTTGGTATGAGAATATTTTAGTTCTCATTTATGATCATCTGTATGAAATATTATTTTATAGCGTAAGCATCCCCTTTGTTTTGTTGCTATGGCACAAACTACTTGATACCATTAAAAATATTATACAGACAGAACAGAACAAAATTAAAATCAATTCTGATATACCAAAACATAACCAGTCACACCAAAAACTCATCCTTCGACAGAAAATGGCACTGCCTGATGTACCACAACCTACTCAGACTGAGTATTAGTAACACCTTTAATAAATACTTCAAGACAAATTGCAGAGTACAAAAGAAACCAAAAACTGCGACAGAAGAAAAGGATAATTACAATAGGTCAGGAATATATCAGTTAAAATGTAATGGCTATTATTTATATTGGGACGACCGCAAGAAATGTTCATATTGGGTACAAGGAACATATAAGGCCATTGAAGAAATATTATATCCACTCCACATATGCAGAACGTTCTAACAAAAGAAAATCACAATGATATACTGAAGACCATAAGTAAAAAGGAAAACATTCTCAATGACTATAAGAGTAGCAACAGAAGACCAATATTCCATCTAATTCACTGTTTACCAAATGATAAACTGTGAATATCAGACTGAATATTAGTCTTCTCTTCGTGCTCTTTTAGCCGTTGAGAAAATTTACATTTTCATTAATGGGCTATAAATGCAGATATTGTGATGATTGGTGCCTTGAGATGTATTCGCTTCAATGTGTTAGTTGTCTAATAGTAATCCCGAAAATATGTCAGATAATTTATTACCCGATGGTTCCTCCACAATCGTAACTGTACCACTAGGTGGACTACGTCTGTCAGTATAGAGTCATTGTTTGTCTTCCATGTATCCATACTCCAACACCTAATCTGCAGCCTTGTGGAAAGTAAGCGTTAATGTCTTGCTCTCGCCGCTTGGAGGTACCAATCAGACTATACTACTCCTAAACGCTATAACTATTAGTTTGCAAATTTACTGAATAGTGATAAAGTTTTGTTCAGTACATTGTCATGAGTCACCAATAAAAATATCTTCACCTGTACACCTAACACACTGTATATATAAAATACTCGCACACACACACACACACACTCCACCTTTCCCCTATCTCCACCACGATACCCCACTGCACTCCCCGATTCCACGGCTCCCATGATCTCTGTCGGCCCTAAGGCATGAATATTGTCATATAGGTGATGTACAAGGTAATGTTTACTGGAAGAGACTTATATTATGTGCATTTAACATATACAGAGCAACGAATGAATATGTACATAGGACAAAAAGTAGATGAAAATAAAAAAAACACATAGTTGTAAACAGAAATATCTAGACTTGAATAAGCTGCCAAAGTATCACTAAAATTTCATATCAAAACACTTATGTTTATATAATTTTCTTTGTATCATAGGTCACTGAAGAGACCTAGCATGTACAGCCAAAACATATTTGAGGCAAATGAATAAATTCAGTTGCAAGAGGCGGAACTTCTTTATCTATCTGAAAAGAAGATAAAAAGCATAACCGTTATCCATACTAACGTGACTTCAAAAATTAATCTATAACGAATTGTTCAAATTTTTTTCGTACCAAAATGATAAATTGATCCAATCGATTACAAGTAGCGACCTAAAATGAAGAGAGCGATACGCGCTGAAACGAACTCCTATACTTGAACTGTATTACTTTCCTTACTGATATCACCCAAATGTATAGAAAAAAATCGAGGCGACAACACAAAAGTAAATCTTGAGTAACATTAAACAGCTTACATTCTTGAAATGTTCTTCTGTGTTGGCTGCAACAGAAATACAATGTGACCCAAAATCAGCAGGTGGTTGCGTCAGTCGGCGCACGTTGCGTGTCTTGTGGAACAGGCAACCATGTTGCTCTGGCCGTTATAGGCAGTGTTTGTCCTACCATTGTCTTTTATTGCCCTCCGAGCTGTCTCCTTAAAGGTAACATCCAAGTGTCTACCCTCGAGTCTAGCAATAAACGACCTCATATGAAAGTCTCTCACTTAATGTTCCGAAATATGGGGTTTTATACAAGTGCCCATGTAATTTGTTGACCGGCTGAGGTTCTTCTTTTCAGCAAGTGAACTATTCAGCAACAGTTTTCATAAATGTTACGTGCTATCCTATTCTTACCTCGCTAAGAAGCACACACTAACAAAGAGGAAGTTTTTTTCTGAAAGTATTTCTTCATTATGGCAAACTGCAATTTCACCTCTGAATGTCCCATGCCTCGTGGTGTACATGTTTTTAATTCAGTTCTGTTTTCGAACGACTTTGATATAGTGTGCAGTTCTGCGCACCTGTAGCCGGCAACATTTGGGTCTATAATCGTCACTTCTTCCCGTATTGAATCTTTCACTCTGCAGCAGATTGTGTCCTATGATGAAACTTTCTCGCAGTTTAAAGCTGTGTGACGGAGCAGAAAAGTTCCTGGTTGGAGTTCTGGTGATTTCTGAGGGAGAACCTGCTACGTCAGGTACGTGGTGTTACTGTTGCGGTTGCACTGAAATGCTAACCTTTTGCTTTTCGCAGTATGCATTACATTCCATGTCTGTTTGATATTTGGCACATGATGCCTTCGTGGTGTTGCAGTTTTAATGGCCTCTGATGTAATCTTCAAATTACTTTATAATTGAATTAACGTAACATTTACCACAAAATCGGGTGAGTAAATTAATTGGGATCCGATATGGCGCATAGAAGATACGTAGTAGTAAATAATCAACGCCCAACGTGGGGTTTAATTGGATGTATCACTAAAAATTAAAATGAACTTTCTGCTCGAGTTCATGCTGCAGTTTGAAATACGAAACTATTTTGTATCTATTTTTCACCTCGTTTTAACTACATGGTATAAGTGCATAGAATCCATTTATTGCCGGCCAGACTGGCCGAGCGGTTCTTGGTACTACAGTCTGGAACCGCGCGACTGCTACGGTCGCAGGCTCGAATCCTGCCTCGGGCATGGATGTGTGTGATATCCTTAGGTTAGTTAGGTGTAAGTAGTTCTAAGTTCTATGGGACTGATGACCTCCGCTTCAGCCATCATAGCCAGCTACAAGAAGGTCTTTTTGGAGCAGTTAAAGAGGTAGCTGTGCCAAGATGACTTAATGTGATGTGAGGTGCCGAGTTCAGATGGCTTTTTCGGTTCGGTATCGTGAGAAAGACTGCTTACATTGTGGTTCTTCTCCGCGTTTGGCTGCTGCGTTCGGAAGTTGTTCGCCAAAATGAAGAGGCAGACGAAGCACTTTGGTGAATTTCGGATCGCGCCTAGCTTGGATGGCAGGTGAAGTGGTTCGACTGCAAGATCAGAGCTCGTTCGAACGTGTTGTCCATAGCGGTATCAGTTAAGACATAGTTTGCTATGTCTAGTTCGTAAATGTGAGAGCTCGTTCTGCAGTCCCGGAGGACAGACATGTTGTCTGCCGCAGTATCAGTTAAGACTTAACTTGCAATGTCCTGATGAGAACAACGTGATTGTAATTACAGAAATATAAGTTAATTATTGTGTTAGTAATGGGAAGTATTCGTGACACTAGAGTGGAATGTAGTTGTGCAGTTCTTCGTGTTCTGCCAATAAAAAACCGAGTGGAATCCCGCTTACGCAAAGTGATCGGAAATTTAATCATTTCTAAAACAACAGTTCTCCGCTAAGAGTTTCTTACAGCCAGTAGATTACGGATTCACATCCTACGCGCTGTTTTCTGCGCGGGGGCAACAGCTGCAGAAACCTGCAGGTTGCAGAACTTTTATTAGAACTTACACTTTCCTCCCTGGGCAGTGGAAGCAACTAGGCACTTCGCGTGCGCTGAAATGTTAGTACAAATGAGACAGTGAAACGCTGTCTGTGGTAACACAGACGAGGTATGAACAAGAGAAATATATTTGAGGGAAGGGGTTGATCATACACACTATGAATATCACCCCACTTCTCCCTCACTAACTCATCGCTTTTTTCGACTTTCCGTAGCACCCGAAAACTAAGAACAAGAAACATCACCCAAAACCTATCTGGTACGACGGAGGTGCATCGAAATCCACACTACATTCCTCTGCTCTAAGTCTCGTCTTCTCAACCGTTGAAAATTGTGTCCAGTTTGGCTAGACTGCCCACATGCACGAACAACAGACGCCAGCTAATCAACTTGGCAGTCACTGCTAGTTTTATCAAATCAACCCCTATCCAATGGGTACCAATTTAAGACACGTTTTTAACTATCAGCTATAGCGTATAAATGCTCTCACGAACGAGTAGAAAAAGACAGTTGATAGTAAAAATCTACAAATTCGCTGTAAACGACCACCAGTAAAAACAAGCGTCGCTGTGAAAGCCGGGTTCAGTCTTACCGACGCATGGACTTTAATGGACGGGACAACAAAAGCCACCAAGACCACCGGGATTTGACTTGTCACTCAAAACTCAGTCAATGATAAACAGAATCACAACCCAATACGACAGATATACATATTTACTACGCAAATGGTGTAAGCAACCATTTTCCCACTTTCTGATTAAGGAGAACCCAATTCCGAAGTCAATAAATTACGTAAATGATCCAGATCTCTGTAAGATTTTACACTGTAAGTATTATGCTTCCCATTCTATGTAATGTACTTCAATATTCCAGAAAGTCATACAATAAATAAATAATACATTTCTAGAGATCTTATGAATATTCAAATACGCAAGTATCGGAAAACTTGTTACACTCTTTGTCAAATATTTGTATCGATTGTCTTATTTAACCTCATTCGCATTCTGTAACTGATGTTTTGACACCGTCTCATACAATCTTCAGTTGTTCAAAGAACATAAGAAAGTATTGCTATAATTTTATTGAGTGTAACACCACATCTCACTCCGATCTTTACTTTAATTTGAGACCTATGCAGAAATCCTCTTCTATAGATATAAGCGTTCTTTATCACATCGCCAAACGTTGAAGAACTTTGAGAAGATAACTATTCTGCCAGCTTGCACAGTTTTGTTACATGTAGCCACAAAAACCTACCCATTTGTAGACAAATTTAGGCTACGATCGGCACATTTTGCCTTACTACGATCACTTCTTTTAAGGACAGATGCCATATTTAAAGATGCCACTGAAAATACCCTCTGCCTCACACTTTTAAGTAATTGGCATAGTAAAGGCATTGATGCCACAGACATGAAGCGAAGTGCTATTTCATAGCTGGGGTTTCATGGCAGACGTTTGGAATATATAAATTAGACAGACAAGAAAGGAACGATGCACCATTAGCGAAAGACGTTAAAATGCATAGAAATATCTACTAATTTCGAAACTATATGGTATTTATTTTGCTCCAAATGTGTATATCATTTTACGGAGTATTTTCCTAGGGTATACACTCATCTTCAGAAAAAAAGAACACCTTGAATGACTATAGATAGAACGTTAATATTCACAGGACATGTACATTAGTATGTTTTGCAGAAATGATTAGCATTTCAGTCACATTGGTCAGCATGTGTCCCTTTACCTTATAGGCACAGGGTCCGCTATGGGACGCGATAACTTGCTCCATGCGTGATGGAATCGACGCATATATGATGCGATTGGCGTCCTGTGATATAGCCATTCATGCTGCAGTTACGTTGTTCCAGAGTTCATCTGTGGTAGTTGTCAATGGCGCACAGGGCTCGTTTCACCATATTCGACACATTTTCGACTGACGACAAGTGATCCGGTGAACCACGGAAAATGGCGGACATCCTCTGACATCAAGAAGGAACGTGATGGTGCAGCAACATGTGGTCGTGCAATGTGTTACTGAAAAATAGCTTCTTAGGTGGTGTTCAGAATGGATATGGCTACGGGTCTCACGATGCCATTTACGTAGGTCTCACTGGTAACAGTGCCCTGGACAAGTACCAACTGCGCTTTGTCGTTGTACCCAGTAGCATCTCACACCATAAGGCCTTGAGCTGTCGCTGTGTCTTCTACGAATGCAGCCACTGTGATACCGCTCCCCCTGTCTGCGGCGAACCAAAATGCTTTGCAAAAACAGACATAATGTCTTACGGGATAACCGCTGTCAGTGGTTTAACGTTGTAACTTATAATCCGTCTTGACTGCATAAAATGTTTATTCACATGACCGGTTTCGGTTCCTCTAGAACCATCTTCAGATCTGTAACGATAATGATGCTAATTTACTATTTCATGAATGCAAACCTGTTTCATCCTATTCAGTCACCATCAATTGTACCAGAACGTACCTGCAATTTCGGTTACAGGACTAACCCGTCCACACACCGCAACATTCACATTCTGCGCAACATAAAATTGGTTGGCAGAATGCACGTCATTTATATTAATTGGCTCGGAGCACTATGGGACTTAACATCTCAGGTCATCAGTCCCCTGGAACTTAGAACTACTTAAACCTAACTAACCTAAGGACATCACACACATTCATGCCCGAGGCAGGATTTGAACCTGCGACCTTAGCAGTCGCGCGGTTCCGGACTACAACGCCTAGAACCAAATGTCCACCGCGGCCGGCTTATATTAATTATAACACTATTACCGACAGGTGGCGTCTGGTACATTTGTTATATTTCATATGCACAGACTATATTAACTACAGTTTTGTAATTTACTTTTATCTAAAAAATACTTAATTAAAATCTGTAGATGTCAAGGTTAAAATCTATACTCGTCAAAATTAAAATATACAGGGTGTCCCAGCTATCTTGTCCACCCAAAATATCTCTGGAACAATAACAGCTATTGGAAAACGACTTTCACCGGTATCAATGTAGGGCTGGGGCCCATGAATGTACATATTTGGAAACATTCTAAAACGAAAGCATATGTGTTTTTTAACCCAAACTTATGTTTTTTTTAAATGGACCTCCTATATTTTTTCTTCAGCAATCCATAGCATGACAAAGCACATACACAATGGCGTTGATTGCATCGCAATATTCCCATTACATCCGGAGATATTGAGAGGCGAAGTTGACGCTTGAAACACCTGACATGGGCTGTTAACGCACTTCCTGAGGCGCAGGCGTGAACCGCATGCTGCCCGTAATAGCGATGTGAGTGACATGCGTAATCACACTTCCATACTTATCAAGAGGTCCGAAACCAATAATACGGTCAGCTGCCATCCTGCATTAACGTCGTACATTCCAGCAGGTATTTATCCCATAGACTAGGGGTGATGCGGTTCTGTAACATATCTGTGTACCAAAACGTTTGTCACAAAGTTAACTTCGCTTATCGTTAATCCGTTACTAAAGAGGTAATGCCGTTCAACGTTAAAACTTTACTTTACTGTAGATCTAGCACAAGTGACAGTTAATCATTTACTCGTAATAGTAAAATTCATGTTGATGGTTTTAGTGAAACGACCAAGTGGACTAAATGTTTTACCGTTGTTTCAGACCTCTTGATAACTATGGAGGTGTGATTACATATGTCAATCACATCGCGATTACAGGCAGCATGGGGTTCACGTGTGAGCCTCAGGACGTGCACTAGCAGCGCATGTCGGGTGTTTCAAGCGTCAACTTCGCCTCTCAATATCTCGGGATGTAATGGAAATATTGCGATGCAATCAACGCCATTGTGTATGTGCTTTGTCATGCTATGGATTGCTGAAGAAAAAATATAGGAGGTCCATGTAAAAAAACTAAAGTTTGTTTTAAAAAACACATATGCTTACGCTTTAGAATGTTTTCAAATATGTGCATTCATGGGCCCTAGTCCTACATTGGTACCGGTGGAAGTCCTTTTCCTATAGCTGTTATTGTTTAGAGATATTTTGGGTGGACAAGATAGCTGGGACGCCTTGTATAGTAAAATATCATTTTTATATACGATCTAAAAACAAAGGGCGATTTCTTTATCCATGGCGCTGATGTAGACTTGTTTTCCTCTATGGTCTGCTTCCATGGTTCCAGCCATATCGGTGTTGTGCCGCGATCCCCTCAGTCGTCTGACGTCCATCGCCGTGGGCAAGAGGGCCGCACAGGAGGGCCCCGTCAACGACGCAAGGCGCTGCACGCATATTCCAGCTTCTCCATCACGCACCATCTCGCATCCCTCGGCCTGGACCTCCACATGCAACAGTTATCATCTGAGTTAGTAGTCACAAATACTAAAGTAGGCGTTATGATTGAACTCACTTTGCTCGTTGAGGATTAAATCCGGATCTTTCTTTTTGTGGGTGTATATTCCAATTTATTCCAAAATGTTAAGAAACCTTCCCTTATGTGCTTTATGCAGGATGTCTAAATTTTGTTCAGCGTCCGTAACTGAGTGCTTTAAGGCAGTCATATGCTTATCAAAACGATATTTTACTGTGCATTTTAATTTTGACAAGTATAGATTTTAGCCTTTGTAAGTAGGCTGTTTAAGTTTTTATGTTGGTAACATCACCTAGCGCTCTGTATGAAAACCGCTGGCTGTGCTGTGCTGGTTGGCATTGTTGGAATATTCGCCATTGTAGTGTTGGGCAGTTGGATGTGAACAGCGCGTAGCGTTGCGCAGTTGGAGGTGAGGCGAGAGCAGTCATGGATGTGGGGAGAGAAATGGCAGAATTTTGAGAGTGGACGATGTGGACGTGCGTCCATTCGAAAGAGTAAATTTGCAATGCAATATTGGATATCATATATATATATATATATATGATGACTTTGGAACATTATTAAGGTAAATACGTTGTTTGTTCTCTATCAAAATCTTTCATTTGCTAACTATGCCTATCAGTAGTTAGTGCTTTCAGTAGTTAGAATCTTTTATTTAGCTGGCAGTATTGGCGCTCGCTGTATTGCAGTAGTTCGAGTAACGAAGATTTTTGTGAGGTAAGTGATTCATGAAAGGTATAGGTTATTGTTAGGGCTATTCTTTTGTAGGGATTTTTGAAGGTCAGATTGCGTTACGCTGAATATATTGTGTGTCAGTTGAGTGTTGATCAGAACAGGTAAAGAGCGAAATGTCTGAGTACATTCAGTTCTGCTCAGCTGTTTGAAAATCTAATAATGTAAGAGGTTTATCAGCTTAGTCATTCATAAATTTTTCTAAGGGGACGTTTCACCTTGACACTTGCAGATTTTAATTAAGTATTTTTAGAGATAAAAGTAAATTACAAAAATCTATTTAGTACAGTATGTGAATATGTAATGTAAGAAATGTACCAGACGCCACCTGTCGGTAATAGCATTATAATTAATACAAATGATGTGCAGTTTGCCAACCAGTTTTATGTGACGCAGCATGTGAAGGTTCCGGTGTGTGGACGGGATACTCCTGTAATCGAAATTGCAGGTACGTTGAACTGCAGCGCTTGGAACCGCACGGCCACTTCGGCCGGCGAAAATGTACAGTATGTTACTCTGTCACACTGTTGCGCCAGAACCGAGGAGGACAGAAATCTATCCTGCAATGCCATTCAGATCAGATATCAATCTTCTTGGGGGATGGACTGCGTGGTGCGACCCGATCCATCTCGTCAAGGTCGGCCGGTGTGGCCGAGCGGTTCTAGGCGCTTTAGTATGGGACCGCGCTGCTGCTATGGTCGCAGGTTCGAATCCTGCCTCGGGCATGGTTGTGTGTGATGTCCTTAGGTTAGTTAGGTTTAAGTAGTTCTAAGTTCTAGGGGACTGATGACCTCAGATGTTACGTCCCATAGCCTCGTCATATTCTATGGCTTTCTGTGAACCATTGCGCACACACCAGTTGCACTGCCGAAATACTTCTTCCCACACGAGCTGCAGTGAGTCGGATGAGTGATCACGTTCTCTCATGCCAATAATGCGCCCTCTCTCAAACTCACAGATGTGATAATAATGTTCGTTCATACGTCCGCGAAGCATGCTACATGTCTGCTCAGTTCACACTGATCCATTACCTTTGGTTTATAGCGATATCGACAGTCGCAGGCACGTTTTACCGGTAGGAGGTGTTTCCTAGCGATATAGATGTTGACCTTCAACCCGCAAAACGATGTGGTTCAAATGCTAATCATTTTTCCAGAACCTGGTTGAGCCGCGCGCGGCTCGTGTTCATGCCGTTTATTGCTTGTTATCTTGTCTTGGCGATACTATCGCCTCATTTCTTATTCGACTTATTAGCGTCACAAGTTGCTGGTCTGCTTCCCCGTTAGTGGCAGCAGCGGCGCTTGTCGATAAGTGCACTGTCGTACTATCTCTCGAGTGACCGCTAGTATTTCTGGGTAGTCCTCTGTCGGAGTGCAGGCGGGATGGAGCGCCAGTGAGGTGCGGACAGCCAGTACTCGCCGACCTCTGGGACATACGTGTAGTGTCCGACGGAAGGAGACTGGAGAGAGAACGACCGTTGGTTGATCGTTCGGTCGGTCGTGTCATCGGGCGACGTGTACTTGGTCTTTTGGCCGTTTCTGGGCATCGTCAGTTGGTCATCTAGCAGCACGTGGGTCTGTTCCTTCCTTGTGCTGAGATGTCGGGTAGTCACTGGGCAAGTGTTCCCTCTGCATGTTTGGGTCCGAGCCAGTGTGCCCGGGTCGCCGTGTCTCCGAGTTCCGAACGGACATCAAGGGAGTCGGGATGGAGCTGCAGTGAGCTCCGGACAGCCTTGACTGTCCCGACCGTTGCCGACACCCACAACTGGAGTGGGGACGACCTTGATGGTCGTCCAGTCGGTCGTCTTATCGGACGACATTATTTGGTCTTTTGGCCGTTTCTGGGCCTCGTCAGTTGGTCATCGTGCAGGACGTGGATCGGTTCCTTCCTTGTGCAGAGATGTCGGGTGCCCAATGGGCAAGTGTTCCCTCTGCATGGTTGGGTCAGAGCCAGTGTGCCCAGGTCGCCGTGTCTCCAACTTCTGAACGAACATCAAGGGAGTCGGGATGGAGCTGCAGTGAGCTCCGGACAGCCATGACTCGCGCGACCGTTGCCGACACCCACAACTGGAGTGGGGACGACCTTGATGGTCGTCCAGTCGGTCGTCTTATCGGACGACATTATTTGGTCTTTTGGCCGTTTCTGGGCCTCGTCAGTTGGTCATCGTGCAGGACGTGGATCGGTTCCTTCCTTGTGCAGAGATGTCGGGTGCCCAATGGGCAAGTGTTCCCTCTGCATGGTTGGGTCAGAGCCAGTGTGCCCAGGTCGCCGTGTCTCCAACTTCTGAACGAACATCAAGGGAGTCGGGATGGAGCTGCAGTGAGCTCCGGACAGCCATGACTCGCGCGACCGTTGCCGACACCCACAACTGGAGTGGGGACGACCTTGATGGTCGTCCAGTCGGTCGTCTTATCGGACGACATTATTTGGTCTTTTGGCCGTTTCTGGGCCTCGTCAGTTGGTCATCGTGCAGGACGTGGATCGGTTCCTTCCTTGTGCAGAGATGTCGGGTGCCCAATGGGCAAGTGTTCCCTCTGCATGGTTGGGTCAGAGCCAGTGTGCCCAGGTCGCCGTGTCTCCAACTTCTGAACGAACATCAAGGGAGTCGGGATGGAGCTGCAGTGAGCTCCGGACAGCCATGACTCGCCCGACCGTTGCCGACACCCACAACTGGAGTGGGGACGACCTTGGTTGGTCGTCCGGTCGGTAGTATCATCGGACGACGTGTATTTGGTCACCGACCGCTTATGGAAACTCTGTGTGTGTCGACTTGTGATTTCTCCTTGTTGTTCCACAGTGATTGGTTTTAGGATTGTCTTGGTGCAAGTGTTTACGTGGAACTGTGTGTAGCTTCTGTGATTTGCACTGTGCAGTTATGAATGCTGTCTGCGTACTGGAGTAGGCAGTCGGTCGGTTGAGGCAGCAGAGAGTGTGTGTTTCCTCGCCGTGATAATGTTGTCAAGCACGACGTGTAGCTAGACAGCCTTTCGTGTTGTTCATATTTTTGAGTGGTTATTTGGCCTTGGCTGTATTTAGAAGCCAATATTTGAAGACGTAGCGCTGCTGGTACTTTCGTGCTCGCTGACATTTTCCGTTGTCGTACCGTTGGTCGGCCCGAAGGTGGTGGTGGTGGTGGTTAGTGTTTAACGTCCCGTCGACAACGAGGTCATTAGAGACGGAGCACAAGCTCGGGTTAGGGAAGGATTGGGAAGGAAATCGGCCGTGCCCTTTTTAAAGGAACCATCCCCGCATTTGCCTGAAATGATTTAGGGAAATCACGGAAAACCTAAATCAGGATGGCCGGAGACGGGATTGAACCGTCGTCCTCCCGAATGCGAGTCCAGTGTGCTAACCACTGCGCCACCTCGCTCGGTGCCGGCCCGAAGGGAATTGACAAAGTTGTTAGTCGACCCTTCAACCATTCCTGGGTCGGGTTGCCATCTGATTACTTCACCTTATCCTTGGTTGCCTATCTCACCTGACCGTACGCTAGAGTTAACTGCTCAGGCCGACCTTCGGAGCACTTCTGAGCACCATTGTTCTGTTGTTTTTAGATAGTGATTTTCCTTTAGTCTCAAGTACTGTACCAGGCCTTCACCCGTCTATTAATTTAGTTGCTTTCATTTTAAAATTAGGCCTTCAGTCGACTTAAATTAAGGTTTAAAGATTAAATTATGTAAAACTTATGCAAAAATAGGAGATTTTGCTCTATTTTAAATGTTTCTTATACAGGCCTGAAGCCTTCAGTTCTTCAGTGTTCAGAATGTGGCCTACAGCCGAGCTCATATGCAATTTTTTTTCCTTTTTCTTCAACGAAGGCCTTCAGTCGTGTGTATTCCTTAAAGCAATTTTAATAACTTGTATTCGAACATTCAGTCGTATTGTTTTTGAATCCTTTTTAGGGCTTGTGCGATTAAGTGTCAATAGGAAAATAAAGTTTTTGTGTTTTGTGCAACTAACAGTAATTGATTTTGGCCCCTTTCCACAACCACAAACCTGATCGGCACCGGACGGAGTGGCCAAGCGGTTCTAGGCCCTTCAGTCTGTAACCGCGCGACCGCTGCGGTCGCAGGCTCGAATTCTGCCTCGGTCATGGTTGTGTGTGATGTCCTTAGGTTAGTTAGGTTTAAGTAGTTCTAAGTTCTAGGGAACTGATGACCTCAGACGTTACGTCCCATATGCGTGTATAACAGCGGTTATCCCTTTACATCACGCTTTACACGATTTCCCGTCTGCTGAGCCCTCTTTGTAGCAGCCTTGCCGAAATTACCGTCTAAGTCGTTGTCACATCCTACTGCGCCTCACAACATCCCTATTACTACGCTAGACTTCTGTGGTTACTTTAACTGCTTGCTATTCTAAGAATGATGCATATCTTAAAGTGTTTTTACGGCCCAGCATTGTGTTATGACAGGCATTGTCCTGCAGCTTGGCCTACTTTAACATAGGTAGTTTCACGAGGAGTGGAGACTAGGTTTACGGACGCCCTGTCGTCGTTTAGCAGCCAAGAGCCCGTTCCGCAGACACAGAAAATGGACGATATTCCACGTAGACGTGATTGCAGCGCAATCTGTCGGCACGTGGAGCAATTTCACAGTGTCGCTCACGATATCGCAGGCGTGCTGAGACTGCACAACGACGTGACACATCTTGACGGGGAACTTTGCCTAGATATTCTTATTCTGTCATACGCTACGATAGCGGCAGAAAATGCGATACAAAATTTACATTAGCGGAATGCACTTTACAATAAAACGACCTCCTCTTACGTCTACCAAATTAGTCTTGAGGCTTTCACAGTACTTCGAACGTGCGGCAAGAATTGGGGACATGAGTTGATAAATACTTATTATGGACGACGAAAACTGGTTGTTCTCTTATTATTATTTCTTAGACGTTACGTCTGGTTGAAAATGGAAAGTGACGCGGACCTTGATCAAGCGCTACTTCCTTTTAACTGTACGGTATGTGTTACACTGCATTTAGGAACTTTCGGGTAATTGAACATGTATCAATAATTACAGATTTCTGTAGTTGTATGTATATGTTTGGATGTATCTGTATTGCATTGATGTACTGGTGGATACTGTGTGGTATGACTCCTGTAGTTGATAGTATAATTGGTATAATGTCAGCTTTACCCTGGTGCCACGTGTCCTTGACTTCCTCAGCCAGTTGAATGTATTTTTCAATTTTTTTCTCCTGTTTTCTTCTGTATATTTGTTGTATTGGGTATGGATATTTCGATTAGTTGTCTTAATTTCTTCTTTTTATTGGTGAGTATGATGTCAGGTTTGTTGTGTGGTGTTGTTTTATCTGTTATAATGGTTCTGTTCCAGTATAATTTGTATTCATCATTTTCCAGTACATTTTGTGGTGCATACTTGTATGTGGGAACGTGTTGTTTTATTAGTTTACGTTGCATGGCAAGCTGTTGATGTATTATTTTTGCTACATTGTTACATCTTCTGGGGTATTCTGTATTTGCTAGTATTGTACATCCGCTTGTGATGTGGTCTACTGTTTCAGTTTGTTGTTTGCAAAGTCTGCATTTATCCGTTGTGGTATTGGGATCTTTAATAATATGCTTGATTTAATATCTGGTGTTTATTTTTGGATCCTGTGTTGCTATCATGAATCCTTCCGTCTCACTGTATATATTGCCTTTTCTTAGCCATGCGTTGGATGAGTCTTGATCGATGTGTGGCTGTGTTTGATGATACGGGTGCTTACGATGTAGTGTTTTCTTCTTATTCTTCTTCTTCTTCTTCTTATTTTTTTTTTTTTTTTTTTTTTTTTTTTTTTTGCTTCTAGTCATCTGTGATCATTAGTTTCTGACTGTTTGTGATCAGTTTCAAAGCTGTAAGGACTGATTTTGAAGCACATATGAAACCGTATCAGTTAATGTTGGCTTACAGTAACTAGACATGATTTCGGCTGTATACGACGGAGATTACTAAGCTAATGTGAGCTAAGATTAAGCTTTCGAGATCACAAATAGTAAAAAGATAGAGAATAAAAGCAGCTATTTGTTGATAAATAAGAAAAAGAAAATTAGCTTGTGAGCTTCATAATAAGACAATATATCAAACTGCTTTCGAGAAGTTGGTGTCCAGCGGCTGGAAGGCATGTGTGAATAATACAGACCATGTGTGTAATATTTGGATGTTGATAAGTATAAATGCTCTAGTAGATACTCTCGCAGCCTCCACGAGGATATTCGTGGTAGATTCTACTGTAGGCAGAGAAGTAGTAAATCTAGAAAATTGCAAAGTAACGCTGGAAGACTTGAGGAGGATTGTAACCCGGCACTGAGTTTTACTATGTAAAAATATTGACCGTTGGTTAATCGGATAACTAGCATCATATTGCAGCAAAAACATTGTTTCTATTGGACTGTAAACAGCTTTTGGTGTAAAATATTAAAATTCAATAAAACAGCATCCATCGCAACATATGTTTATTTTGGCTGCCAACCGGTTTCCGTCTATAATTTAGACCATTTCAAGCCGTAAGCACCTTGATGGCGGCTTGGTAGCGGTGGACGGAGCATTATCCCTAAGAACGCGAACGTCAGCAGCAGTTGAGCGAAACCGATAACCAGCCAAAATAAATCTGTCGTGATCGAAATTGCTTTACTGAATTTTAAAACAATTCAGGAATAGGTAGTATTGGTACTGTACCTTCAATTTGTATTTTTCCGCTGAAATAATTCAGTGAAATTACATAATCTATGTAAGGAACGGCCAATGATTTATAACAAGCACTATCAGCATTGCACTTACATAAGACGTACGAACATAACCACAGAAAAGCACACACACACACACACACACACACACACACACACACACACACACACACACACACACACACTCTGTGAAAGCCTCAAGACTAATTTGGTAGACGTAAGAGGAGGTGGCTTTACTCTAAATTTCACTCGGCATACTACGTGTTTATTAAACATAAACAAAAGTAATATTGCAAACTGAAAAGTGGTTATGTTAATTTGACTTATGGTATGGCTATTCCTATTACAACCTGCTGCGCGGAGTAAGCGTGCGGTTTGAGGCGCCTTGTCTCGGTTCGCTCGGCTTTCCTTCACCGGTGGTTCCAGTCCTCCATTGGACATGAGTGTGTGTGTGTGTGTGTGTGTGTGTGTGTGTGTGTGTGTGTGTGTTGACCTTAGCGTAAGTTAGTTTAAGTTAGATTAAGTCGTGTGTACTCTTAGGGACCGATGACCTCAGCAGTTTGGTCCCATAGGACTTACCACAAATTTCCTACTGCAACGCTAGGCAGACCCGCTTCATGAAAGGACGGTGCCTTAATTTTATCTTTAGTTACCACTGATGAAAAGTGAGCCTAGCCTGCCATATTACGCGATTAACTGTCAATCATGAGCGTTGTAACATGATAACAGGGGGAAAATCTATGTAAGTGAGCACACTGAAGAAAGTTTCATTGGGCGTAATCTCGTAGTGGCCAGGTGAATCGTCCAGTGCACAAGCAAGGGCCGTATGGTATCCTGACTAGATACGGTAAAACATCTTAACCCTACACTTTATAACTGATACGGAAAAAGGAAAAACAGCAAACACCCAACAGATGCACTACGATCCGGCACGACCAAGCACTGCCGGCGTCATTTACTCTCATTCAGCATCCATTTTCTTTCATAGATTGCTGACATCAAACCATTACTTTCTGAAGGAAATGTGAGGGTAAATAATCTTAAATGACAAATAATCTGAAATGAGAAATTTGGATATATTACAAGGCTTGGTGCCAGATTGTACGAATGCAAAACATACACAATCTATACGTATACACAAAGGCGGAGGGATATCGTTACTTTAGCATGGGAATTAAAAGCAAAAAAAACTTCTTCATATAGTAAATTTTTTTTTGTTTGGTTCTATGGACATGCGTTCACATAGGGAATTGGCAAGAAGGGAAGACCTGTCGCTCCAAACTACAAGAAATTCTAGGGAGCCACGCATAGATTGTTCACTTCATACCATGACTATTGGTCCACGATGGACTGTTTTTCCTCCAGCTGAGGAGGTTGCAGTCAGAGATCGAAGGACCGATGTGCACATGGTGTTCTACACCTTGGAAAGAAAAATAATAAGACTCGCATAACGCTGAATTTAGAACAAATGGTATTTAATCTTTGGCCACCCCTGAGGCTCACTGAGGAGAAATACTGCGGAACTGATACTTAAATTCATACCACGACCCGTGACTCGGTACGTGCCAACACACCAACTCGACTTTGATTTCAATTTCCACTTGGAGTGATTAAACTTCATACACAATGAAGTAAATCACCCACTACTGCTGGAGGCGTTGATAGTCACTCAGTACGTAATTCCACGTTGGGTTCAAGTGCCTCTCTAACAAAAAATTCACCAACCTTTCCCAGACACCGGGTCCAGTCCGTTCATTGTGGGGGTACAGTAACTGACAAATCCCAAGAGCTTATTAAAAAGCGTAGTAGCCACGAAGCTAACAACAGGTGCTGGTGAAGTGTGAGCATTCAATGCCCCTAAGTTTCTTCTGTATGGGATTCTACAAGGCCAATCGAAAGACTCGGTATTAAAAATGCCGGAAAAGCTCGTTTCTGCCCTCGAGACTTGTTCCCTGTGGCGGGCATTAAGTGAGCCAACGAACTCGAGCAGGGCTCCAAGAGAGAGAGAAAAAAAAGGGATTGCATCTAACTTGAAGCTATGCTGCTATGATCTCATCTCATGCCGGCGACTACACTGGAACTTAGTATATGGAAAGAAATGAGGTTGCAGTTTCGAACACCTCAATGAAAAATAAAATAAATTCAAATGCCCAACAGAAAATTCTCCTCCAAGGATTGATATGTGGCAGACAGAAATGTACCTGTCAGATATATTGAAAAAAAAAAGAAACAGTAGTAAGTCAGGAAAAATGAAATTTCGAAGGGGATTAAAAAAATAACAGACCCCTTTTACCACTGCAATGCCCTGAAGAAAAATTTTCACAGGGACCAATTACTTAGACGAAGGATAAGATGAAGGAAATTTGTTAGGTCTTGCATCTCTGGGTACAAAAGTACACATACGGAGGGGACTCTGTCTTCAAAACAACAGTTTTATCTTTCTTTTGTGACGAATTATCAAAACGGCTAGTGCTACTCCTTAACAAACCAGTATAAAATATCGTAAAAGACTAAGCAAGTCATCTCAAAACATATAATCAACGTAACATACTAATTGCCACACTTGGACATAGTAATAAAAGTAATTCAAAAGTAGATGATCACAAAACACAAAAATTAATCACCTTGAAAGTGTTAATTGAAAGAAAATTCCAGAATACAAACAGAGTGAAAATAAATTTCATAATTACTAAGAGTGAAGAACAATAGAAAGGTTCATTAATTAAATCAGACGACAAGACCGTCCGTTGTACAAAAAGGAATATAGTTGTACTAGACCATAACCAAATGCACACACTGCAAAATCTTAAACTACACATAGCAATTATAGGCAAAACACAAGGAAATGGATTTGTGTATTGATGAATTTACCAATCACAGAAAAATTATTCAGTTAAATTAAAGGTACCCGATCTGGAGATGTGAGCTGATTCCAGACAAATAAAAGGACAAATCTTTACGCACTGACATGAAATAAGAGAAAACATCAAAACGTATACAGTGAGGTGACAAAAGTAATGGAATATCTCCTTATACCGTGTCCCACATCCTGTTTCCCGGCGTAATGGAACAACTCGACTTGGTGTGGACTCGAAAAGTTGTTGGAAGTCCCACACAGAAGTACTGAGCCATGCTGACTCTATAGTTGTCCATAATTGCGAAAGTGTTGCCTGTGCAGGATTTTGTGCACGAACTGACTTCTCTGTCATGTCCCATAAATGTTCTCCGGAAGCATGTTGGACAATGTGGGTGGCCAAATCATTCACTGACATTGTCCAGAATGGTCTTCAAACCAATTGCGTACAGCTGTGGCCTGGTGACACAGTATAGTGTCGTCTATAATAACTGGAGTCCAAGAATGGCTGCTAATCGTCTCCAAATAGCCGAGCATAAACTTTTTTAATCAATGATCAGTTAAGCTGGAACAGAGGAACCATGTAAACACAGCTCACACCATTAAGGAGCCACACCAGCTTGCACATTGCCTCTTTGAGAACTTGGATCCATGGCTTCGTAGGATCTGAGCCACACTCGAACTCTACCATCAGCTCTCACCAACTGAGATAAGGACTTACCTGACCAGGCCATGGTTTTTCAGTCGTCTAGAGTCTACCGATATGATCACGAGCCTAGGACATGCGCCGTAGGCTGTGTTGTGTTGTTAGGAAAGACATTCGCGTCTGTCGTCTGCGGCTATAGCCCATTAACGCCAAATTTCGCCGGATTGACCTAACGGATGCGTTCACAATATCTCCCACGTGGATTTCTGCGGTTATCTCAAGCAACGTTGCTTGTCTATTAGCACCAAAAACTCTACCCTTCACTTAACGACCAAGAGCAGCAACGTTTATGTAGAAGTGTCACTTCTAAAGTCGGGAAACTAGGAAAGGGACATTAAAACTGCTCTTTAATATAGGATCAGCACAAAACCAAGAAATTAATATGACCACTTTCTTTCGCACATAATTAAATGTACTCTGGAAGCTCAGAGTACATTACATTTGTTTTCAGCAGCACTCACGGAAAATCACTTGAATATACTACTCAGATATAGGAGGTAGTATTTGAACTTGTCACTTCATTGTACGTTTCAGTCACGTGATAAAAATACAGCATGTCCCACTCAGACCTCCCTGATTTCGAGGACCTATGAGAGAAAAACCACAGTAGATATGACAGTGAGAACTGCACCACGTTGTAGAGCATCTCAAAGAATTTATATTTCCGTGTCAGAAGTGCTACGTATCGTCACCAGAGTGCAGCATGGTCGCTTGAAGTGAAAATGGCAACTCCACAGCAGCGCGTGCAAGCAGTAGTCTGGTTTGCAGAAACAAAATTGCCGATTACTGTGCAAAGAAATTGTCTTTGTGTGTATGAATGTCATCCACCTGATGTGAAAACAACTAAGGAATGGTACAGGAAGTTCCTGGCAACAGGAAGTGTTCTGCAACATTCTGACAGTGCACGTTACGGAGTTTCAGAAGAGACAGTGGAGGACATCAGACAAACGTTTCTCAGAAGCCCACGTAAGTGAATTCGTCAACCATCTACTCAACTTGATGTACGTCGATCAATATTGCATCATGTAGTTCACCAACGTCTTCAGATGTGTGATTACAAAGTGAAAATTCTGCGTCATCTGACGCCGAAGGACTAACCACGCCAACACAAATTTGCTGCGTATATGCTGCAGCGTATTGAAATGGATGCCAGCTTCCTGGAAAGATGTTTATTCTCAGATTGGACAACCTTTCATCAATCAGGAAGGGTTAATAGGCATAATCTAGGGATTTGGGGTCGCATTGAACATGTTCGTGATAGCCTTAAACTGAATGCCTGGTGTGGGCTAATGCACGACAGGATTGTTGAACCGTTGTTTTTTGCGGAACAAACAGTGAATGGGTCAGTGAATCTGGACATGTTGGAGCAGTTTGTGCACCCTCAGATACAAAACTTGCAACCCAACATCATTTTTCAACAAGATAGAGCTGCGCTACATTGGTCAACGGTTGTTCGCAAATTCCTGGATAGGAAATTTCCCAGTCGTCGGATTGGACGCCGAGGACCCATTGCCTGGCCACTATATTCACCTGATATTAAGGCGCTTCATTTCTTTATTTGGGGATGCATGAAGAACTGCGTGTATGCCACCAAAGTGGACGATATTCCTACGTTGCAACAACGTATCACCTGGACACAGGAAATGTTACAATGAACTTGGCAAGAAATTGAATATAGACTCGATATTCTTCGTGCTACAAATGGTTCACATGTAAAGGTGTACTGATGATAAATAAATAAATCCTTTGAGATGCTCTACAATGCGATTCATTTTTCGTTGTCCTATCAATAGTGGTTTTTTTCCATTGGTATTTGAAATCAACTTGGTTTGAATAGGACACCCAGTATTTCGAAGATTGGCGTAGTCGATTCACAATGTCTTGGGGATGTTCAGAGGGTCAAGGCATCAATGACGTAGCTCTTTGGAAGCTGAATGTTTATGAGCCGAGTCATTAGCATGCAATGTTTTAGTCCGTCATTGATATAACATCCAGCTCTTCTAAGTAAAATACGCACGTCAGTGAAAAAAATGGCTCTAAGCACTATGGGAGTTAACAGCTACGGTCATCAGTCCCCTAGCCGGCAGCGGTGGCCGAGCAGTTCTGGGAGCTTCAATCCGGAACCGCGCGACTGCTACGGTCGCAGGCTCGAATCCTGCCTCGGGCATGGATGTGTGTGATGTCTTTAGGTTAGTTAGGTTGTGAGGTGTAAGGCAAATCCAACACCTTCCATGAAAACCCTGACATGATAAGCAAATCCAGTAGTATGTCACATAGCTCCGAATAAATCGTGACATCAAAATAACCAAAGTAATACGAGCCACGAGTGAGCAAAATGGAATACCACAGACTAATACAAGAATGCCTAAATGCATGTCATACCTTCCCACCGTGAGACAGACGCAGTTCCGAGGGGAGAAACGAGAACAGAAGCCGAGAGCAGAATCGTGTTAAGCTAGAAGGCCCTACGATAAGGGACGGACAGGACACCCACTTCACCAGCCTACCGCTAAGACCACACCACCCTCACGTTTTCGCATGAGACTTTTTCGCGTCTCTGTTATGTCAAGAACCACCCCCAGCACATGTTAAAAGCTAGAGACCTCCAGAAAAACAGTATAGATCTTACGATAACACAAAAAGGGCCACACCACCCGCAAGGTTTAGCGTGAGAATTTTTCGTGTCTCTGTTACGTTAGGACCACCCGCTAGCCCATGTTGAAAGATAGAGCCCTCCAGAAAAGTAGTATGTATCTTACGATAACGCTAAGAGGACCACACCAGCTGCAGGTTTTAGCGTGAGACTTTTTCGCGTCTCTGTTACGTTGCAAACTTTAAAAACATTGCCGCACCACGAAAAGTATAACGTTTCTCATTGGACAGACAGAATTTTTGTAGGCGGAGCTTAAGGTTAACATTGAGATCCTGATTGGTCAGATGAAAACACAGCCATATAGTTTTTTTTAAACCAACCTCGGTAAATTGTAGTAAGGAGAAGTTAGAGGAGAGTTGCTTCCCAGACGGCGAGGTGAGCGGAGCTGTACTATCGCCGCCCCTTGACGAACACCGACAAGGTAATGAACGCATGCGATGCCGCATAACAGCGCATAAAGCTTCACTCAGAACTGCAGAAGTCTCATCTGTTACACCTCCTTTTTGCGTAATACTAGTGTCGATCGTCAATGAAAGCTCATGGTGTTCACATTTGCCACTTGAAGTAAAAATCTGAAACGCGATGATTTTTCTGTTATATAGTTACTGAGAAGCCAAATCAGCCACTGTAATTTACGACAAGTTAGATAAGTTATTAAAGATAATTGAGGGTCTCTGTAGACCATTTTGATAGTTTTTCTCTTTTGTGAAACTTAATTTAAACCTAGATTATAGATGTGATATGGCATAGGTCATCCTTCGATCAATTGTAGAACTTGTCGTCCACATTTTTGTTGAACGCAGTTGGTTTTTACCATGCTGTATTAAAACACTTCCTTTTATCAATAGTGCAATTTATAAACAATGTTTTGTGAGTAGAATAAAATTTCCAATGGTAAACTTAACTGCTTTTTCGACGTTATTTTACCAGCTAACTAAAAATAGGGAAGCCTTGAACCCCTTCCACTAAATTTAGTTAGTATTAAGATTCTTTTACAGGGAGTGCAGTGGAGCTGACGCTGAGATCATTAAGTATTTGATTATATCATCGCTAATCCCACTGAACTCTTCTGAATTCTACAAGTCATGTGTGGTCTGGTGTCTCCTTACCAGCATCAGGTCCCAGGTTCAATCTAGTCAATTCCCTAAAAAACACGCTCAGAGCGTCGTTGCGCGAAAGTGGTAGGGAGACACGATATAGAGCAAACAGACACCACCATGAATGTTTAGAAGGTTTAAATAGTTCTAGGGGAGTGATGACCTCAGATGTTAAGTCCCATAGTGCTCAGAGCCATTTGAACCATCAGTCCCCTAGACCTAGAACTACGTAAACCCAACTAACCTAAGGACATCACACACATCGATCTCCGAGACAGAATTCGAACCTGCGACCGTAGCAGCCTCGTGATTCCGTACTGAAGCGCCTTGAACCTCTCTGTCACAGCGGGCGGCTCGTCACTCAATAGATTCCGCCCATAAAGATGATTTATTTAATGTTTACGCCGCGTACATACGTCATATTGGTTTATTAATACAAAAAGTTTCACAATGCTTATTCCACAGTGGTCTTTAGTGGTCTCTTTCAGATTTTCAGTGGCAGAGAACATTACTGCTCCTGAAAGTTAAAGTGCATACTCATTTATCTACAGGTTTAACTCTGTCCGCTATAGTCCTTATAGGCTCTTCAGCAGAAATCGTTTCGTTCAGTTAGATTCACGGTACACACAAGCGACCAACTGTCAATAAAGGTAGGTGTCCATTCAGTTGTGGTGCAATAAATCTTGTACATTACACACAATTAGCACAGTTCGATTAAATATCCAGTGAGCACTAACGTTTAGTATAGCCCAGCGTGTCTGGAGCATATGCTCGCCAATAAGCGAATTATTATTTGTTACGGACTGTTTCTTGGTTTATCGAAAATGTTTGTAGTTCACAAGCGACAAGTAAAACAGTGTTCATAGAGACATGATTCAACACGAAATTACGTGTCGTTCACTGGCAAACGTGTTAACAGTTCAGAAAATTGTCTTTGGTAGGCGATCAGCAGGGATCGATTCCTGTTCATCCCTCTGTTCGTCAACAGGTCTCTCGGCAATGGGCGGTGACCTGTTTATTGCAGTTGAGCCGGAGCTGTCGGCGCATAGGCTGTCCGGAGGGAAGACAGTGGCTTTCGCTTGTCCTGGGTGACTTGCGAATCTTGGCAGAGGCTAATCTCTTTGGATATTGTTTGATGGTGCTGTCGCAGGGAGGCGGATAAGTGGCATGATTTTGGCGTGCTTGAAATATGGGGATTCGAGAAGGAAATCCACAAGTTATTCAGCTCTGCTACCTGCTAACAATGTAGCCAGTTCATTCATCAGGGACACACGGCTGCCGGCGTGGTTGTGGTACATCGGTTTGCCTTTGGCCCATACAGTTGGCCGCTTGTCGTGGCACACTTGCTTCCCTCTGGGGGTCTCCAAGATGCCTGATTCACCGAGGCCCCGCTCCAGGAAGCTGGCGCTCCGCAACCACATCGCCATGTCGAGTTGTCGTAACATGGAACATGTTCGCCAAGTGGCATAAATTCAACACAGCAAAGTGTCACCACACTGTCTCTGAAACAGTCTCTAATACAAATTAAAGCTTTGCATTGAATCTATTTATCAACTTTACATCTCCATCATTATACATACTCCTCAAACCACCGTACGGTGCGTGGCAGAGGGTGCGCTATACAACCAATAGTAATTTTCTTTGCTGCTCCGCTGGCAATGAGAGCGAGGAAAAAACTGCTGTGTATATTCCTTCATATAAGCCGTATTTCCTCGTATATTATCTTCGTGGTCCTTACGCGAAATGTATGTTGGCTGCAGTAGTAGCCTTCTGGAGTCAGTTTCGAATGCTAGTTCTCTAAATGTTATAAATAGTAGAGCACTTGCCCGCGAAAGGCAAACGTCCCGAGTTCGAGTCTCGGTCCGGCATACAGCTTTAATCTGTCAGAAGGTTTCGTTTCAATAGTATTCCTCGAAAAGAACATCTTCTTCCCTCCACGGATTCTCATTTGTGTTTTCAAATCATCTCTGTAAAGCCTGCGTGTCCTTAGAACTTACTGGTGACATATCGAGCAGCCTGCTTCTGAGTTACTTTGATGTCTTCCATTAATTCGATCTTTTGCAGTTCATAGACACTCCAGCAGTACTCGAGAACAGATCGTGCTAGCGTCCTATATGCAATCTTCTTTAACCTAATTTCTCTCAATGAACCGAAATCGGTCGTTTGCCTTACCTACCACAATCTTCACAGGCTTTCGCAGCGCTTTCCAACGTTACGCCCGGATATTTAAACGACGTAAATGTGTGAAGCAGGACACTTCTAATGCTGCATCCGATCATTGGGAGTTTGGTTTTGAACATTTTAAAGACAAATTCTGAAAGGTTTTTATTTTGTTTTTTACAAACATTCAATATGCCAACCGTGCGTGAACCGGCAGATGTAAATATGGTAATCGAATTGTTGCCATACACGTCCCAGCATCGTATCGTCGACTGTGACAGTCGCTTCCCGTGATCTGCTACATCACGTGGTAGAGTCGACACATACACCAGATCTTTAATTTGTCCCCACAGAAAAAAAGTGACTCGGAGTGAGATCTGGTGGTCGGGGAGGCCATTTCATGAAACAGCTGACCCTTTCTGTAGCACGGCCGATCCATCTATTCTGCTCCGTGTTGAGGTACCCACGAACTTCACGATCAAAATGGGGTAGAGCCGAATCCTGCCCAAAGACGAACGGAGAATCCGATTGCATCTGAGGCATCAGCCAGTGCTGCAACATGTCCAAGTAGGAATATCCAGTGACAGTGCTCTCTGCGAAGAAGAATCGCCCGTACAGTATTCGACGTGAAAAGGCACAAAAAACATTTATTTTTGGGGAATCACGCTCAGTGCACTCGTGTGGATGCTTTGTATCCCAGATTCGACAATTATGCCTGTTCACTATCCCATTAGTGTGAAAAGTGGCTTCGCCGCTAAAAGTTAAGCAATCAACAACGCCGTCCCCATTCTCATTCAGTTGTTGCAACTGCGAACAAAACTCAAACCACTTGTCTTTGTCTTCATTATTGAGCTTTTGCACTAGCTCCAATTTGAGTGGTATCATAGCTTCTGTCGCAGGACTTTCCACATATTTATAAGCATGCTGCTCCCGTTTTTTTTTTTTTTGTGTAACTGTGAAGTGTGGCATAACACGATCGATAGTAATCGGCCACTTCGACCTCCTTTATCTCATGTAATATTCAAGTTACATGCCTGTAATTCATACCAATTTAAATTTACACTAATAGCTTTCTACAGACACATCGATCGATGAAACAGGATGAACCGTTTAGATTTTGGAAATTCGTTACTGTATAATTAACCATCAGATACTAAACCCTAAACTAATAAAGAAATTGAAAATCTGATTACACCGTCAGAATCGTCGTGAAAATAATGGTAATGTACATGTTTCTCTTCTTCATGATTCCTCTGGCTATTATTAATTTCTATATGAAGTGTGAAATGTCAGCCATTAAGGTTTCACAAAGTCGGCCATCTTTGGCACTCCTGGCGTGTCTCCCTCATAGGCACAGCGTCACCGTGGAAGTTCCGGCTACACGGCCACTGGACCCCTCTTGCTTTAGCCAACATCCTGCACCACGTGGTCGGCCTGCAAAGCAACGCACGCCCGCCGAAAAAACCATGCGGCCACGCCAACTCCGAACTCGGAAAATTTTCAGGACGTCACAACACGCCCGTTCCCTCACACGATTGTACGGGTCCATGTGCTACATCATTTCGCTCGTGCATTTGATCTTGTGGTTATGATGGAAATAGTCAGTTACCACCCATGTTTATACCTGGAATAATTAATTCTCTTTATAGCTGGTGCGGACATGTGGATAGGCAGATGCTGATCGGTTGAGAATGATCATAAGGTGTATTGAGGTACTGGTTTGTCTGCACGATATGTTTGAAATGGCATTACGCTCCTCTGTCATCAGTGTGCTGCGTTTTACTCGATCCTGATCGTTTTTTTGAGATGTATTTCCCGAAATAGCCCTCCCCGAACTCCTGGAAATCTTACAATCCCTTATCAATATTATTCAGCCTACCCAAAGGTGTCTTCTAATGAAATTCATTATTAGTTATGGGCTCTAGGATAATGGTAAAGTATTCTTAAGATGCTTAAACCATATATTTCGATACAACTCATTTTTATTGTCTCTAAATGAACTTTAAATCTGGATGAAGATGTAGTGCTTGCTATTTTCCTTTTCTTTAAATTCAGTCACTGAGACTACCTCTTCAGACTTCTTGCATGCTGCTTCGTCACAGATCTAGCTCAATATTTCTTCAAGTTCATGCATGCCTTCTGCCTCATCACACCTTCATTTTCGAACTGCTGTGCTTTCACAGCTCGTGCCTGTTCCTATCACGATGGAGTTCTTTCAGAGTATCACAATTTCTTTTATTTATTCGAGTTTCATTTTCCTTGAACTGTAGTAGAAGCTGTACTTCTCAGTCTCAGCTACTTCGATTGGACAGGTCTGATTCGAGTCAGTGTTGTTTCTCAGAGAAAGTACGAGTCCCTCAAAATCTGCCCTACGACACCAGAATGTTGCTTACTGCATCCAGCTCATAAACCATGCAGTCAACAGCAAAAAGCTCTATCAAAAGACTCTCTGACAGGTTCACCAAAAACAAACACACTGTAAATACTGGAAAAAACTATGTATGTCAATGTTCATTTATGTACTACGTGTAATCAGATGTCCATTCAAGCCCAATTAAAAAATGATCCCCTTGACAATGTGTCACAAAATTCTTGGATTTATGGGTTCAACAAGACTGAAAGTGGAACACAAGTGTAAAAAACTTGTCTAGGAAACTCTCATCAATGTGAAGTAGTCTAAGGATATTAAAGCTAACTACAAGCAAAACGACAGTAGTGTAGGGACACTATCCTCAGTTTCACTCACTGTTTCAATATGAGATCGTTTTCTGGGAACACTCAAGTCACAAAAAAAAGTCTCTGTGCACTATGTGACTTAACTGCTAAGGTCATCAGTCCGCTAGAACTTAGAACTACTTAAACATAACTAACCTAAGGACATTACACACATCCATGCCTGAGGCAGGATTCGAACCTGCGATCGTAGCGGAGCCTAGAACCGCTTGGCCACCACGGCCGGCACTCAAGTCACAGTTTAAAAGTTTTTATAATAAATAAAACTCTAACAATAATTCGTCTTTTTCACTAGATATTTTCATAAACACATTAAGAACATCAAGGTTAGTAAAATACTCTTGAAAACAGGCAGACTGCTACAGAAAAAAAACATATTCAACAGTTATGCCAGAGTGAAATCCAATATATATCAAAAGTATCACAGAACAGCCTATCAGAGAAACATAATTAACAATGGTGTAATACTTCATAACAAGGTACAAGAAGAAACAAAAATGGCTACATATACAATATTTAAAATTAAATTATAGATATTTGTATTCAGTAAAAGAATTTCTGAATATGTAACAAAATTGTAATATTGTGTATCTAATTTTAATTTGCTTTTGTTTGATGATTGTATGTATTATTGCGAGTTTCATTTGACTTGTCCAATATCAATTGTACTTATGCTGTATGGTAAAACTGGGCCAATAAAAAGATGAATCAATCAATCAACAATAACTGTTTTGCAGCTGTCATGAAGAACTCCACTTTGTCTGTGAAACAGTAAAGAATGTAGGTATTTTGAAGTGGTAAATGACTGAGTCCAGACTGAGCAGAAAAATTAAACCATTTTATTTCAGTAATTTCAGTACAATACATGTACAGCATTCACAGACTGGTAATATAATCACTTTCACTGTAATATACCTAAAATACTACAAAGCCACCGAAAAGGAACAATATCAAAGAATTATTTAAATGCATCCAAAAGCAGTTTAGACCAATTATCAAATTTGTTTTAAGGACACAATTACTGCAAAATAGTTCAAGCTACAACACAGGGCTTACGAAAGAAGAATTCCAAGGACTCAGCCTGAAAACTTTGACCAGAAGCCTGTATTTACATTCGGTATCAAAAGCAAGAGGCCATTCACCAATTTTGGATGGGTAGCAAACAATTAGGTTTTAGAGTTAAAAAAAGTTAATATACCTAGAATACATTTTAAAAGAAATAAAGATAATTTTAGATAAGGTACCATTTCTGCCTCCTTTCCCTTTTAACATTTAAGGACACAAATGAATTTTCCAAGAAATCATCAGTCATCAGTTATTACACGCTCCGTTTTCGGCAAATCTGCCACATGTAAATAAGTGCCGTCTCAGACAACTAAGTATCACAATAACCTAAAGCAATATGCTGCCCTGAGAGTGTCTGGTTACAACTAGTAGAAACACAAAAGATCCGCACAAATTGCCATTGCCACTCCCTTTGGAAAATTTAAACAAGAGGATCACTTAGATGCTGAGGCAGCTGAACTCCTGTGAACACAATCAACACTGAATCACACCAAAATTAAGTTCATTCGTTTTGTGGCCCAGAGGCATGTATACTGTAGACGGGAGCACTTCATTTTCTTTCATTGTTTCAAGAATACCGCAACGTTGGTTTCGCATGAATAGAACAGTAAACTCACCGACTTTCCATTGTCTCCTCCAGTTGTCGTTACGAGTGTTATGCCTTGAGAAAATGGCGACAAAGCAAGAAAATACCTTTTGTGAGTTGGAATATTCGACATGTTCATCTATTACAACAGTGCAATCAGAAAGAATTATGGAAATGAATCGCCACGTAAAAAGAGAATTGTGTGGTGGTATTAAGAGTTCCGGGGCACTGTTTTTGTCTGCAGACAGAAAAGTAAGTAGAAAAAGTGTCCAAAATCCAATTGTGGAGAGGGAAAGTTTCTTACAAAGGACCTAATTTAGGCCGGAACGCTTCGGAACGGCTTTCCGGCAGTTCCCAGGGAATATGTGTTTGAACTCACTGGAACAAATCGACACTGAAGATTTAAAGTAGCACATGTGTATTGCAGTTTAAATGAGCCTGACAGTTGGTGACCAACATGCTGCGATGGGCAGAGGCGTGGGGTGAGGTACAGTGTAACTACACTACTGGAAATGGAAAAAAGAACACATTGACACCGGTGTGTCAGACCCACCATACTTGCTCCGGACACTGCGAGAGGGCTGTACAAGCAATGATCACACGCACGGCACAGCGGACACACCAGGAACCGCGGTGTTGGCCGTCGAATGGCGCTAGCTGCGCAGCATTTGTGCACCGCCGCCGTCAGTGTCAGCCAGTTTGCCGTGGCATACGGAGCTCCATCGCAGTCTTTAACACTGGTAGCATGCCGCGACAGCGTGGACGTGAACCGTATGTGCAGTTGACGGACTTTGAGCGAGGGCGTATAGTGGGCATGCGGGAGGCCGGGTGGACGTACCGCCGAAGTGCTCAACACGTGGGGCGTGAGGTGTCCACAGTACATCGATGTTGTCGCCAGTGGTCGGCGGAAGGTGCACGTGCCCGTCGACCTGGGACCGGACAGCAGTGACGCACGGATGCACGCAAAGACCGTAGGATCCTACGCAGTGCCGTAGGGGACCGCACCGCCACTTCCCAGCAAATTAGGGACACTGTTGCTCCTGGGGTATCGGCGAGGACCATTCGCAACCGTCTCCATGAAGCTGGGCTACGGTCCCGCACACCGTTAGGCCGTCTTCCGCTCACGCCCCAACATCGTGCAGCCCGCCTCCAGTGGTGTCGCGACAGGCGTGAATGGAGGGACGAATGGAGACGTGTCGTCTTCAGCGATGAGAGTCGCTTCTGCCTTGGTGCCAATGATGGTCGTATGTGTGTTTGGCGCCGTGCAGGTGAGCGCCACAATCAGGACTGCATACGACCGAGGCACACAGGGCCAACACCCGGCATCATGGTGTGGGGAGCGATCTCCTACACTGGCCGTACACCTCTGGTGATCGTCGAGGGGACACTGAATAGTGCACGGTACATCCAAACCGTCATCGAACCCATCGTTCTACCATTCCTAGACCGGCAAGGGAACGTGCTGTTCCAACAGGACAATGCACGTCCGCATGTATCCCGTGCCACCCAACGTGCTCTAGAAGGTATAAGTCAACTACCCTGGCCAGCAAGATATCCGGATCTGTCCCCCATTGTTCATGTTTGGGACTGGATGAAGCGTCGTCTCACGCGGTCTGCACGTCCAGCACGAACGCTGGTCCAACTGAGGCGCCAGGTGGAAATTACATGGCAAGCCGTTCCACAGGACTACATCCAGCATCTCTACGATCGTCTCCATGGGAGAATAGCAGCCTGCATTGCTGCGAAAGGTGGATATACACTGTACTAGTGCCGACATTGTGCATGCTCTGTTGCCTGTGTCTATGTGCCTGTGGTTCTGTCAGTGTGATCATGTGATGTATCTGACCCCAGGAATGTGTCAATACAGTTTCCCCTTCCTGGGACAATGAATTCACGGTGTTCTTATTTCAATTTCCAGGAGTGTAGATTGCCATATTAGTTTATGAAATATTTCTGTCAGTAAATTTAAGTTTCCAGAAAACTCATGGTGTTTTTTTTTTAAACCTAGGAATACAAGTGTACAACAAATCTTCCACTACACCGAGCAGCTGCAATGCACCTTCTTGAACGCCGCGCAGGGTAGCCGTTCGGTCGGGGGCGCTTTGACACGGTCCGCGCGGCTGCCCCCATCGGAGGTTCAAGTCCTCCCTCGGGCATGGGTGTTTTTGTTTTTCTTAGTATAAGTTACCGATGACCTCTGCAGTTTGGTCTCATAAGACCTTACCACAAATTTCCAAATTTCCAACTTCTTGAACGTTGCTGTCAGCAGCAGTTGAGAACATAACATCGTGATTACGAGGACTACCGATTCGTGTCGATATGGATCGAGCAGAACTACGGAGCAAAGTGACACTGTTACGAGGACAGACGACATATTCTTTACAGTAAGTCTTGTGATTTTATTGTTTTGGTTATAAGAAATATTATGTTTTAAAATCTGAACTTCAGAACAGTATTTTGTAAAAAAACATGATTTCTCATTGTAAGTTTTATAACACCTTTTCAAAAATCTAAACCTGCATTTTTTATCACTGGTTCGTGGGGGGAGGAAGGTGACGGGGTTCCTATGGTTGAAGAGACGAGTTGTGGCACTTAAATTTTTACGTATAGAAACTGGATAGGCAGTCCAAAAGCTAATGGACCGCACACCTAAGAACACAGAAGGCCGCAGCAAACTGTGTGGAAGATTTTGCGACGGCTGTTACATTTGAATCTGCAATAAATGCAGTTCGTACAACAGTTACAACAGGAGGTTTATAGCTGGCCCCTTCAGTTTCGCATCACAATGCAGGAAGCACTAGACGATGAACAGTTCAAGCTGATATTCAGCGACAAAGCAACCTTCCATTTTTCTGGAAAAGTTAATTGTCTCCATGTGGGCGTGTGGGGCACTGAGAAGCCTCATGAATTTGTGGCGCATGGACGAGATTCTCCGAAGGTTAATGGTTTTTGTTCAGTGCCACAGGCGAAGCTGTATGGGCCGTGTTTCTTCTGTGAGAACACTTTGCAGGGTACCTCTTTCCTTGATACTTCTCAGTGTCATTGTTTCCACGCTACCTAAACGACGATACATAGTGGTGAAGATGGTTGGCTCTGTTCCCTTTTCGCCCATCGACTGATCTAATGTCTTGTGGCTTTTTCCTTTGGCGGTACATTAAAGCAATCCGTAATCAGGCCACAAGTGGCCCATCGGGACTATCCGACCGCCGTATCATCCTCAGTTAAGGATGTGGATAAAAAAGGCGCGTGGGCAGCACACTGCTCTCCCGGTCGTTATGATGGTTTTATTTGACCAGAGCCGCTACTATTCGGTCGAAAAGCTCCTCAATTGGCATCACGAGGCTGAGTGCACCCTTAAAAATGGTAACAGCGCATTTTTTTTGTTATATATATATTTGTTCATATCACATAGGACGCCCTCCAGGCGAAAAAAAAAAATTATGTGGAATTACCATCAGTAACATATAAAATAGAAAGGGAATTATAGGAACTAAAGAAAACGCCCTCCTGGCAGAACAGACAAAGCAGCATCCGCGTCCCGCCAACTTGTGGGTAGACGCACACCGAATCCCAACGCAGTCAGGCATGTTCCAGGCACGTCTTCACGAAGAATATTGCATTTTCCGGTACATGGGACTGAGTCCTGGTATTACACACTCTCATTGAAGTCATCTTCTCATACCTGGGACACCCCAGCTGCAGGGGGGATCGAAGAAGGCACTACCCAAAAAGTTGGCATAGTACTGACGGTATCGCGGATGGTGCATGAGAAAAGTAAAGCGATCTTGCAGGAATGTCCAAAAATCAAGAACACTCTTATCACCTTCATGGAACAAATAAGAGATCGAGAGACCTTTTATCCAGATCACAGCGTTGGTCTTCGTACTTGGGAAGTATGTCTCATCTGGGAACAGAAGAGATTTCGGTGTAATGGCATGGGGAGCCGTACGTAGAAGAAAGGCAAGCATCTTCTGAATCAGCTGCCACACCTCTGCAGAAGATCCACACATCAGTCGATGTTCGTCCGTATCAAGCGTTTGACAGCGAGGACACAGCGGCGAATCTGTCATTTTTATGGCATGTAGACGAAGTTGTGTCATGTATTTTCCATTAACGACCAAATACCAGGTCGCACGTGCGCTCGTGTCTAGGTATATATGGTGTACAGAACGCCATACCACGGGCCATGCGATCGTAGGATATCGCCTTTCCACAACATTCCGAGTGTGATTTCTCATCATGATTCGGTAAACATCACGTGCCATAGGGGGTCTGGTACTAGGCAAGTCGGCATGGACATAACTGTATTCGATGAAAAAGGTCCGGATATGTGAGAGAGGGGAAGAAATATGGGCTACTGCAACGGGTGCCACTCGAGAGGGAGGGGCCACTTCATCAATCAGGCTTCCCGATAATCCGTTTCGGCGGCGGATCCACGATTTAACCATCGTACTTACATAAAGGGCAGCTGCTCTCGCTCGGACGTTGACAAGGCCGAGGCCGCCATCTCGAGGAGGAAGTGTCAGCGTGTCGTAGCGGACTTTGAAGATAAGACCCGCGCTAACAAAGTAGCCGAACGCCGCCTGAAGTCTGTGTGCCATTGCCTTTGGCATCGGTAAAATCTGTGCTAAATGGGGTAGTCGCGAGACTAGATGAGTGTTAACAAAATCCACCCTTTGTAACATGTCCAATGCTCTCAGGAGGTTGCCACGAACGTTCGTGCGGATAGCTTGAAGCAGGCGTTTGTAGTTAAATGAGATCGTGCGCTGTATATCACGCGTGAAGGTGATCCCCAAACATTTGAGCTTGTCCACTAATGGCAATGGTGCCACACTCTCAGCTGGAAGGCCTCTACCGACGGACATAGCACTAGATTTCGTCAGGTTCATACGGCTGCCCGCAGCAGCCCCATACTGGTTGATCCACGCCAGTGCCTCTCGCACTTCATCCTCCGATAGAACCAAGAACACCAAGTCATCTGCATAGGCGCGGCAGATGAAAGAAGTCCCCCTCATTGTTATACCTGTCAACCGGCTCCTCAAACCGTGTAATAGTGGCTCAAGGGCAATGGCGAAAAGCAGCATCGACAGCGGACATCCTTGACGGACCGACCGCATGACGTTAATAGGGCCCGCCACACGGCCATTGACCAGCACCCGCGACGTGGCACCTCGGAGAAGCCGCAAGACGAGGTGTATAAACCTGTGGGGAAAGGCCATCCGTCGGAGTACGTTTTCGAGAAAGTCATGACTCACTCTATCAAAGGCGTGGTCGAAGTCCACTGTCACTAAGGCACCACGACTGCGACAGGTCATGGTCAGGGCTATAACGTCACGGTAATCGCTGAGTGCCGTCTGAATGTTACTATCACCTCCAAAGCACGTTTGATCCAGAGAGATAACTTGAGGGACGACGCGCCTAATGCGAGCGCCAAGAATCCGGGTAAAAATCTTGAAGTCACAATTTAACATGGTCAGCGGCCGATAATGTTCCACTCCTCGACCTCCCGATGGCTTGGGGACCGGGATAAGCAAGCCTTCTACGAATTCGGGTGGGAGAGGAAAGTCAGGGTTCATCAGTTCTTCATACATCGCAGTCCAGCGTGAGCCCATGATGTCATGAAATGTGTGGTAAAACTCCAGCGGGAACCCATCTGGACCTGGGGCTTTGTTTGCCGCACCCTTATGAAGAGCATCGGCGACGTCATCAGCCGTAATTGTCGCCGTGAGAATCTCCGCAGCAGACTCGTCCAGGGTATCTGTCAAGGAACGGAGGACATCAGACATTACCGCCACGTTCCGGTCCTCTGCTGCATAGAACTCGTTGTAGTGATCCACAAAGGCTCTTACGATGTCATTCTGGGACGTCAATCGACGACCATCTGGCATGTCGAGGGCGTTGATCAACTTTCTACGACACCGCTGCTTCTCTCGAATAACATGATGCATGGACGGGAGCTCTCCTGGTACACATTCGTGACATCTTGCGCGTACTACTGTGCCTTCAAGGCGGTGACGCATAAGAGAAATTATCTTCGCCTTAATACGTTGAATTTCAACCTGTCGTTGAACTGAGGGGGCAAGGTTTGAGAGTTCCCGGAGAATTGTGAAATAGTATTCCATGGTATGTCGGTGCCATAACATTTTATCGCGACCGTAATTCATCATAGAACGACGTAAAGTAGGCTTGGCGCAGTCGATCCACCACCGAAGTGTTGAAGGATACGCTGGAAGGCGTCTCACACAGTTGTTCCACGTCGTCTCTACGACCTGCCTACATTCCGGATCCTTGAGATGGGCCACATTCAGCTTCCACAGGCCTCGACCGCGCCACACCTTCTGCTTCTGGAGCGAAACAGTGCAAATGTAGGCGATATGGTCGGAAAAGGCGGTAGGCCATAACTCAGCGTCAAGCGTGGCAGTTACGAGTCCTGGGGACACGTAGACACGGTCAAGACGACTTGCTGAATGGCTGGTGACGTACGTATACCCAGGCCGATCGCCATGCACGCGGTCCCAAGTATCGGTGAGTTTCAGTTCATGCACAAGCAGCTTGAGTTCCTGGCATGTGGTGAAATGGGGATGTTGGTCCTTTTGGGATAACACACAATTGAAGTCGCCGCCAAGAACAATATGGTCGTAGCGACCGACAAACAAAGGAGCGATCTGTTCTGAATAGAATCGCGACCGCTCCCGTCGCTTGGCCGTGCCCGAGGGAGCGTAAACATTGATGACTCGAACACCGTGGAAAGTCACAGCAAGACCCCTAGCCGATGGTAGGTAAATCACGTCATCTACATCAATGCCTTCCTTTAAAAGAATAGCTGTCCCACTGCCACCGTCGGCACACGGCGTGAAGTAGGAAACATAGCCATAGACATTAGGAAACGTCGCCAGGCGAACTTCCTGCAAAAGGGCAACATCTAGGTCCGACGCCCTCAACATATCACGGAGCAATTGTAGTTTGACAGGGATGCCAATGGTGTTGACATTGATGGAGCCAATCCTGTAAGCTTGTCGTAGAATTGGGACTACAGGGACGCTCATGGAGGCACGAAGAGCAGCAGCGAACAAGAATGTTGTCCCAGTAGGCTGCACATCCCCATCCTGTAATCCTGTCGATTAGGAGTCGTGGGCTGGAGCAGCGGCATTCGCGGCTGTCTCACTAGTTGGTGTTTCGTCGGCTACATCGTCAGACCACGCAAGGGTGCGTGGATGGTGTGCGTCCAGTGGAGTACCAGCAGAGTCCGAAGGCAGTGTCACGTCGGTGGTGGAAGAGTTGTCCTGGCTCAGCTGTTGTTCAACGTCCATAGGTACAGCGCCTGGTGCATGCAAGGATGGTTGTACGTCCGACGGAGTGCAAGTTGGTGCTTCCACCACAGATTCGTCCTTCGGGGGAACAACTTGATAATTTTGATCTTCATCGTCTTGAGACTGCGTCCTGCAGGTGTCAGACGGGGCGATCCGCCGTTTCCGACGTCTCTTCGGCGACCGTTGCTTGCGCACGTGATCTTCAGTGTCCGAAGACGCCTGGGGATCCGGATGTTCAGGCACAAAAGCATCGGTAGGCACAATCATGGAGTCAAGGGCCATCCCCTGTCCTTGAGATTGCTCACCACTGCACACGTCGGGAGGAGGAGGCAAGGGCGTCGGTCCGTCCGCAACAGCCTGAGGCAGTACCGGAGACGACGATGTACCAGTAGTAGGAGCCAGTGGTGTTCGCGGTCGGGGGTCGCTATGGAGAGCTTCGACAAACGTCAGCGGTAGCGACGTCGGAGCGGTCGTGGCCGGCAGGTCCCCAGGCGGTAACTGTGTGATTCTGCGCTGCAGACAGCTGGAACGGAGGTGTCCTTCTTTGCCACATCCCGAGCATGTCTTCGGCTGTCCATCATAAATAATAATTGCACGGCAGCCACCAATATATAAGTAGGACGGCACATGTTTGGTTAGTTCTATGCGGATCTGCCGTACTCCATTGAGAACCGGGTATGTAGTGAACTGAACCCACTTCTCAGCTGTGTGGCTAATCACTTTTCCATATGGATGGAATGCAGATACCACTACCTCTGAAGGCACCTCGAAAGGGAGTTCAAAAACACGTATCGTGCGCAGTCCAAGTCCCGCATGTTCCACAGTTACGTCACCGATGTGTCCATCAGAGTGACGGAACTTAAGACCACTTCGAGTTGCATCTAGAATTTTTTCACATATGTCTTCGTTGACCAATTTCACGTATACCACACTGCTCACTATAGAAAGGTGGATGCCAACAAGATCGTTGCAGTCAATCTTGACTTCATCTCTGATAAACTGTTCGATTTCCAGTGCTTTTGGTCGGGCATATTCAGGTGCAAAGCTAATCTTCAGTGTCGATTTTCGGTGGGCATAAGCCATTCTCTGTCGAATGAAATATAGCGCGCTAAGACGGCAGAATCACGTAAACAACTCCGCGAGCGAGCTGCGCGGCGAGGACGTAAACAAGACGTCCGTGCCGCTAGCGTGCCGAAAGGCGACTGCGCATGGTGGCTAGGACGGTCACCCATCCAAGTGCCGGCCATGTCCGACAGCGCTTAACTTCGGCGATCTGCCGGGAACTGGTGCATTCACTGCGGCAAGGCCGTTGTCATGGCACATTAGAGACCGTGTTTACGTATCCCCAGTCGCGTAGAACGCTGGAACATTTCAAAAAACACGTCAATGCTATTGCGATGACCATTGACCAGATGTTGCTACATAGAATAGAACGATCTTGACCACTGCTTATATTATTTGACAAGAGAGGCACTCATAACTGAAGTGACATAAGCCGTGGGATACTCCCTGATACCTTGTCGAGCCTCCATTTGCACGGCGTAGAGCACCAGCTGGACGTGGCATGGATTCAACAAATCGTTGGAAATATCTTGCAGATATGCGGAGCCAAGCTGCCTCTCTATTTTTTTTTTCATCAGTCTACTGACTGGTTTCATGCGGACCGCCACGAATTCCTTTCCTGTGCTAACCTCTTCATCTCAGGGTAGCACTTGCAACCTACGTCCTCAATTATTTGCTTGACGTATTCCAATCTGTGTCTTCCTCTACAGTTTTTGCCCTCTACAGCTCCCTCTAGTACCACGGAAGTCATTCCCTCATGTCTTATCATATGTCCTATCATCCTGTCCCTTCTCCTTATCAGTGTTTTCCACGTATTCCTTTCCTCTCTGATTCTGCGTAGAACCTCCTCATTCCTTACCTTATCAGTCCACCTAATTTTCAACATTCGTCTATAGCACCACATCTCAAATGCTTCGATTCTCTTCTGTTCCGGTTTTCCCACAGTCCATGTTTCTCTACCATACAATGCTGTACTCCAGACGTACATCCTCAGAAATTTCTTCCTCAAATTAAGGCCGGTATTTGATATTAGTAGACTTCTCTTGGCCAGAAATGCCTTTTTTGCCATAGCGAGTCTGCTTTTGATGTCCTCCTTGCTCCGTCCGTCATTGGTTATTTTACTGCCTAGGTAGTAAAATTCCTTAACTTCATTGACTTCGTGACCATCAATCCTGATGTTAAGTTTCTCGCTGTCCTCATTTCTACTACTTCTCATTACCTTCGTCTTTCTCCGATTTACTCTCAAACCATACTGTGTACTCATTAGACTGTTCATTCCGTTCAGCAGATCATTTAATTCTTCTTCACTTTCACTCAGGATAGCAATGTCATCAGCGAATCGTATGACTGATATCCTTTCACCTTGTATTTTAATTCCACTCCTGAACCGTTCTTTTATTTCCATCATGGCTTCCTCGATGTACAGATTGAAGAGTAGGGGCGAAAGGCTACAGCCTTGTCTTACTCCCTTCTTAATACGAGCACTTCGTTCTTGATCGTCCACTCTTATTATTCCCTCTTGGTTGTTGTACATACTGTATATGACCCGTCTCTCCCTATAGCTTGCCCCTACATTTTTCAGAATCTTGAATAGCTTGCACTATTTTATATTGTCGAACGCTTTTTCCAGGTCAACAAATCCTATGAACGTGTCTTGATTTTTCTTTAGCCTTGCTTCCAATATTAGCTGTAACGTCAGAATTGTCTCTCTCGTGCCTTCACTTTTCCTAAAGCCAAACTGATCGTCACCTAGCGCATTCTCAGTTTTCTTTTCCATTCTTCTGTATATTATTCTTGTAAGCAGCTTCGATGCATGAGCTGTTAGGGCTGATTGTGCGATAATTCTCGCACTTGTCAGCTCTTGCCGTTTTAGGAACTGTGTGGATGATGCTTTCCGGAAGTCAGATGGTATGTCGCCAGGCTCATATATTCTACCCACCAACGTGAATAGTCGTTTTGTTGCCACTTCCCCTAATGATTTTAGAAATTCTGATGGAATGTTGTCCATCCCTTCCGCCTTATTTGACCGTAAGTCCTCCAAAGCTCTTTTAAATTCCGATTCTAATACTGGATCCCCTATCTCTTCTAAATCGACTCTTGTTTCTTCTTCTGTCACATCAGACAAATCTTCACCCTCATAGAGGCTTTCAATGTATTCTTTCCACCTATCTGCTCTCTCCTCTGCATTTAACAGTGGAATTCCCGTTGCACTCTTAATATTACCACCGTTGCTTTTAATGTCACCAAAGGTTGTTTTGACTTTCCTGTATGCTGACTCTGTCCTTCCGACAGTCATATCTTTTTCGATGTCTTCAAATTTTTCCTGCAGCCATTTCGTCTTAGCTTCCCTGCACTTCCTATGTATTTTATTCCTCAGCGACTGTATTCCTGATTTTCCCGGAACATGTTTGTACTTCCTCCTTTCATCAATCAACTGAAGTATTTCTTCTGTTACCCATGGTTTCTTCGCAGCTACCTTCTTTGTACCTATGTTTTCCTTCCCAACTTCTGTGATGGCCCTTTTTAGAGATGTCCATTCCTCTTCAACTGTACTGCCTACTGCGCTATTCCTTATTGCTGTATTTATAGAGTTAGAGAACTTCAAACGTATCTTGTCATTCCTTAGAACTTCCGTATCCCACTTCTTTGCATATTGATTCTTCCTGACTAATGTCTTGAACTTCAGCCAACTCTTTATCACTACTATATTGTTATCTGAGTCTATACCTGTTCCTGGGTTCGCCTTACAATCCAATATCTGATTTCGATCTCTGTCTGACCATGATGTAATCTAATTGAAATCTTCCCGTATCTCCCGGCCTTTTCCAAGTATACCTCCTCCTCTTGTGATTCTTGAACAAGGTATTCGCTATTTCTAGCTGAAAATTGTTACAGAACTCAATTAGTCTTATTCCTCTTTCATTCCTTGTCCCAAGCCCATATTCTCCTGTAACCTTTTCTTCTACTCCTTCCCCTACAACTGCATTCCAGTCGCCCATGACTATTAGATTTTCGTCCCCGTTTACATACTGCGTTACCCTTTCAATATTCTCATTCACTTTCTCTATCTGTTCATCTTCAGCTTGCGACGTCGGAATGTATACCTGAACTATCGTTGTCGGTGTTGGTCTGCTGTCGATTCTTATTAGAACAACACGGTCACTGAACTGTTCACAGTAACACACCCTCTGTCCTACCTTCCTATTCATAACGAATCCTACACCTGTTATACCTCTATAGTCGTCCATAATTTGCGAAAGTGTTGCAAGAGCAGGATTTTGTGTACGAACTCGATTATCCACCTTAAAAAAATCTATCGCGTAGGGCGATCTGGGTGGCTAAATCTTTTGCCTGACTTCTCCAGATTGTTCTTCAAGCAATTCGCGAACTATTGTGGCACTGGAACAGGGTGCGTCGTTGTTTGGGAGCACTAGGTTCATGAATGGCTGGCTGCAAGTGTTATACAAGTAGCCGAATATAACCATTTCTTATCAATGATCGGTTCAGTTGGACCAGAGAACCCAGGTCTTTCCACGTAAACACAGTCCACACCATTATGGAGCCACCGCCAGTCTGCAATATGCATTGTTGACAACTTGGGTCTATGGCGGCGTGGGGCCTGAGCCACACGCGAAACCTACCACCAGCTGTTATCAACTGAAGTCGGGACTTATCTGATTAGACCACGGTTTTCCATTCGTGCAAGGTTCCAGCCTATACGGTCAAGATCCCAGGCGTGGCCCTGCAGGCGATGTCGTGCAATTAAAAAAGGCACTTGCATCGGTCGTCTGATTTCTATCACGCCTCACCTAAGGCCTTTTGTTTCACCTCGATCATCCACTATAAATGCATATAACTTAGCGTTTTGTTATTCGTCAGTGATTCTGCGCTCATCCATTTTCTTTTCGAGTATCTTCAAATCCCTCATCTTGCGTTACCATTCACCTCGCTTTACACGCTGCCTATTCGTCACTCCGTGCTTTGAACTGTGACGTCAGTGCTTGAAGAGCGTGAAGGTTAAAGATTTGTTTCGTCATTTTAGTTTCGTTAGGAGCCTTATGGACCGATCCTGAGTGAACATCCTCGGCGTCTACCTGCCGTTGTTCTTCGGTTGGCGTGTTGTCGAGTCGGTCGCGGTCCGTTTCTCCCAGAGAGACAGGATGTCACAGAGAGTCAACACCGCGACCAGAGTGAAGCAAAGTGTACTAAATTGTGTCGAAGATTTTGCGACGGCGGTTATGTTTGAATCTGCATCACGTATAGCTCGTGCAACAGTTAAAACCGGAAGTCCAAAGCAAAGAGCTTGCTACATGACGGTTCCCAAGGAAATTACAGAGTTGATATTATTAAAATTTAGCATTTATAGCTAGAAACAGTGTTATCTCTAAGTGTAGAACACTACTACTTAATGTACATCGTCTCTTTGCATGTTAAGGGACGTTAAACCCAATCTTCCTTCCTTCCTTGACATACCAGCAGATGTCGTTTCAATACTGTAACCCCAGACGGTCAGTTACAGAGCATTCACAAGTACCGTCTGTAGAATTTAGTTTGGGACCCATCTTCGTGTGTTTTAGTACATCGTTGTCTAGTGAAAACTTTCGAAGAATGACCAAGGTTCAAGCAAGATGCGCTAGTTACGGTAACGCGTGCTATTCATTTCCCGTTCTAAACAAGAACTGTGTTGCACTGAGGAAGGAAACGCCACGCTACACAGCAGTATATTACGACAGAAGCCACCGAGGCAGCCGAATGTACAATGAATCGAAAGTTTATTAGAACAGTACCCAATATCCTACCTTTTCTTTGTCTAAAATCAAATTATTCTTTTCACACATAGATCGTATGTAGTTGAAACCCCCCGTTATTTCTCGTTGTTTATTTACGTAATATGTACGTTACATGCTTAAAAACCTTTGGAGACTTTCCCGCTATCTAATATACGTTTTCTCAATTACCATTGCACTTTTAGATTTTATGACGAAAAGTGCGTTAATCCTGGTCACGCGCTTCCAGGATGTAGCGCCTAGAACCGCTCGGTCACCAAAGCCGGCGTTTAAATACGGCAAAATACAGTTAAATGACGGGTTAAGGTGAACTCTAGACTACGCCACATGTCAGTCTGTCACCACAACCAAGATTTCAGAGAGGAGGTGGGATGTCTACATTTCGGTTTCAGAGATTCAGTAGCAGGCTAATTTGCTCTTTGGCATTTTACTTTATTTACGCGATTATCTGTAGTTATAATTTAAAATACGTAACGAACTATTGTAGAGCAAAATTTATAAAATGTCTGTCTATGTATAAAAGCATGCCAAGATTGCTTCACGAGTAATCTGCACTTTATACTTTGCGTGTGAATAATAATTATTTGAATTATCGTTTAAAACAAATAAATATTTGCTCACGGGAAGGTAAGACCTTGCTGCCTGTAATCCATACTTCTAATGTGAAAGTTTACTACAATTAAAGTTTCCAGAAAGCAACAAGAATAATTACTGGACTAATGCCTACTGCAACTGTCAAAAACTGAATTATACACAAAAAACGTAGTGCAGCATACCTCCTATCTAGTAACTAAGATCTCTGGCACTATCTTCTGGCCCTGACGTTACAAAGTATGGTGTAAGCCTTTGTTAAGCTCTTCCATCGCCACAAAATTCTCGGAATATCGTGTGGTTTAAGGTATTTGCCGTGCAGAAATTGGATTAAACAAATTTTATTGCATAGATAAATAAATGCGTCGCTGTACAAGGCACACTGATAGACGATATATAAAGATATTTACACTGCTCTTTAGCCATGTGCGTGCATTTATGGTCTATGCATAAGGCAGACACGAATCCAACAAGAAACTCAGTCACTGTGTAGCTTACAAAACCATAAATGAACTATAACACTCCCAAGTCAAGTGCAGAATGATTTCCGGATTCATGACACGTAACGGCGCGGTGTGGCACTGCAAGGAGCGCTGAATAACGTGCCAAGTTTCTCTGTGTATTATCTCTCTCTTTGGTTTCTCCCCTAGCCGTCGACGCTGACCCGCTGCTTTTTTGTTGCACTTCGCTTTGTGTCTCGCTCACCTCTGTGTCCCTTGAGACTATTCCCTGAGGATCTGACTTATCGATTGTCTACTCTAATATTTCTGGGATGCCGACCAACGTTGTTACTCTGCAGTGCACAAACGGGATTAACTTCTGTATGCGAGTGTGTCGCAATAATCATGATTTACTCAATACGATGGATTACTTCACTGTTTATCATTACAGCACAGAAGCGCTGTAACTAATATGTTTGAGATGGCCGCGCGCAGCGTGGTGCTTTGGGGGAATTTGGTGCTCGGTTCCTTTGTGAGGTAGGAACATGAGGCAAAGGTTTTGGGTTTAGTTCGGACCAGCAGCCATTTGTACAGGTATTCGAAGATTTGTACTACAGTAGCTATGTTACAATATGTTAAGCAATGTTTGAACGACGAACCAGAGCTGGATATCAGGAAAATTGTGTCTATAGACTCCTTTTCCAAAAGATGGTACTTGGGCTGAAGTTAATGCTCAGCTGATGGCACTGTTTGTAGGCACACTTTTCTGGTTTTGTGTAAAAATACGAGCAAAAAAACACTTTTTTCTTTGAGGTTCATACAGCGCTCCACCTCTATACATTAAACTTGTCCGAATCGGTTCAAACTTTGCCCTATGGTAGGCAAATATATAAACTCAAAACGATTTTTTTCATACAGTAATCTTTATCCCTCGTCGAGATATGGTGGCTTAAATACGAGTTAAAACTAGAACATAAAAATCATTCTTCAGCCAGTTTTAACGTTAAAAGCCCCTTTATTTTCAGTCACGCCACTTCTTTGTTTCCAAGTTGGGCGCATTGGTTCAAATTTTGTAAGGAGGTAGATAAATACATGAAATTAATGATCGTCGTGTTGTTTTGCGAAAGCTTTATCGGTTACCACGATATAATCAGCATAGTTCGCAAGACAATGAGGAAAAACCGCAAAACTCGTCGCCCGATTCAACAAAAATCAACATAAATTACCAGGCTATTGCGGTCAAATGTCAAACATATGTCAGAGTAAAAGCTTGGAACCGGAATAAAAAAATGCTTCTGTCACATTATTAAAAAAATCGAATATGACATGAGCAGAGTTAGGGATGTAAAGGAAGGGAACTAATTATTCTCCTTTTCTGGCAGCTTCAAAGACATTTAATCAAAATATCTTGACATATTCCTTCTTCTTCAATTTTAGTATTAGTTTCTACGTCATGTAATAGACGCATTGCGTCAACTAAAGTAACGTAATACATGACACATTTATCATGTGTCTCCAACCATAACTACCAGTGGTCAACGTCTATGAACTCGGTTTTTACAGACAATCTGTAACAACGATGTTGTGTCTCCAACCATCAGCTAGAGTTGAAACGTCCCCTTAGAAAAATTTATACAAGACTGGTCTATGTGAAACGTCCTCTTTGAACAATTATACACGACTGTGCTTAAACTGACACACAATATTTTTAGCGCAACGCAATCTGACTTACAAAAATCCCTACGAAAGAATGGCCCTGACTAGCATTAACCTATACGTTTCACAAATCACTTACCTCACAAAAATCTTCGTTACTCAAGCTACTGCAATACAGCGAGCGCCACTACTGCAGGCAAAATAAAAGATTCAGACTACTGAAGGCACTAACTACTGATAGACATAGTTAGCAAATGAAAGATTTTAATAGAGAACAAACAATGTATTTACCTCACTAGTCATAATATATATAGCAGTTCATGACACCAATTCTTACAAATTTCAAAACTCCGCCATCTCTCTCCCCACGTCCACCACTGCTGATGGCTCACCTCCAACTGCGCAACCGCTATGCGCTGTTAGCATCCAGCTGCCGCTGCCCGACACTACAATGGCGAGTATTACAACAATGCCAACCAGCCACAGACTGCACACGGCACAGCCAGTGATTTTCATACAGAGCGCTACGTGGCGGCGGCGTTACCAATAAAAAAAACCTAAACAGCCTACTTCCATAGCCCCCATGCTCCCCACAAAAAAAATTACAAATTGTTTTGGGCAGTGGCCAATTCAGATTTGAAAAATTTTTTCATAATTACAATATCAAAGAAATGAAATGCACACACTTATCGACACAATGTTGGTCATAAGCTAAAATTTTCTCACAGTCCATATAGACAGTCCTGATTATTCATCACAGTAAAATTACACTGTTTCTTTTTTTTAAAAAAAAGTCTGAGTAGTAAAAGAGAATGCACACGGAAGTAGTGGATTTCCATGCAGTCTTGAAGAAGTAGTGTTGTCCTTCCAACGGAAAGACAGTGCTGACTCTTGACATGCACACAGGTAATGGGCCACAACAGAGTCAGTCGACGTTGAAGACTATCGGTAGGTAGGTCATCACAGAGCAGACCCACTGTTGTCCTGGTAGAGATTACTATTGGTGGGCCACCAGAGGTGCAGACCCATTGCAGTCCTTGTAGAAATAATGGTATTGGTGGGTCATCAAAGGTGTAGACCGACTGTAGTCCTTGTAGAGATGGCCAGCAGCCATCTGTTTGATGGATAATATAGCAAGTCCATAACCACCACTTGTGCACTCACAAAAATTGTTTTTGAAATGTCCTTAGAACCAGCAATGCTGTTATCCAGTCCCTTACTGAATTATTAACACACGTGCAAACACTATCAGTCCCTACTTCTCACATATTGTCCATATACAATGACCAACAGAAACGTGTGCAGCGAAATGTAATTTACAAGTTACTTAATTTGATGAACTGGTGTCAATTACAATTTTATAACATAAGAATGCAATAACAAAGGTACAAAATACATCTTTAAAGAACATAACAATACAGATAACATTTGCAGTAGTACAGGCTTTACAAAAGAATCGAAATAGCAAATACATCAGTGTTACGAAAATTACGACATAAGTACATACATAAAAGATCAGAATAACTTTTGAAACATCAACTTCACACATGAGCTTTAGAACAAAACAGAATAAATAATGTGTCAACATCTTTACAAAGTAAATAACATGTTATTAATGCAAATTATATTTGAGGATAACAGTATTCCTCATCATAGTGAATGTAGCTTAGTATTAGAAAAGTTCTGCAACATAAGTCTTATCAGATAAACATATAAAGACAGGAAGAATATAAATACACAAGGGTACACAAACACATAGTGGGATAACACAAGGGAAGGACAGGGTTTGTTTTACTGCAGTATTTTGCAAACAAAACTTTCTTTACTTCTCGGAGATCTCCCTTCATTCTTCATTATTTCCAAAAAGTCCTATCTATACCTGATTTCTGTACTTTTTTCGTATAACTTCTCAATGCATTTCTTCCAATCCATCGCAAATCATTCTCTTATATAGGTTCTAGACTGGATAGTAAACTTCAAACATTGTTGCATGTTAACAGTTTCTCAGTGTGACAAAGCATACTGGAAATGTGAAGTGAAATGTTTTATGGCAAAGACAAAGTTAAAAAGCAGATTATCTTTCAATAAACGGTTTTACATGTGAAATGTGGTGTAAACCTTTACTCTTCCTAGTACGCAGAGTTTCAACTTCAACGCAATTATCATGTGGTATACGTCGGATTCTGTAAGGTCCATTGTAAACTAGAAAGAATTTGTGACTCAAGTGTTTCTTCTTATGTGACAATGGATGAGCTTTAATGAGAACTTTCTGACCAATATATAATTTCTTTGCATTTGCTTTACCATGTAATTTTTTCCTTTTGTCTGCATCAGAATTTATATTTTTAATAGCCAAATCAATTATGTCTTTGTGTCGAAGTTTACGTGTATTCGGAAAAGGTACAAGCTCTCTGATTCTGTTTGGTGGTTCTTTATTCTTCAGTACAAGAGCAGGTGGTAAAGCAGTGGAGTCATTAGGCATTTCATTCAGCACGTTTTGAAATAAGTGTAAATATCTGTCCCAATGCTGATGCTTTCTGTGACAATAAAGTCTGCAAAGCTTATTGATTTCTTTCATAATCCGTTCAGACGGGTTACAATGTGGTGAGTACAATGAAATAAAAACAGATTTGATTTTATGGTTATGAAGCATGCGTGACCAAACAGCAGATCTGAATTGCGGTCCGTTATCTGAAATTACTTTACTAACATGTCCAACTTCACGTAAGAAATTTCTAACAAAGGCGTTGGATACGGACCGTCCAGTGGCTTTACGTAACGGAGTGAAAGAAACAAATTTTGAAGTAAGTTCAACAGCGACTAGAACGTACGAAAATCCATTAGATGTTCTAACAAGCGGTCCCAAGAGATCAACAGCAGCAAATTCTTTTAATTTAGTGGGAATGATAGGAAACAATGGAGCACGATGCGAGACAGTAGATGGTTTCGCCTTTTGACAAAGTTTACAAATAGACAAGACTCTTCGAATTCTCTTTTCCATATTGTTAAAATAACAAGTCGTTCGAAGAATATGATAACATTTTCATGGACCAAAATGTGCATAGCTGAAATGAATGTACCAAATGAGCTTATTAACAAAATCGTCTGGAATGCAAAGTACCCATAGCTTGTCATCAACAGTGCATCATTTGAACAGTATGTTGTTTCTAACCAGATAATAATGCCGAATCTGTGTGTGTGTCTTTTCATGCCATTTACTTTTGATGTCTTTCCAAATTGGATCTTTATCTTTTTCATGAGCAATGTCCTTTAAAGATGTGGTGATGAAATTTTCAAAGGCGACTTTCTGGATGTAAAGAATACTGAAATTTCTCTCGAGGTTGCTTTCTGTGTTACTTTTCTCAAGCCCAGCTGATGCGCGTGACAGTGCGCCCGCAACAATGTACTCCTTGTCGGGAATGTAGACTATTGTGAAGTGGAATTCTTGCAGAAACAATGCCCAACGTTTTAACCTGTCATGATTTAATTTTGAAGACATAAGAAATTGTAATGCACGATGGTCACTGTATACTTTTACGTGCTAACCATAAAGAAAGAAACGGAATTTGTTAAATGCCCAAACGATAGCTAAAGCTTCTAATTCAGTAACGGAATAATTTTTTTCAGATTTTGTTAGCACTCGGCTAGCAAAAGCAATGGTTTTCTGAACACTAATGTCATTTTCTGTGGCTTCTTGAAATAAATGGGCACCAAGACCGACTTTAGAAGAATCCGTGCTAAGGCAAAAATCTTGTGAGAGATCTGGATGAGATAGTATTGCCGCGTTAAGTAACGATTCTTTCAAAGAATTGAATTCCAACTGTGCTTGTTCGTCCCAGTTCCAAATAGTATTTTTTCCAGTGAGAGAACAAAGTTTTGGTGTAACCAGAATTTGCATATTCAGAAAACGACGGTAAAAATTTACGAGACCTAGAAAACTGCGGACTTGTTTTTTTGTGGATGGAACTGGAATGGCTCTGATTGCTTCTAACTTTTCAGGATCCGGCTGGATGCCTTCAGAAGAAATAATATGTCCCAAAAACTTCACTTTTGTCCTACCGAATTCAGACTTTTCCAAGTTAACTGTAATTCCAGATTCTGCAAAAATATGTAACACGCTGTTGAGGATGCGATTATGTTGTTCCCATGAGGCTTCTGCTATCAGAATATCGTCCACATATAAGGTTATGTGACGTTTTAAGAGCTCAGGTAATATGGAATTTAGCCCGCGAATGAATGCTGTCGAGGAAATGTTCAAATCAAAAGGAAGTTTCCGAAACTGATAACAAACGCCAAAACAAAGGAAAGCTGTATATTTTCTACATTCTGGATGAAGTTCGATCTGATAAAAGCTGGATCTGAGATCAATGGAAGACAACACTTTTACACCACTAAAATTTTGAAGAAGTTCTTCCAACGTTTGCGGCCTGTCTGTTTCAGGAATAATGATAGTATTGATTTGTCTCAAATCTAAGACAAGCCTGATCGATCCATTTTTCTTCTCAACAATATGTAATGGATTGTTGTATGAGCTTACTGAAGGCTCAATAATGCCCTCGTCAAGCATAGATTGTATTTCTGTTCTAACACGGTCCCTATAATGTGCTGGAATTACGTATGGTCTAACACAAAATTTAGTATGCTCACGAACACGAAATTGGTATTGAAATCCCTCGATTGTTCCTGTTTTGTGAGTAAAAACTGTGGAATGTGCTTGTAAAATCTCAAAAAGGTCCTGCTTATCAGTGTCATTACAATTCTCAATTGTTTGAATTTTATTCTGAATTAACTCATTAGTTTCAATTGTGCCATCGATATCATCCCTGTCAGTACTTTCAGAGCGACTGTTAGTGTCTAGTTCCGTAGAAAATTCTGAACTGTTGTCTAACAGAAGGTAAAGCCGATTAATTTCCTCGTCATGGTTTGAGAGCCAATCTTCAAATTTCAAAGCTATTGACTTACCTTCTTGCTCTAAACTTATTTCAGCATCGTGAAAGTTTAAGATTGCTTTGTATTCATTCAAAAAGTCTACTCCCAGTATAATTTCCGTCGACAACAATGGAACAATAAGAAAGTTCATAGAGAAGCTGTGGCTCTGACAAAAGAATTCTAAGTTGGTTTGTTGGCGTACATCTACACTTTTTCCAATGACTGCACCTTGTAATTTAATCTTGCGTAACGGAAGCGTGGGGCAATCGTTCGATTTGTTGCATTTGCTAAAAGCTGTTTCACTAATTACTGAAATGGGACTGCCTGAGTCAAGTACTGCCGTAAATTTTACGTCATTTACAGTAATGTGAATCACAGGATATGCAATGTTGTTATGTTTTACGTCGTGTTCCTGGAGTAATATGTCCCTAATGTCTTCCATTTTAACATAATTACTAGCTACAGCAGCTGCGTCGTCAGTTTCATAAGTACGTTTTGAGGCTGCCAGCGGTATGAGTCATTGCCTATTGTGTCTTTGTTGGCGCGCGTCGTTATTGGGATTTGGAGACCTAACTTCTACAAATTCACCTTGTCGAGAGGGCCCTGCTCTGTTTGAATCCCGCCAGTTTTGCTGCAATTCAGGTCTGTCGTTACGATCATATCGTCTGTCGTCATGTCGGTAGATTCCATAGTTTCTTTCTGGTCGGTCACGTGGTGGAGAATTTCTCTCTGAATCGTAACTGCGCGCTGGACCGTTGCGTCTAAAGTTATTCTGTCTCCCTTGATAGTAATTACTTTGGTTCCCATATTGTCTGTTTCTCTGATTGTCTCTGTGATAGTCATTACCGCGGAGAGGTGACCTTTCCCTGTAATTATTACTACTCTGCCAACGGTTGTCATACGGGTGGTGTCTGTTTTGGTCACGATTTGTATTGTGAGAATAGCCTTGTCGTGTCCAGTTATTATTTTTTTCATCGCGGAATTGCGACGGATGTGACCTGTAATTGTTGTGTTCCTGTTTTCGCGTTCCGCGATTGTCAGTGTCAATTTCTAATTCTTGTCAGAGTCCCTGAAAAGCTTCAATGTCGTCTTTGCAACGGCATGCCAAAATAATATGCCGTAAATGTTCAGGCAATTTGATTAAGCAAATGCGGATGAGTTCTGACGGGCTGTATGGGTTTGACAGGTACTGATTCTTGTGCAACATGTCTTCAAAATATTTCACAAGACTGGAAAATTCAGAATGTTCGAAATGTTTCATCATCATGATGCCATGTTTTACTCGGTCTTGTGTGGCTTGGGACCAATATGGTGAGAGGAAGGCATGGTAAAATTCTCCTTCACTGTGGCAATCGTGAATGACCGATCGCATTCTTACAGCCGATTCATTCTCTAAGTAGCCACACATAAATTCTAATCTGTGCTCTAGTGACCAGTTGGGAGGAAAACAATGAGAGAATTGATGGAGCCACGCTTGTGGATGAATGTCGTTGCCAGAATTCTTAAATGTTTTGAATTTACGTGTAGTAATGAACAGCTTATAGTCAAAATCATCGTCTCGGCGGGTAGCATATCGCTCATTGTTACGTCGTGTCGGCGGTTCCATCTCAGAATTCGGTGTACCTTGCCAATTTCTTTCATAATTTCCGAAGTGCCCTGTGTTATTATTTTGTGGCTGTTCCGTATTTCTATGTCCCTCTTCCCGTATTGGAGCGCGAGTGTCCTCTGAAATACGTAATTGTTGTATTACCTGTGTCAGCTGATCTTGTACTTCCCGGATTTCTCTTTGGTGTTGCGTACTAATTTGATTCAGACTTTGTTTGAATTTCCTAATTTGTTCGTACTCTTCTGTGTCATTAAAGACTACCGGTTTTGTGTCATTCAAATTATCATCTACCTTCGTAGATAAATTAGTGAATTGATCCGAAAGTTCGGCTACTTTCTCCGATAGTGAACACATTTCCTCAGTGTGTTTTTCTGAACCAAGTTTCAGAGTGTCCATTTGTGTTGAAATCGAATCTACTGTGTCCTTTAAGTTTTCCTGAGTTCTTGCAAGTTGCGTAACCGAATCGGTGGATGCAACTGAGTCCATTTTAGCTTGCAAGGTGTCGTGATTTTTACGAACAACAGTTTGCAATTCTTTTATGGCTGCTTTGTGATTCTGTAATGAGTTTTCATGCCGCGAAAAAATACGTTGAAAATGCTCACAAATTTGTGTTTTTACGTCTTTACAGATTTTTTGACATTTCGATTCAATGTTATGTAACTCAGTAGTTAAATCTTCACGTGTTTGTTCAAGTGTGGTGTCCAACTTCCGAAGATTATGTTCCATTGTGTCCAACTGTTGCTGTGTTTGTCTCTGATTTTGTTCCATTGTGTCTAACTTTTGAAGATTATGTTCCATTGTGTCCAATTGTTGCTGTGTTTGTCTCTGATTTTGTTCCATTGTGTCTAACTTTTGAAGCTTTTGTTGTGTTTGTCTCTGATTTTGTTCCATTGTGTCTAACTTTTGAAGCTTTTGTTGTGTTTGTCTCTGATTTTGTTCCATTGTGTCTAACTTTTGAAGATTTTGTTCCATTGTGTCTAACTGTTGCTGTGTTTGTCTCTGGTTTTGTTTCATTTGTTGCATTAATTGCAATAATAATGTATTAGTGTCTGGAATCTGATCATCTATGCTTTTCGGCAGTGCATTTGCACCGGCAACATTCACAGTTTGACAAGCAGAAAATGTGTCTCGGCTTATTTGAGAAAACGGTGAGGACGCGAAACCTGAATGTACAGTATTTGCAAGATTGTGTCCTGTCATATCGGATTCCTGACGCGAGCTGTTGCCGACCAATCGATCGATAATGCTTCCCTGTTCACTAACTGTTTCACTTCCTACACCATTATTTGCAGCCCGCTCCATTTCCCTATGCACTATTACCAAATTACTACTTTGAACATTTGTGAATTCATTACATGGTGGCGCTAACACATTGCTTTCGTCTTCACTGTCATTTCTCAGTTTACTTTGTAGCCTAGTATTACGTTTTTCACACGCCATTATTGTCACAATATTTCACACGATAACACAGAAAAGCACAATTTGAAGAGCAAAAATAAGAGAACACTACTTGGTGCAACTCTACATGCATGCCATAACTCTTGTACTGTACAACAATGAAAGATTACAACTACAAAGGAAATTCCCTCTATGATTACGCGCTAGCAATAAAAAAAAATCTACATTAATTACACAAACTACAAGAAAAAATCAGAAGATTCCAGTGAGGTATCCTCGGCAAAGGGTCGACATATGAAACGTCCCCTTAGAAAAATTTATACAAGACTGGTCTATGTGAAACGTCCTCTTTGAACAATTATACACGACTGTGCTTAAACTGACACACAATATTTTTAGCGCAACGCAATCTGACTTACAAAAATCCCTACGAAAGAATGGCCCTGACTAGCATTAACCTATACGTTTCACAAATCACTTACCTCACAAAAATCTTCGTTACTCAAGCTACTGCAATACAGCGAGCGCCACTACTGCCAGCTAAATAAAAGATTCAGACTACTGAAGGCATTAACTACTGATAGGCATAGTTAGCAAATGAAAGATTTTAATAGAGAACAAACAATGTATTTACCTCACTAGTCATAATATATATAGCAGTTCATGACACCAATTCTTACAAATTTCAAAACTCCGCCATCTCTCTCCCCACGTCCACCACTGCTGGCGGCTCACCTCCAACTGCGCAACACTACGCGCTGTTAGCATCCAGCTGCCGCTGCCCGACACTACAATGGCGAGTATTACAACAATGCCAACCAGCCACAGACTGCACACGGCACAGCCAGTGATTTTCATACAGTGCGCTACGTGGCGGCGGCGTTACCAATAAAAAAACCTAAACAGCCTACTTACAGAGTTAGTGAAAACCAGTTCATAGATATTGGCCACTGATAAATCGTGTATCCCATTGGAGTTAACCCTCTAAGGTCAGTTAAGACCCAAAGATGGTATACTGAACCATCGATGCTCGTAGCCACATAATAAATAACATTCTAACTATGGCTGTAGGTATCCCATTTTATTACACAAGGGAACGGCCCAAGTTCCTTAAACCTCCAATCAGAAATCAGAAGATGGACATGCAAAAAATTTAGGTGGTGGATTTGTTCGTGTTGGGATGACATCATGCATCATGTTACATCACTTGACACAATTCGTTATATTACATGATACAGGTACTAATACTAATAAGTAAAGAAGCACGAATATATCAAGGTGTTTTTATTTAAATGTCTTTTAAGCTGCCAGATAAGTTGAAAAGCTACTTTTTTTACAGCCCTGACTCTGTCCAGGACATATTCTCTGTTTTTGTTTTATTTAGAATCATTTTCCATTCTGGTTTAGAATAATATACCATACCTCAGTTGACTAGTACAGGAAGCTATCTTAGTCTCTACTCACACTAAATTTATTAAAAAGGAGAGCTAGCACAGTCCCTCCAAACAGACACACAATCACATGCATGCACATAAAACAAGGCAACACCGTATCACAGGCAACACTGTAAATCACCGCTGAGCATTCACAGTGCAAGCAGAATTGCGTGAGACCTTTCGAATCAAAATTAGTTGATTACTAAACGTATATCGTAGATTGTATTTTTCGATCTGGTGTCGAGATGCTATGGACGTAAGTTTACAAGCCGGCACAGGATACTGGAATGCTGGCATTGTTGGTAAATCTATCTGAAGTTTGGCGGTTTTCAGAGATATCTGCACGGTGGTTACAGTTAAATTTTAGCCACATGATCCGGTGTAGACAGGAAACTATTTACCATACGGGTACTCAGATTTACAGGAGTGCTGTTCAGACCTTGCGTTGCGGTATTTGCGTTGTTGGTACTGGTACAGCGAAGTAAGATGGAAACACAAGCATCAGTGTGTATTAAAATGTGTGGAGTTTAATATACTTACACTTTATTCTCAAAATGGCGACGATACATACGCTCCTGGAAATGGAAAAAAGAACACATTGACACCGGTGTGTCAGACCCACCATACTTGCTCCGGACACTGCGAGAGGGCTGTACAAGCAATGATCACACGCACGGCACAGCGGACACACCAGGAACCGCGGTGTTGGGCTTCGCATGGCGCTAGCTGCGCAGCATTTGTGCACCGCCGCCGTCAGTGTCAGCTAGTTTGCCGTGGCATACGGAGCTCCATCGCAGTCTTTAACACTGGTAGGATGCCGCGACAGCGTGGAGGTGAACCGTATGTGCTGTTGACGGACTTTGAGCGAGGGCGTATAGTGGGCATGCGGGAGGCCGGGTGGACGTACCGCCGAAGTGATCAACATGTGGGGCGTGAGGTCTCCACAGTACATCGATGTTGTCGCCAGTGGTCGGCGGAAGGTGCACGTGCCCGTCGACCTCGGACCGGACCGCAGCAACGCACGGATGCACGCCAAGACCGTAGGATCCTACGCAGTGCCGTAGGGGACCGCACCGCCACTTCCCAGCAAATTAGGGACACTGTTGCTCCTGGGGTATCGGCGAGGACCATTCGCACCCGTCTCCATGAAGCTGGGCTACGGTCCCGCACACCGTTAGGCCGTCTTCCGCTCACGCCCCAACATCGTGCAGCCCGCCTCCAGTGGTGTCACGACAGGCGTGAATGGAGGGACGAATGGAGACGTGTCGTCTTCAGCGATGAGAGTCGCTTCTTCCTTGGTGCCAATGATGGTCGTATGCGTGTTTGGCGCCGTGCAGGTGAGCGCCACAATCAGGACTGCATACGACCAAGGCACACAGGGCCAACACCCGGCATCATGGTGTGGGGAGCGATCTCCTACACTGGCCGTACACCTCTGGTGATCGTCGAGGGGACACTGAATAGTGCACGGTACATCCAGGAGTGTATATGTCAATAAATATGCAAAGTGTAATGCAGTCTGAAGATGACACCACTTTTCTGCCGAAACTAGTAATTGGATTTACACACGTTGTTGGGTCGGTCTCTGATTATATACATACATATTTTAGTGAAAGGCTAGATTGCTTGATTTTAAGACCTTTATTCCAATTACTAGTTTCGACGGAATCTTGCTCTCATCTTCAAATTGGCATTACACCTTTCGTATATGTTCACATACATGTGTGTTCAACATTTTCAGAACAAAGGGTAGAAACATTAAAAAAAAAAACAGCACGTGGTTCCTCATTTATAAAGTCGAGTGCTCCCTGAAGGGTGCTCAGAGTAAAAGGTAAAAGTACTGCACCCATAGCGCCAGTCGAGTTAAAACTACACGCTATGTCGACGACCTACCCTGGACTCACATTCGATTGAAGGTCTTAAAATCAAGCGATCTTAGCTTCCACGAAAAATGTACAGTGTGCACCACAGTTTCAGACAGAACACTTGAGCCTGGATAAGGTGAGCAGGGCTTTACTTGTAAAGCTGTTTTATCAAAACGAGTCAACACTACTGCTGCACTTCACTTGAATCGACGCATTAAAGGAATATGGAAGATCCTTTTTCTTGCACTGGGGTCGGCCACTATAAAAGTGTTGAAACAGTGGTGAAATGGTATCCAGAATGACGTGGATGCAGATGGCAGTTATAATCTGTGCAATCTGGAATGTAAACATAGTACGTAGTTAACAGATGTTACCGTCTCATGTTAAACTTAAAATTTCTTTCTTTCAAAGTTTTATTCTTTAATACCATTTAACATGTCCTTACAAATGCTTCACAAATTTTAAGTGTTCTATGGTGACCCGATTTTCATAAGGGCCCTTTTAATTAGCGCAATTTTAATTATAAGGACGTCATCTTCAAAATCGAGAGAACAGCGTGTCTGTGAGCGAAACATTTCCCCACTCCTTTCCAGATGCGAATAAACACCCATTACAGTCGGACGTGAGTAGTGATTTGTGTTTTCGGGGGGGGGGGATGTCATCGGTCTTCTAACTGGTTTGACGCGGCTCGCCATGAATTCCTCTTCTGTGTCAACATCTTCAGAGTAGCACTTGCAACCTGCATCCTCAATTATTTGCTGGATTTATTCCAAGCTCTGTCTTCCTCTACACTTTTTGCTCTGTACAGCTCCTTCTAGTACTATGGAAGTCATTCCCTCATCTCCTTATCAGTAATTTCCACATATTCATTTCTTCTCCGATTCTTTGCTGAACCTCCTCATTCCTTAGCATATCAGTCCACCTAATTTTCAACATTCGTCTGTAGCACCACATATCAAATGCTTCGATTCTCTACTGTTCCGGTTTTCCCACGGTTCATGTTTCACTACCATACAATGCTGCACTCAAGACGTACGTCTTCAGAAATTTCTTCCTCAAATTAAGGACTATGTTTGATACTAGTACGTTTCTCTTGGCCAGTGACGCCCTTTTTGCAATTGCCAGTCTGCTTTTGGGGTCCTCCAGCCTCTGTCCGTCATTGTTTACTTTACTGCCTAGGTAGCAGAATTACTTAACTTCATCTACTTCGTGACCATCAATCCTGATGTTAAGTTTCTCGCTGTTCGATTTCTGATACGTCTCATTACTATGGTCGTTCTTCGATTTACTCTCAATCCATATTCTGTACTCATTACAGTGTTCATTCCATTCAGCAGATCGTGTAATTCTTCTTCACTTTCACTCAGGATAACAATGCCATCAGCGAATCGTATCTTTTCACTTTGAATTTCAGTTCCGCTTCTGTACCTTCTTCGATGCACAGGTTGAACGGTAGGGGCGAAAGACTACATCCCTGACTTACATCCTATTTAATCCGAGCACTTCGTTCTTGCCCGTCCACTCTTGTTATTCTCTCATGGCTCTTGTACATATTCTATACTACCCCTCTGCCCCCATAGTTTACCCCTATTTTTCTCAGAATTTCGAACACCTTGCACCATTTTACATTGTCGAACGCTTTTTACAGGTCTAAAAATCCTATGAATGTCTCTTGATTTTTCTTTAGCCTTGCTTCCATTGTCAACTGCAACCTCATCTAGCACATTCTCAGTTTTCTTTTCCACTCTTCTGCTTATTATCCTTGTAAGAAACTTGGATGCATGAGCTGTTAAGCTGATTGTGCGATAATTCTCACATTTGTCAGCTCTCGCAGTCTTCGGTATTGCGTGGATGACATTTTTCCGAAAGTCAGATGGTACGTCGCCACAATCACAAATACTGCACACCAACGTGAATAGTAATTTTGTTACCATCTCCCACAATGATTTTAGAAATTCTGCCTTATTTGATCTTAAGTCCTCCGAAGCTCTTCTACATTCTAACACTGCTTCCCCTGTTATTTCTAAATCGACTCCTGCTTCTTCTTCTACCAGATCATACAAATCTTTCCGCTAACAGAGGCTTACAATGTATTATCTTCCCAGATCCGCTACCCCTCTGCAGTTAAAGGTGGAATTCACATTGCACTCTTAATGTTACCAACCTTGCTTTTTTTTAATGTCACCGAATGTTGTTTTGACTTTCCTGTTTGCTGAGCCTGTCCTTCCGACAATCATTTCTTTTTCGATTTCTTCACATTTTTCATTTCGTCTTAGCTTCCCTGCACTTCCTGTTTGTTTTGAGCACTTACAGTAGAAGTTTCGCACATTTTCGTACTGTTATTGTCTGACGTACCATTGTGCATGTCAATACTTTTGACATACGAATTTTCTCTCACTTGGAGAGAAAAATACCATTCCAGAGATAATTTACGTTGCAATAAACATACCAGATATTTTTCCAGAACGACTAACTGGAGCAACTGAAGTACATTGAGCATCATAACTGCTGCGATTGCTCATTTACTTTCTCAAGTTCGACCTAATTGATATAGTGGCATATAACATGTGGAACACAAAAATTAAAAGCCAAATGAAATATTTAATAACGGTCTAATCAATGTTTCAATAATTTCTAGTGTTAGTTTACTCAAAAGAAGGAAATACTTCATAAAGTTTTAAATGTGGATGTTGACCTTATATGAGTTGCTCACTGTCAACATCTTCCTTAGAGTAATTTCATTAACGTTTGCGTTTCCTTTTTTTCGCGTTTTTAGTGATTTACGTCAGTTTATTCTGAACCAACAACACGACCCATTTCATTTTTGCTACTTTACTACCTAACTAATTGAATGAATTCTCTTGTTTTCAGTTTTGTTGCTTGTGGGTGTTACAGTATTGAAAATGTCACAGTATTGTACAGTATGACATGCAATTTTTCGATACAGTGGTGCTGTCACTCTGTTTATCTAGTGGACAACATAAAATCAATTTCATTTAACGTAACCGCGGGAACAGTGAACAAACGAAGAGCACGGAGAATCAGTAGCAGTCGTTTATTACTCCCTGTGTTGCGTGACACACATGATAACCTGCTGTGAGTGCCCTGATTGATATATCATGTCATTAGCAGTTGTTAGAAACTTTTCTCGTTTGTTGCCGCTTCCCCGTCAGAATTAGCCTAGGGTGGATACGAAGTATATTGATAGGTTTAATTTGGATTATTGGGGTATGGAACGAAACATTTTATTAAGTAAGTCCACTGATAAAATCTTATTACCGTTCGAGTTGGCGCAGTGGTTAGCACATCAGACTCGTATTTCGGAGGACGACGGTTCGACCTCCCGTCCTGCCATCCTGATTTAGGTTTTCCGTGATCTTCCTAAATCACTTCAGTCAAATTCTGGGATGGTTCCTCTGTAAAGGTAAGGGCCGATTTCCTTCCCCATCCTACCCTAACCCGAGGGACCGATGACAATGCTGTGACATCCACTTCCCCAAATCGACCAGTCAAACTCTTTATTATAAAATGTGCTCTGAAACTGCTACCACATCGGAAAATTCACAAAAGGTATAATTATCTACCTCATTCCACTGAACACCTTAATAATTCTGAAATGGTTTTGCAGATGATGTTGTTATATGCTTTTAGTGTGTACAGTATTTTATGCAAAATTTCCAGGGATAATTTTAATGTCAGGAAAACGAGTTAATTTTATTTTCAGTGTATCCTGAACCCACTTCTATGATAGTGACGATTCCGATGTCTGATAACGCAATTACGAAAAGACTTTTCCTCCTGCATTAACCACACTTAGTGTACATACTATTTGCATTCAGAAATTACTTAACAAGCTTTTGTAAAGTCCAATAAAGAAGTTGCGGAAGGATGCAAGCCTTCAAAGCGCATGTGAATACGTGTCTCGATAATTAATGTTTTCACTGATTGCTTTGCTGTGAGCAACAACACAGTAATACACTGAAGAGCCGAAGAAACTGGTACACCTGCCAAATATCGTGTAGGGTCCCCGAGAGCCCGCAGATGTTCTGCAAAACGACGTCGCATCAAGGCTGTTCATGAATCCGCAAGAGTACGAGGCAAATTGGTTCAAATGGCTCTGAGCACAATGGGACTTAGCTTCTGAGGCCATCAGTCCCCTAGAACTTAAAACGACTTAAACCTTACTAACCTAAGGACATCACACACACCCATGCCAGAGGCAGGATTCGAACCGGCGACCATAGCGGTCATGCGGATCCAGACTGAAGCGCCTAGAACAGCTCGGCCACCCCGGCTGGCAGTACACGGCACTTGAGATCTTTTCTGAACAGCACGTAGCAAGGCATCCCAGATATGCTTAATAATGTTCCTGTCTGTGGTCTTTTGTGGCCAGCGGAAGTGTTTAAAATCACAAGAATGTTTCTGGAGCCAATCTTTAGCAGTTCTTGACGCGTGGGACGTCGCATTGTCCTGCTGGAATTGTCCAAGTGCGTCGGTATGCACAATGGACGTGAATGAATGCAGGTGGTTACACAGGGTGCTACGTACGTGTCACTCATTAGAGTCGTATCTAGACGTTTCAAGGGCCCCGTATCACACGAATTTTACACGCCCCACATCGTTACTGAGCCTCTACCAGCCTGAACAGTCCCCCACTGACATGCATGGTCCAATGGACTCATGAGGTTGTCTCCATAACCGTACACGTCAATCCGCTCGATACAATTTGAAACGAGTTTCGTCCGACCAGTCACCAAATGTCCAATATCGGTGTCTAAGGGCCCAGGTATGGCGTAAAGCTTTGTGTCGTGCACTCATCAAGGGTAAACCAGTGGGCCTTCGACTCCGAAAGCCCATATCGATGATGTTTCGTTGTATGGTTCGTACGCTGGCACTTGTTGGTGGCCCAGCAATTTGTGGAAGAGTGCACTGCTGTTTCGTTGAACGATTCTCATAAGTCTTCGTTGGTCCTGTTCTTGCCGGATCTTTTTCCGGCCACAGCGATGGTGGAGATTTAATGTTTTACCTCATTCCTGAAATTCACGGTATACTCGTGAAATGGTCGTGTCGGGAAATCCTCGTCTGTACCTCGGAAATGCTGTGTCCCATCACTCGTGCTCCGATTACAACACCACGTTCAAACTCACTTAAATCTTGATAACCTGCCGTGGTAGTAGCGGTAACTAATAATAAGTGCGCTAGGCAATTGTTGTCTTATATAGACGTTGCCGACGGCAGCAGTGTATTCGGCCTGTTTACATATCTCTGTATTTGAATACGCATGCCTATACCAGTTTCTTTGGCTCTTCAGTATATGTTTGCTTACATGATATTTGCTTTGTCAGACCAGTTCCTGTCAATGTCAGTGTGAAACTATAAAACTGTATCAACAAATAATTTAAAATGTATTTCTAGTAGACAACAGTAATTTCTAAATAAAAAACGATACTGAGATGAGAAACAAAGGAGGGGAGAAAAGCAAATGAAACGGAATTATCGCCAGCTTCCCACTTTAATTAAAGAATCCCCGCATAGACTTTCAACTATGTCTCAAATTCACTCGTTTATGTCGGCATTCTGTTTTTGTGTCTAGCTAAGTACAGAATTTGCCGGCGGCTGTTTTATGTTTACTCTTCTCTTCGTGCTAGCTTATGGATGCGCATGATACAACTTTAACTACGTTGGGAAGTCGCCAATTGAGAAGTCACCTAACATTCTGAGATCATTATCCTTGAACAGCACCAGATACTAACCAATACCTCAAAAAAAGTGTAACACCCCACTAACTTCTAAATTCAGATAAAAAGTTGGATGCTGTTACTTTTAATATGACGTAAGACAGTTAATATTTAGTTAACATCGAAACAGACATGTTTTTTTGAAAGAACACAGCACCATTTTTCTTTAAAGTGCTTCTGTGTAACTGTGGCTCAGCACCATTGAAAAAAGAAAACATTAATGTGAATTAGAACCAAGTAATAGTTGGTCAGTGAGAGTGTTAGTACTTTTTATTACTTAAAATCACTTTTTATATACTGCTTTCTCTTAGACATCTTAATCATAGGTCGTAACTCATGCTTCAAGTGAACTTGATTCCCTTCTTTCAGAAACATAGTTAAGAACCTGAACCACAATCTAAACCTCTGTTTTTATCTTACAGAAAATTTTGTTTTCCATACACTGACTCGAGGGTCTAATTACACCACCGCGATAACATAGTGCTGTCCATAAGAACCTCTGCAGTGTCAGAAGACTACTGCACGAAAACTTCAAGATGCATATAAAAATGACACATATCAGTGGCTAGAGCAGCTTTCCATCCATCGATCTGTAACACGCGCCATGGCATGGTTAGAGAGCGCAGCACTAACGGGCAAGCGTGTCAAAACTTGGCGTACAATAGAGTGAAATGTGCATTTGAAATTACCATGTCAGCTGTGTTGTATACATGAAAGAAGCCTGGAGATACTGACAGGTTTCAGATAGATTACATAATGGTAAGACAGAGATTTAGGAACCAGGTTTTAAATTGTAAGACATTTCCAGCGGCAGATGTGGACTCTGATCACAATCTATTGGTTATGAACTGTAGATTAATACTGAAGAAACTGCAAAAGGTGGGAATTTAAGGAGATTCAGGGAGAGCATAAGGGAACAATTGACAGGAATGGGGGAAAGAAATACAGTAGGAGAAGAATGGGTAACTATGAGCGATGTAGCAGTGAAGGCAGCAGAGGACAAAGTAGGTAAAAAGACGAGGGCTAGTAGAAATACTAGGGTAACAGAAGAAATACTGAATTTAACTGATGAAAGGAGAAAATATAAAAATGCAGTAAATGAAAGAGGCAAAAAGGAATACAAACGTCTCAAAAACGAGATCGACAGGAAGTGCAAAATGGCTAAGCAGGCATGGCTAGAGGACAAATGTAAGGATGTAGAGGCTTATCTCACTAGCGGTAAGATAGATACTGCCGATAGGAAAATTAAAGAGACCTTTGAAGAAAAGAGAACCACTTGTATGAATATCAAGAGCTCAAATGGAAACCCAGTTCTAAGCAAAGGAGGGAAAGCAGAAAGCTGGAGGAGTATATAGAGGGTCTATACAAGGGCAGTGTACTTGAGGACAATATTATGGAAATGGAAGAAGATGTAGATGAAGATGAAATGGGAGATAAGATACTGCGTGAAGAGTTTGACAGAGTACTGAAAGACCTGAGTCGAAACAAGGGCCCGGAAGTAGACAACATTTCATTAGAACTATAGACCGCCTTGGGAGAGACAGTCCTGACAAAGCTCTACCATCTGGTGAGCAAGATGTATGAGACAGGCGAAATACCCAAGACTTCAAGAAAAATATAATAATTCCAATCCCAAAGAAAGCAGGTGTTGACAGATGCGAAAATTACCGAACAATCAGTTTAATAAGTCACGGATGCAAAATACTAACGCGTATTCTCTACAGACGAATGGAAAAACTGGTAGAAGCTGACCTCGGGAAAGATCAGTTTCGATTCCGTAGATATACTGGAACACGTGAGGCAATACTGACCCTACGACTTATCTTAGAAGCTAGATTAAGGGAAGGCAAACCTACGTTTCTAGCATTTGTAGACTTAGAGAAAGCTTTTGACGATGTTGACTGGAATACTCTCTTTCAAATTCAGAAGGTGGCAGGAGTAAAATACAGGGAGCGGAACGCTATTTACAATTTGTACAGAAACCAGATGGCAGTTATAAGAGTCGAGGGGCACGAAAGGCAAGCAGTGGTTGGAAAGGGAGTGAGACAGGGTTGTAGCCTCTCCCCGATGTTATTCAATCTGTATATTGAGCAAGCAGTGAAGGAAACAAAAGAAAAATTCGGAGTAGGTATTAAAATCACTGGAGAAGAAATAAAAACTTTGAGGTTCGCCGATGACATTGTAATTCTGTCAGAGACAACAAAGGACTTGGAAGAGCAGTTGAACGGAATGGGCGGTGTCATGAAAGGAGGGTTTAAGATGAACATCAACAAAAGCAAAACGAGGATAATGGAATGTAGTCGAATTAAGTCGGGTGATTCTGAGGGAATTAGATTGGGAAATGAGACACTTAAAGCAGTAAAGTAGTTTTGCTATTTGTGGAGCAAAATAAATGATGATGGTCGAAGTAGAGATGATATAAAATGTAGACTGGCATTGGCAAGGAAAGCGTTTCTGAAGAAGAGAAATTTGTTAACATCGAGTATAGATCTAAGTGTCAGGAAGTCGTTTCTGAAAGTATTTGTATGGAGCGTAGACATGTATGGAAGTGAAACATGGACAATAACTACTTTGGACAAGAAGGGAATAGAAGCTTTCGAAATGTGGTGCTAGAGAAGAATGCTGAAGATTAGATGGGTAGATCACATAACTAATGAGGAAGTATTGAATAGCATTGGGGAAAAGAGAAGTTTGTGGCACGACTTGACCAGAAGAAGGGATCGGTTGATAGCACATGTTCTGAGGCATCAAGGGATCACAAATTTAGTATTGAAGGGCAGTGTGGAGGAAAAATCGTAGAGGGAGACCAAGAGATGAATACAGCAAGCAGATTCAGAAGGATGTAGGTTGCAGTAGGTACTGGGAGATGAAGAAGCTTGCACAGGATAGAGTAGCATGGAGAGCTGCATCAAACCAGTCTCAGGGCTGAAGACCACATCAACAACAACAATGTCAGCTGTGTAGGTTAAACTACGATTTGGTAGTAAAAATCAGATAAAATCACCAAGAGAAGAAACGACCCACAGGTAGTGCATCAAATTCCGTGCAACTGGCTGTGCACAGAAAACAGGGCGGGTAGTATTGTCAGCAGAGAAGGTGTGGCGTACACGGGAATCGTTCGTAAGAAGCCAGAGGGTATTGATGACGTGTGCGAAAGGAGAATTGCAGATACCGCAGTCAACTGTCTGGCTCATTCCATACAAAGGTCTGCCTGTAGAATCATATCGACTGCATTTGTTAAATGCTCTAGCTATTTGGGACAACGAGCTTAGGCTTGACTTTTTCAATAAGGTGCAACGCCTGCTATAGAAGGTGCTTTGTCGAAGCCACATTTGATATGTCTAAAGAGTAGACCGTCATAATACACTCCTGGAAATTGAAATAAGAACACCGTGAATTCATTGTCCCAGGAAGGGGAAACTTTATTGACACATTCCTGGGGTCAGATACATCACATGATCACACTGACAGAACCACAGGCACATAGACACAGCCAACAGAGCATGCACAATGTCGGCACTAGTACGGTGTATATCCACCTTTCGCAGCAATGTAGGCTGCTATTCTCCCATGGAGACGATCGTAGAGATGCTGGATGTAGTCCTCTGGAACGGCTTGCCATGCCATTTCCACCTGGCGCCTCAGTTGGACCAGCGTTCGTGCTGGACGTGCAGACCGCGTGAGACGACGCTTCATCCAGTCCCAAACATGCTCAATGGGGGACAAATCCGGAGATCTTGCTGGCCAGGGTAGTTGACTTACACCTTCTAGAGCACGTTGGGTGGCACGGGATACATGCAGACGTGCATTGTCCTGTTGGAGCAGCAAGTTCCCTTGCCGGTCTAGGAATGGTAGAACGATGGGTTCGATGACGGTTTGGATGTACCGTGCACTATTCAGTGTCCCCTCGACGATCACCAGAGGTGTACGGCCAGTGTAGGAGATCGCACCCCACACCATGATGCCGGGTGTTGGCCCTGTGTGCCTCGGTCGTATGCAATCCTGATTGTGGCGCTCACCTGCACGGCGCCAAACACGCAAACGACCATCATTGCCACCAAGGCAGAAGCGACTCTCATCGCTGACGACGACACGTCTCCATTCGTCCCTCCATTCACGCCTGTCGCGACACCACTGGAGGTGGGCTGCACGATGTTGGGGCGTGAGCGGAAGACATCCTAACGGTGTGCGGGACCGTAGCCCAGCCTCATGGAGACGGTTGCGAATGGTCCTCGCCGATACCCCAGGAGCAACAGTGTCCCTAATTTGCTGGGAAGTGGCGGTGCGGTCCCCTACGGCACTGCGTAGGATCCTACGGTCTTGGCGTGCATCCGTGCGTCGCTGCGGTCCGGTCCCAGGTCGAAGGGCACGTGCACCTTCCGCCGACCACTGTCGACAACATCGATGTACTGTGGAGACCTCACGCCCCACGTGTTGAGCAATTCGGCGGTACGTCCACCTGGCCTCCCGCATGCCCACTATACGCCCTCGCTCAAAGTCCGTCAACTGCACATACGGTTCACGTCCACGCTGTCGCGGCATGCTACCAGTGTTAAAGACTACGATGGAGCTCCGTATGCCACGGCAAACTGGCTGACACTGACGGCGGCGGTGCACAAATGCTGCGCAGCTAGCGCCATTCGACGGCCAACGCCGCGGTTCCTGGTGTGTCCGCTGTGCCGTGCGTGTGATCATTGCTTGTACAGCCCTCTCGCAGTGTCCGGAGCAAGTATGGTGGGTCTGACACACCGGTGTCAATGTGTTCTTTTTTCGATTTCCAGGAGTGTATGTGGATGTGGGGTTAAGAACATCCACACGAGATTGTGAAACATATTCATCATTCACCTAAATTTTCCTCCCCTTGTGCCATGTACTCTTCAAAGTTTATAGAACAATTGTCTTCGCAAAAAAGGGAAAAAGTGGCTAGTTTCGTGTACCTGAAGATTCTCCGGTAATGATTTGAGGTGTAGCAACACAGTGGAAACTTCATACTGTGAAAAACCAGTGGCCTACCACACTTTATTCCAGACTTTTATGATTGCCTCCGTGCCGAACTAGCTTAGTGTTGCACTGCACGTGTTTCCCATCATGACTCTACTTTCTTTAGTGATCTCTACGGTCACCTTATTTAACTCCACATCATTTCTTCTAATGTTGGTAATCTCGAAGACGGTTTGTTCCTGCTTCCACTACCACTTAATCTGCAACATTGGCAACAAATTACAATTAATGCAATCGCTGATCCCGACTGTGACATGTTGGTGTGTGCATGGCAAGAGTTTGGGTATGAAGTCTGCTGTGTAACGGACATGCAGTGTGAGTTAAAAGCTGTCTGTTCCCTCCATGCCTCGTAGTTTTTGTGGCGTCAGTCTTCTGAAAGCCTGTAGGTACCTTTGAATAACCCTGTATGTTAGTAACTTATTCTAGTTCATACTAATAACAAATGTGTAAAATTGTCATGCCTGTCTGTTTGTCTGTTCGAACACGTATCTCCAAAACTGCAACACGAATTATCATGGTGCTCCCGCAAGTAACTTGAGAGTAGCTTAGGATATCATACAGGGTTTACGTCATCAGAATCAGATCACTAACAAAAAAGATACCGTATTTTAAGGTCTTAATACAACCATCTTGTCTGTCTGTCCTTTTAAGCAAGCTAATCTCCAAAAGTAATAAGCAATTTTTATAATGTACTCGCAGGTGAGTTGAGCATTGCTTGGGGCACTTTATAGCCGTAATGTCATTAAAATCGGATCACGGAAAAGTAAGATATGGTATTTGAAAGTTTTATCCGTACTAATAATAAAAATGAGAAAGTAATTCTGTTTGGTTTTCACGATTAACCAGCTGAATCGATTTTGATGACATTTGTTATGGAGATAGCCTGAATCCTGAAGATGAACATGGATTTCTTTAGAAACTGTGTAGTCCAAGATACTTACGACCTGAAGAATTTTACGTGAATTAGGGAAATATATTTACTCTTTGAAAAACCTGTTCAGTCTCTGACTTCTGAACTTTGGCATATTTGTGAAAATGGTTTTATTTATACCTGGTACGTGCCATGTCATACGACCCAAGTAATGCATACAATGCTTATCCAGTCTTTAGTCTGTTTAATGTCCGCCCCCGGTAGCTGAGTGGTCAATTCGTGTGGCAGTGTCTTCATGTCTTTCATTTGGATATTTTCAGTTTTATTCATTTCTTTACTTAATTAATTTTCTAATTAGCCACTATTTGTCAACATTTGGACATTGTAGACACTATTTATGCGGTAGTACAACAAAATGCATGTCAGCAAAGGTTGCAAGTCTGATATTGGAAAAAAAAAATGAGTAGCGTTGAAAATAAGGATAAAAAAAGTGTTGGATAGAGGTATGCAAAAAAAAAGGGGTCAGCGCGACAGAATGTCATTCCTAAGGGCCTGGGTTCGATTCCCGTCTGGATCGGAGATTTTCTCCACTCAGGAACTGGGTGTTGTGTTGTAATCATCATAATTTCATCTCTATCGACGCGCAAGTCGCCGAAATGGCGTCAAATCGAAAGACTTGCACCCGACGAACGGTCTACATCTACATCTACATCTACATCTACATGACTACTCTGCAATTCACATTTAAGTGCTTGGCAGAGGGTTCATCGAACCACAATCATACTATCTCTCTACTATTCCACTCCCGAACAGCGAGCGGGAAAAACGAACACCTAAACCTTTCTGTTCGAGCTCTGATTTCTCTTATTTTATTTTGATGATCATTCCTATCTATGTAGGTTGGGCTCAACAACATATTTTCGTATTCGGAAGAGAAAGTTGGTGACTGAAATTTCGTAAAAAGGTCTCGCCGCGACGAAAAACGTCTATGCTGTAATGACTTCCATCCCAACTCGTGTATCATATCTGCCACACTCTCTCCCCTATAACGCGATAATACAAAACGAGCTGCCCTTCTTTGCACCCTCTCGATGTCCTCCGTCAATCCCACCTGGTAAGGATCCCACACCGCGCAGCAATATTCTAACAGAGGACGAACGAGTGTAGTGTAAGCTGTCTCTTTAGTGGACTTGTTGCATCTTCTAAGTGTCCTGCCAATGAAACGCAACCTTTGGCTCGCCTTCCCGACAATATTATCTATGTGGTCCTTCCAACTGAAGTTGTTCGTAATTTTAAGACCCAGGTACTTAGTTGAATTTACAGCCTTGAGAATTGTACTATTTATCGAGTAATCGAATTCCAACGGATTTCTTTTGGAACTCATGTGGATCATCTCACACTTTTCGTTATTTAGCGTCAACTGCCACCTGACACACCATACAGCAATCTTTTCTAAATCGCTTTGTAGCTGATACTGGTCTTCGGATGACCTTACTAGACGGTAAATTACAGCATCATCTGCGAACAGTCTAAGAGAACTGCTCAGATTGTCACCCAGGTCATTTATATAGATCAGGAACAGCAGAGGTCCCAGGACGCCTCCCTGGGGAACACCTGATATCACTTCAGTTTTACTCGATGATTTGCCGTCTATTACTACGAACTGCGACCTTCCTGACAGGAAATCACGAATCCAGTCGCACAACTGAGACGATACCCCATAGCTCCGCAGCTTGATTAGAAGTCGCTTGTGAGGAACGGTGTCAAAAGCTTTCCGGAAATCTAGAAATACGGAATCAACTTGAGATCCCCTGTCGATAGCGGCCATTACTTCGTGCGAATATAGAGCTAGCTGCGTTGCACAAGAGCGATGTTTTCTGAAGCCATGCTGATTACGTGTCAATAGATCGTTCCCTTCGAGGTGATTCATAATGTTTGAATACAGTATATGCTCCAAAACCCTACTGCAAACCGACGTCAATGATATAGGTCTGTAGTTAAATGGATTACTCCTACTACCCTTCTTGAACACTGGTGCGACCTGCGCAATTTTCCTATCTGTAGGTACAGATCTATCGGTGAGCGAGCGGTTGTATATGAGTGCTATGTAGGGAGCTATAGTATCAGCGTAATCTGAAAGGAACCTAATCGGTATACAATCTGGACCTGAAGACTTGCTCGTATCAAGCGATTTGAGTTGCTTCGCAACCCCTAAGGTATCTACTTCTAAGAAACTCATGCTAGCAGATGTTCGTGTTTCAAATTCTGGAATATTCCATTCGTCTTCCCTGGTGAAGGAATTTCGGAAAACTGCGTTCAATAACTCCGCTTTAGCGGCACAGTCGTCGATAACAGTACCATCGGCACTGCGCAGCGAAGGTATTGACTGCGTCTTGCCGCTTGTGTACTTTACATACGACCAGAATTTCTTCGGATTTTCTACCAAATTTCGAGACAATGTTTCGTTGTGGAACCTATTAAAGGCATCTCGCATCGAAGTACGTGCCAAATTTCGCGCGTCTGTAAATTTTAGCCCATCTTCAGGATTTCGCGTTCTTCTGAACTTCGCATGCTTTTTCCGTTGCCTCTGCAACAGCGTTCGGACCTTTTTTGTGTACCACGGGGGATCCGTTCCATCTCTTACCAATTTATGAGGTATGAATATATCAATTGCTGTTGCTACTATATCTTTCAATTTGAGCCACATCTCGTCTACATTCGCATAGTCGGTTCGGAAGGAATGGAAATTGTCTTTTAGGAAGGCTTCTAGTGGCACTTTATCCGCTTTTTTAAATAAAATTATTTTGCGTTTATTTCTGATGGATTTGGAAGAAATGGTATTGAGCCTAGCTACAATGACCTTGTGATCACTAATCCCTGTATCAGTCATGATGCTCTCTATCAGCTCTGGATTGTTTGTGGCCAAGAGGTCAAGTGTGTTTTCGCAACCATTTACAATTCGCGTGGGTTCGTGGACTAACTGCTCGAAATAATTTTCGGAGAATGCATTTAGGACAATCTCGGAAGACGTTTTCTGCCTACCACCGGTTTTGAACAAGTATTTTTGCCAACATACCGAGGGTAGGTTGAAGTCCCCACCAACTATAACCGTATGAGTGGGGTATTTATTTGTTACGAGACTCAAACTTTCTCTGAACTGTTCCGCAACTGTATCATCGGAGTCTGGGGGTCGGTAGGAGGAGCCAATTATTAACTTAATTCGGCTGTTAAGTATAACCTCCACCCACACCAATTCGCACGGAGTATCTACTTCGACTTCACTACAAGATAAACCACTACTGACAAACACAAACACTCCACCACCAATTCTGCCTAATCTATCTTTCCTGAACACCGTCTGAGACTTCGTAAAAATTTCTGCAGAACTTATTTCAGGCTTTAGCCAGCTTTCTGTACCTATAACGATATCAGCTTCTGTGCTTTCTATTAGCGCTTGAAGCTCAGGGACTTTTCCAGCGCAACTACAACAATTTACAACTATAATTCCGACTGTTCCTTGATCCAAGCACATCCTGTAATTGCCAAGCACCCTTTGACATTGCAGCCCATACCGCACTTTCCCGAGGCGTTCTAACCTAAAAAACCGCCCAGTCCACGCCACACAGCCTCCGCTACCCGTGTAGCCGCCAGCTGAGTGTAGTGAACTCCTGACCTATTCAGCGGAACCCGAAACCCCACCACCCTATGGCGCAAGTCAAGGAATCTGCAGCCAATACGGTCGCAAAACCGTCTGAGCCTCTGATTCAGACCCTCCACCCGGCTCTGCACTAAAGGTCCGCAGTCGGTTCTGTCAACGATGCTGAAGATGGTGAGCTCTGCCTTCATCTCGTAAGCAACACCGGCAACCTTCACCAAATCAGATAGCCGCTGGAATCGAGAGAGAATTCCTCAGATCCAAAGCGACACACGTCATTAGTGCCGACATGTGCCACCACCTGCAGCTGGCATCCGGAAGGACCCTTTCCACATCAGAAATGACTCCTCCCGGAATGCACACGGAGTGCACACTGGATTTCTTCCCCTCCTTAGCCGCCGTATCCCTAAGGGGCCCCATTACGCGCCTAACATTGGAGCTCCCAACTACCAGTAAGCCCAACCTCTGCGATTGCCCGGACCTTGAAGGCTGAGAATGATCCTCTGAAACAGGGCAGGCGGCTGCATCTGGCTTAGCCAGAGACAGTGCCTGAAACCGGTTTGTCAGACGCACCGGGGAGGCTTTCTGATCAGCCTCCGGGGACGCCTTTCGCTGCCTGCCACGCCTTGGAACGACCTCCCAATCAACCACAGGCGAGGGCTCAGCCCCACTGCGGGCAGCAACCGGGGCAACCACAGCGGCGGACCGATCTGGGGACAGACGGGACGAGGTTGACATCCCCGTGATACCCGAGTCCGGCTCCCCACAGTGGTGCCCATTGGCAACAGCCTCAAGCTGCGCGACCGAAGTCAGCGCCGATTGCAGCTATGAGCGAAGGGATGCCAAGTCAGCCCTCATCCTAACACAGCAATCGCAGTCCCTGTCCATTCCAATCGATGTTTAACAACAGTTACCGAAACACGAGTCCGTGCCTAGATAACGCAAGCGGAACACGCAAAGAATGTATCAACTAAACTGTACAAATGCCTAACGACTGCACTACAATCTGCTGAATTTACGATTACAGTAAGTAAAACTCGAAATTGCACCTCCTATACGAAACTCACACGCAATGTAAATAAGAATCTACGAAGTAAACACTAAAGCGCGATGCTACAACTGTCAAATACTATAATACGCCCGAAATATATGAATTAAACAATGCAAGTACCCAAAAACACGCAAAGTAATTAATTAAACTATCTAACAAATAAGTAAGCTAGGGTTATACGACTTGCTGCTGCAGCTGCTTATCCAACGGCGGCAGGGAGCACACTGACTGGCCAACTGACACTGGCCGTTCACAACAAAAACAGAAGACAGACGACTACGCGAATTTGCACTATTCAGGTACTAAGGCGCGATGCTACAACCCTCAAATACTATAATACGCCGAAATATATGAATTAAACAATGCAAGTACCCAAAAACACGCAAAGTAATTAATTAAACTATCTAACAAATAAGTAAGCTAGGGTTATACGACTTGCTGTTGCAGCTGCTTATCCAACGGCGGCAGGGAGCACACGGTCTACACGACGGGAGGCCCTAGTCACACGACATTTATTTATTTATAGTGTGTTTAATCCATATTTCCACATTAGTTGTTGCATAATATAGGAGCCACAAATTGCCACATAGTCGCTAATACAAACAGTGATCCATGTACTGTCAAATGCTTTTTATTCCAGTCTTAAATGACAATATATAGTCCTTTAACGATGGCCGGTTTTAGTCAGTAATGAGCATATTCAGATCTGTTCTACACCATGTCATGTCTGAAGATGGTCATTACTATCTGAAACCAATCCTCGTCGAAGGACTTTATATTGTGATCAAAAACTGGGATAAAAAAGATTTGTTAATATAGGAGTTTCTTAATATATAGCTACTCCAGCAGAACGATGCATAGATGCGCACTTCTGCCTCTGCCCATCAGTAGGCATTGCCGGCAGCTACGCTGCACATGCCAACTCGCCGTACGTTAGGGCAGCTTAGGGGGGTGGAGAGCGGGGCGCACATCACGAGCTTCCCTTATCAGAACATGCAAACACGTGAGGGCCGCTAATGTTATTGCACGTACAGTAGGTTGCATATTCACCGTCACTCATCGTAACAATACTACTGATATGGGAAGGCAGCCCAGGATAGGAGCTAGTCCTTACATTAACGAACCTTTCAGCAACGAGACGAGACCAGCTTTTTTGCTTCAGTGCTAGTTGCAGATACCAAACATGTGCCTTTATTGAAAGTTTCATGCGAATTATCACTCCCATTCTTCTATAGACAACCGGTTAACTTCTTCCGGTAGTGCCAATTCAGTAAGTTATGAAGTTTGTTTAATAGGAAAGAGTTACTGGCCAAAGTGAAGCTCTAAAGGTGGGGCTTGCGTCATGCCTGGGTGCTCAGTTGTTAAGAGCATTGCGTGCCAGCGACATATTTCCGGCACACAGCTGCAGTACGCCAGGAAGTGTCTTCGAAAACTCCGGTGGCGAACGAAATATTATTTCTGAAAATACGCTGTAACTAGCTCACGACTGCGAGGTTTCCATTCATCTAGCGGCGTAGTACCGCAGGCACGGGAGTCCATTTGGAGATGTAGAGGATCCAGTGTTAGGACGTGGAAGAGATTTGGAAAACTTGCTATGAAAACAAGGCTGAGGGGATTGATAACATTCTTTCGTAATTTTTAGAATCGTTAGAGGGTAGGGGGGAGGTGTAAACAAACTTAGTGTATAGGATCTATGACACGGGAAACGTATCTTCAGACTTTTAGACGAATATCATCCAGATGATCGCTAAGATATCATAGGCAGATAAGAGAGAAAACTATAGCACAGTCAACAACTCATGAATCCAAGCTATTAACAAGAATAGTATGGGAAGAAAATTGAGGATCTGTTAAGTCTTTTCAGTTTCTGAAACGCATTTGATTCACTATCACATCTACAGTATTGTCAAATGTACGATCATATGGGATATCAAATGAAATTTGTGATTGGATTAAGGAGTTTTTTGTAGGGAGGACACAGCATATTATCTTATTTGGAGAGTCATCATCAGATGTAGAGTCCGCAGCTCGTGGTCGTGCGGTAGCGTTCTCGCTTTCCACGACCGGGTTCTCTTGTTCGATTCCCGGCCGGGGGCAGGGATTTTTCTCTGCCTTGTGATGACTGGATGTTGTGTGATGTCCTTCGGTTAGTTAGGCTTAAGTAGTTCTAAGTTATAGGTGACTGATGACCATAGATGTTAAGTCCCATAGTGCTAAGAGCCATTTGAACTATCAGACGTATAAATAAGCACAGTGTAAACCAAGGACGGGTGTTGGGACCCTTGCTATTCATGTCAAACATTAATGACATTGCGAACTATGTAAGTAGGAATCTCAGACATTTTGCAGATGACACAGTTAACTATAGGGAAGAAATGTCTGAATGAAGCTGCATGATTATTCAGTTATGTCTTGATAAGATTTCAAAGTGGTGCAAAGATTGGCAACTTGCTTTAAATATTCAGAAATGTAAAATTGTGCACAACACAAAACTAGGAAAACGTTGTATGCTATGACTACAATGTCAACGAATCACATTTGGAACAGGACAACACATACAAACGCCTAAACATAACAATTTGTAGAGATATGAAATGGAGCGATAACACAGGCCAGACGTAAGCAAATTAAGTGGCAGACTTCGGTTTATTGGTAGAATAATAGGAAAAAGCTAGAAATCTACAAAGGACATTGTCTACAAATCACTCGTACGAACCATTCTAGAGCATTGTTCCCAAATAGGTCTAAAAGGGGATATTGAACATATACAGAGAAGGGGAGCACGAATGGTCACAGGTTTGTTTGATCTATGGGAGAACGTCACAGAGATGCTGAAGAACCTGAACTGGCAGACTCTCGAAGGTAGATGTAACGACGCACTGCCCAGACAAAGTCTACTTACCAAATTTCAAGAACCGGCTTTAAATTATAACTCGAGGAAAATATTACATTCACCCAGTTGTTGCTCACGTAGGGAACGCGACTACAAAAGTAGATTAAATATAGCACACACGGAGGCATTTAAACAAATATTCTTCATTCACCCACTACGTGAATGGAACGGGAAGAAGCCCTACTAACTGACAGAATAGCATGGACTCTCTGCCATGCAATTCACAGTCGTGTGCAGAGTATATATGTAGATGTAGATGCACCAGGCAGACAGTTCATACATTACCCTTGACAGCGTAGGGACGATTTAAAAACATAAAGACATCTTTACAGAATTCTGAAACGTAGAAAAAGCTTTAGACAGCCTCAGCTGGTGGAAATAATTTGTTCACTACTGGCCATTAAAATTGCTACACCTGAAGAAATCCACATGATAAACGGGTATTCACTGAAGAAATATATTATATTAGAACTGACATGTGATTACATTTTCACGCCATTTAGGTGCATAGATCCTGAGAAATCAGGATCCAGAACAACCACCTCCGGTCGTAATAACGGCCTTAATATGCCTGGGCATTGAGTCAAACAGAGCTTGGACGGCGTGTACAGGTACAGCTGCCCATGCATCTTCAACACGATACCACAGTTCATCAAGAGTAGTGACTGGCGTATTGTGACGAGCCAGTTGATCGGCCAACATTGACCAGACTTTTCAGTTGGTGAGAGATCTGGAGAATGTGCTGGCCAGGTGCAGCAGTCGAACATTTTCTGTATCCAGAAAGGCCCGTACAGGACCTGCAACATGCGGTCGTGCATTATCCTGCTGAAATGTAGGGTTTCGCAGGGATCTAATGAAGGGTAGAGCCACGGGTCGTAACACATCTGAAATGTAACGTCCAATGTTCAAAGTGCCGTCAGTGCGAACAAGAGGTGACGGAGGCGTGGAAACAATGGCACCCCATTCCATCACGCCAGTATGGCGATGACGGAAAAACGCTTCCAATATGGGTTCACCGCGATGTCGCCAAACACGTATGCGTCCATCATGATGCTATAAACAGAACCTGGATTCATCCGAAAAAATGACGTTTTTGCCATTCGTGCACCTAGGTTCGTCGTTGAGTACACCATCGCAGGCGCTCCTGTCTGTGATGCAGCGTCAAGGGTAACCGTAGCCATGGTCTACGAGCTGATGGTCCCATGTGCTGCAAACGTCGTCGAACTGTTCGTGCAGATGGTTGTTGTCTTGCAAAACGTCCCCATCTGTTGTTTCAGGGATCGAGACGTAGCTGTACGATTCGTTACAGCCATGCGGATAAGATGCCTGTCATCTCGACTGCTAGTGATACGAGGCCGTTGGGGTCCATCACGGCGTTCCGTATTACCCTCCTGAACCCACCGATTCCGTATCCTGCTAACAGTCATTGGATCTTGACCAACGCCAGCAGCAATGCCGCGATACGATAAACCGCAATCGCGATAGGCTACAATCCGACCTTTATCAAAGTCGGAAACCTGATGGTTCTCATTGCTACTCCTTACACGAGGCATCACAACAACGTTTCACCAGGCATCGCCGGTCAACTTCTGTTTGTGTATGAGAAATCGGTTGCAAATTTTCGTCATGTCAGCATGTTGCTGGTGTCGTCACCGGCGCTAACCTTGTGTGAATGATCTGAAAAGCTAATCATTTGCATATCACAGCATCTTCTTCCTGTCGGTCAAATTTCGCGTCTGTAGCACGTCATCTTCGTGGTTTAGCCAGTAGTACAGCTCTCAGAAAAATATAAGGCGTAGGGGAAAGCATGTAGTATGTAATACGCACAAGAATCAAGAGGGAACAGTAAGACTGAAAGAACAAGGAAGAAGTGCTTAGATAAAAAAATGCGATAGGCAGGCTTAGTCCCCTACTGATCATTCGCTAAATCGAAGAAGCAATGACTAAAATTCAAAGTGAAAAATGGGACAAATTTGATTCGCTGGTGATATTGCTATATCCAGTGACAGTAAAGTGCTGATGATAATGAGCTGTCTAAAGGTCTCATACTGTGGACTGAGAATATGTTAAAGAAAGACGAAAATAAAGACAAATGAGATTTGAATTAAGATTATGGACCACGAAACAGACGATTTGAATGAGCTGTGCAACCCTGGAAACAAAATAACGCATGACGGGTGCCGCAAGGGGGATAGGAGTCTACGATGTATAAAAGACAAACCACCACAGGCAAATTAGGCATTATTCGGTAAAAGAAGTGTGATCCTGTCAAACATAGGTCTCAGTTTGAGGAAAAAATTTCTGAGGAAACACGTCAGGAAGACTGTGTTATATGGAAGTGAAACATGGCTGCGGGAAAACTGGATAAGAAGAGAATCTAAATTGTCGAGATGTCGTGTTATAAATGGGTTAAATCAATTTATATTGTTTAAAAATATTCTTCTAGATACAAAAGATACACTGATGCTGTCCCCTTTTGTAATTTTATTAATTGCATGTCTAATGTGAATAAATCGAAGCTTGTGTGGAAAATGTTTAAGCTTCGCATGAACCCGAGTAAACAGGCCCATATTGTTAACGTCGATATGCAGCAGGATTTTAGAACATTAAGAATTACCTCGAAGGAAACGGTGTATTGACACACAGTCAACATGGGTTTAGAAAACATCGTTCCTGCGAAACACAACTACGTCTTTATTCCCATTAAGTGCTGAGTGCAATTGACAAGGGATTTCAGATCGATTCCGTATTCCTGGATTTCCGGAAGGCTTTTGACACTGTACCACACAAGTGGCTCGTAGTAAAATTGCGTGCTTATGGAATATCGCCTCAGTTATGTGACTGGATTTGCGATTTCTTGTTAGAGACGTCGCAGTTCGTAGTAAATGACGTAAAGTCATCGAGTAAAGCAGAAGTGATTTCAGGCGTTCCCCGAGGTAGTGTTATAGGCCCTTTGCTGTTCCTTATCTATATAAACGATTTGGGAGACAATCTGAGCAGCCGTCTTTGGTTGTTTGCAGATGAAACTGTCGTTTATCGACTAATAAAGTAATCAGAACACCAAAACAAACTTCAAAACGATTTAGAAAAATATCTGAATGTTGCGAAAAGTGGCAGTTGACCCTAAATAACTAAAATTGTGAGGTCATCCACATGAGTAGTAAAAGGAACTCGTTAAACGTCGGTTACAACATAAATCAGTCTAATCTAAAAGTCGTAAATTCAACTAAATACCTAGGTATTACAATTACGAACAAATTAAATTGGAAAGAACACATAGAAAATGTTGTGGGGAAGGCTGAGCAAAGGCTGCGTTTTATTGGCATGACACTTACAAAATGTAACAGACCTACTAAGGAGACTCTGCTGCGCGGTTTGGGATCCTTACCAGGTAGGACTGACGGAGTACATCGAAAAAGTTCAAAGAAAGGCAGAGCGTTTTGTATTACCCAAAATATGGGAGAGAGTGTCACAGAAATGATACGGGATTTGGGCTGGAAATCATTACAAGAAAGGCGCTTTTCTTTGCGACGGAATATTCTCACGAAATACCAATCACCAAGTTTATCCTCCGTATGTGAAAATATTTTGTTGACACCGACCTACATAGGGCGAAACGATCACTATGATAAAGTAAGAGAAATCGGAGCTCGTACGGAAAGATATAAGTGTTCATTCTTTCCTCGCGGTATATGAGATTCGAATAATAGAGAATTGTGAAGGTGGTTCGATGAATCTTCTGCCAGGCACTTAAATGTGATTTGCAGAGTATCCACGTAGATGTGGAATGTAGATAGCAGTTCATTGTATTTGAACACAATATACAATTAAAAGGAGATCGCTAAGTCGGTAAGGTTGTTGTTTACAAATAAAAAAATTTCGCATTCGTTTACAGAGTCAGCAAAGAAGATTTAATATCTCAGTTTACAAATTATCTCCGTAAAGCATATTCTGTGTAGAGAATGTAACCAACGAACTAACGAGTCTGCATTGAGTACGGTGCATATGATCTCAAAAGCCACAAGAGTATATGAACATCGAATATGTTTACGGAATGCTTAATTCTCGGTAGCAGAGCTAGCTGATGGCGGTGTATGAGTGCTTGGTTTTCATTATGTGGCAGCGATGCTAGACATCAGACAGTGTGCGGGCAGCCACAGCGCAGCTGTTTCACGCGCGAGCTGGCTGCGCGCAGACCGCAAGCACCTGTTCCAACACGGGCCACCAGGCACACGGGCTGGGGCCCACTGCGGCGGAGTTCTCACTTCCTCCGACAGCGTCTACATGATTACAGTTACTAATAAATTGGAACACGTTTCCTGACCGGCTTGGAGGAAAGCTTACACGATATAATATGGAAGAATAATTCCGCAAATGACACCGCAGTCATTACGGATTTTTTTTTTTTTTCAAATGGTGTCCAGTGGGTACTAATGAGGCGAAACATTAGGAGCACCTGCTTAATACCGTGTTGGTCCACCTTTCGAGGCCGGCTGCTGTGGCCGAGTGGTTCTAGGCACATGGATGTGTGTGATGTCCTTAGGTTAGTTAGGTTTAAGTAGTTCTAAGTCTAGGGGACTGGTGACCTCAGATGTTAAGTCCCATAGTGCTTAGAGCCATTTGAAGTATTTTTGAATCATCTTTCGAACATAATAAACAAGCTATTCTGCTAGTCATGAATTCGACAAGTCTGCGGTGTCACCGCCAGACACCACACTTGCTAAGTGGTAGCCTTTAAATCGGCCGCGGTCCGTTAGCAAACGTCGGGTTCGCGTGTCGCCACTATCAGTGATAGCAGACCGAGCGCCGCCAGACTGCAGGTCTAGTCTAGAGACACTCCCTAGCACTCGCCCCAGTTGTACAGCCGACTTTGCTAACGATGGTTCACTGTCTACATACGCTCTCAATTGCAGAGACGACAGTTTAGTATAGTCTTCAGCTACGTCATTTGCTACGACCTAACAAGGCGCCATATTCAGTTATTATGTTTACTTCAAGAATGTATTCTGAACAGATAATATTGTGAATCATGTACCTTCAAGAGCGGCGTTCATCATTAATGGATTAAAGTTAAGTATCAAACTAATTACATCCGCTTTCTGAATTCTCATTCCTTGTCATGTTCCAGACCTCACGTCAGTATAGTTCTTCCCCCTTCACGCCAGCCTGCGTGAGCTAAATCGCGTGCATTTCGGCCTCGGTGTTGGCTCTTCTGCTAACACAAAAACTCCTTGGGCGGTTTCTGGAAATATGTGGTAACAAAAGTCTACTTAGGCTAAGCGTATAAATCCCGTAAATTAATGGCCGTTGTTTGTGTGCTCGCTGTTTGCGCCCAGTAGCTCTGTCGAGATCAAATCAGGGGAATTTGGTGCCCAAGACATCAAAATCAGATCACTATCTAGCTTCTCATTCAGCTGAAGCACCATTCAGGACTTGTGGAATGGATAGTTACCCTGCTGGAACATACAATTCCGTTGGGTGAAGACGCCAAGCATGACCGAATTTAGGTAACAAATGAAGTAGTACGGTATGAATGGCTGGGACATTCCAAATGGCAAATGCAGCCCCCTAATTGGAAAGGTTTTCCCCATCTTTCACGCCCACAGGTACCTTTCCTTCGCGAAGTATGAGTGCTGTCTGCGTAAATGTATCTGTCAAGTGTAGGTGACTGTAATGTGTGTGTTTGTGTGTAGTATAGTGTCGTTGTAGTGCTGGAAATGATGAGAGAAAACAGAAGGTGAAACCCTTTGCGCGAAAGAGCCTACTTCTCTTGAAGAGCACCAGAGGAGCCGCCTACCATAACATCCCTCCAATGGACTGATCACCATGAACAGGGTCGCATGAACTAACGTCATGAGACACTGCGGCGAAATTTGGGATTGAATCCAGGACATCGACGCAAGGGCTGGTTGTCATAAATGGACGACGCAGTGACTTGTACAACGTTAAGCTTAAGGCTTAGGAAATCAGAGACATTTTGGAGAGCAGACAAAAGTGGTAGCGTTTAGATTGACGGAGGTCAACACACGCTAGAGCCCTGCGAATTGCAGATGCTCTGAGCAGATGTCCCAAGAGAGAACACTTACTTCAGAGAATTGACTGGTAACTCCATCCCCGCCTAGATGCTTTTCGAAGGCGTCAATGTAGAAACGATCATGAAAAGGAAGCTTGATAGCTGCCCCCGAGAACCATAATGTCAGTAAGTTTACAGTGGTTTGATAGCTACACCAGCGGTTCTTACTCACGAAAGGCGCTAGTGGGGAAAACGTTGCCCTAATAAGCTGACCAGACGAAAAGTTAGTCACCGCTAGAGAAATCGTTGCGAACGTCATTAAATACTATGAAAATTCCGCCCCTAGACTTGATAACCGCCAAATTCGGTTACGAAGTGAGTCCACTAGGTTGTGGAGGTACGTCGCATCCTGTTTAAGCCACTCGCTGAGGATTTTGATGCGCAATGACACCAAATTTTGATGACGCTGATGGGGACGTTTTCCCCCCTGTTCCAACACTTCCCATAAATCTTTTATGTGGTTCAAGTCAAGTTAGTAGGCCGGTTTAGATGTAACAGGATGGGCGATTGTTCAGAAAATGGGCTAAATATGCTGCTAGTTCGATGAACTTCGCTGTTGTCGCCTTTATGTGCCTGTGTGAGCAATGGCCATTTGCGAGGTGACCAACTACAAAAGTTAATAGCATGCGGTTCCCATCGAAACCTTCTGTCGCTAACAGTTTGAAAGGATCTTTATTCACTGCCTGAAACAATTCTTATCGAGTTTGGACGTCTTGGGTCCCTTTCAGGTAGAATATTTTCCTCACCACAATTCCGACATCGTGTTTAGCGGCCACAGGTGTTACCCCACTGCTTGCAGATACGTTGATTACAGTCCTTTGCTAAACACCAACAAATCCAGTAACTTCACACATCGTAAGGCTAGGGGCACAGCCAACCCCGACTGCCCCTTTTTCCAGTGTGTCACTTACTTACATTTACCCATGTTTATGTACAATGTTCTCTTGAAAGGTAAATTTCTCCCTCACCACTACTGCTTTATGTTCAAGTAGAGACAGTGCGCTCACTGTTGAGCACATGAATCGATCGCAGTCCCATCTACAAAGGGTTAAAAATTCATTAGTGTTTGCGTAATAGTGTTAATAATTTTTTGCCTGGTGAGCTTATTTGAGGCAATTGCACTGGAAATAGAGACACATGGAGCATCCTCCGTCACATAGCATGTAGTGGCTCGTAAATTATAGATAGAAATGAAAACAATTATGTGATCCAACAGAAGCATACTGCCACATATGCTGCAATGTGGTTCTTGTGCAACACTCCAAAAAAGCTGATGACTCCTCTCTCCCAACTTACATAGTTTGACAGTTTATTGAACTTAGAATTCCAAAGTAAAAGTAAGAACTTGCAGAGAAAAACTATATCATCAGGCCACTTCGAGAAGCCTGCTGCAAAATGTCGACAGCAGAGAAATCAATACTGATAATTTACAGCTACTTACATAGGTCAATTCTGTGAAAGAAACATCTGTCTACAATGGCTCTTAGTCTGATACTGTGTGTAGTACGTGTGTACGCTCTGCTTCCATAAATGTGTGCTTAGTACGTCTGATTACCATGTCAAGTACCCGAGTTCAATACCTGGAGCTCTCATAGGTTTTTCGTAATTACTCGGATTCGAGTGGGGTTCTGTAAGCTTCGTGAAGGCGATTAAGGAGGTACTTTAATAGGAGGTAGAACCTCCAAGGTCTGGAAACCCGAAAACACGGGAGACAGATACGATGCCCCATGCGTTTCTATACCGCAACCAGATGACGCCACAGAATGACTCTGCGGTCATTCGGCGTTCCACGGTCCGCTGTGCCTGGCATAAAGTTTCTTAGTGCCTATTTTTGTAGATAATTCACAGTTTCGAATTTTCATCCATCTCTACATGTCGGTACAATCAGAGTCCTATTAGAATCGTCGACAGAAAACTACGAGGACATGCTGAAAAGTAATGCCTCCGAACTTATTACGTGAAAACTCTTAAAGCTTTTTAAATAAAACAAGCATTATTAACATTCTACATATCGATTATTCATGTATACATAGCCGGACGGAGTGGCCGTGCGGTTCTAGGCGCTACAGTCTGGAACAGAGTGACCGCTACTGTCGCAGGTTCGAATCCCGCCTCGGGCATGGATGTGTGTGATGTCCTTAGGTTAGTTAGGGTTAATTCAATTAGTTCTAAGTTCTAGGCGACTGATGACCTCAGAAGTTAAGTCGCATAGTGCTCAGAATCATTTGAACCATTTGAACCTCCATCCTGTCCCCAGTATACATATTTGCAACCCTCTGCCGCTACAGGGCTCCGAATTGTCGCATGTAACATGGCAGTGTGTAACGTAACTACGTTGCTGCGTGAGCTCTAATCGAGTTTCGAATTCAAAGAGATCTTCAATACTTAAAGCATCCTCTCCTTCAGGATGACAACACGGGGCCACACACGAGAGCTGCAACATCTGCAACAATCAGTGACCTTGGGTTCACTGTCATTGATCATCCTCTGTACAGTTTCGGCTTGGCCCCATCCGGTTTTTATTTGTTCCGAAAACTGAAAGGAAACCTTCGAGAACTTCACTTTATTAGTCAGGACGCGGTGTACAAACGCGTCAACAAACATTAAGGCATCGGTACCAAAAAACTAGTCTCCTGTTGGGAGGAATGTAAGCGTCGCGAGAATGACTATGTTCATAAATAAATATGTATACATTAATGATAAAGATGTATAATGTTAATAACGTTTGTTGTATCTGAAAATCTTTAAGAGTTTTCCCATAAAATATTCACAGACATTTCTTTTCAGCATGCCCTCGTATTTCTTTAAAGTTCCTAAATAGGTTTTAAGTATAATACAGCCACAGGAACTGCTAAAAGGAAAAAAATAAATCGAAGTGTCAGAACGCTTTTTGTGCGTCTAAAATGGACGACTGATTGACGGATAATTTTATTTCTGGCCGTGTTTAATTTTTTGCTTGCTTCATATGTAAAACAAACACCACTGCATCTACAACACGTGGTTGTCGTTAACACAGTAATTCATCTACATTAGTTCAAAAAGCTAAATATCAAGGTGTCCAGGTAGGCTTTAACAAAAACTCTTAGGGAACAGCCTGCAGATGAGATGTCATGTTCAAACATGCGAAAAATTTGTCACTGCTGAATAAAACCGTATTTTTAATATTTCGGGAATGGCATGGCGGGATGGAAGTCCTGGTACAGCACAAAAATTTGTCTTATGATTTCACACTGTGTAACTGGTAGTGGAAAAAATTAAATACTGTACGTATCATTATGTCTAGTCAGCAATGATGACGATTTTTCTGTCAGGCACTAAAACTTCGCTTATGTTGGCTGGGTTAGAATCCATGACGAATAAAACAGTTCGTCATGCCATATACATTTAAAACTTGATAGTGTACATATTTATGAAAATCGCCATACAAAATGAGTCACATGCTGTCGTTGTTAATCTTTCGCACACTACTAACCTACAAAGAAGAACTATTGAAGCATGACACCCGTAGTATATTGCATGGTTCTTAAAATGGCGAATCATTCCTGTTGTGTTTGGGCTTTCGAAACTATTCTACTGGAAAGAAATACGACATCGCACATTATTGTCAGGGTATTCTGTTAAATATTCTTCTTCGTTGCTTCCCTCAGGCACTACAAGTATTTCCCACAAATTCCGAATGAATGATACAACTAAAACGAAATGAACGATCTTTTTTGTGTATTGATTGGTGTTGCGCATGCCTGTTTTACTGCAGGTATTGCGCGCAAAGCGAGCAGAAAAACTGGTCATGGTGACGGCACCATCGTGTTTACACCCCAGAGACAGGGAGGGGAGGAAATAACAGAGTACACTCCTGTATTTATAAAACGGGAGCACTGCCACAACAAACAAACACTGGTCGACACATTTGTTCGGCAATACTACTCTCATACAATTACTTACCCACAACGAAATGTGAATGAATCCACGTTCCATATGAATAAAGCATGCGAAACTTTAAATCTGATACTTCATGCTGTTCACTGTATTTTCTTTGGACCGTAACAAAATCGTACACTTTCTTTGCTAACCTTGAAGTCCAGCTCTGTGCTGTAAAAACTGTAAAGTTTCAGCAGAGTCGTTTATTTCTTTGTATTGTCCATACCATCACAGAAATTGCTTGCTAATACCACATTATCCATGTCGAAAATAGACTGTTTACTGAGTAAACTATGCTTCTTCTATTCTTAGGAGGATTCATTGAACTGGGGCCGGCCGGTGTGGCCGAGCGATTCTAGGCGCTTCTCCCTGGAACAGCGCGACCGCTATGGTCGCAGGTTCGAATCCTGCCTCGGGCATGGATGTGTGTGTTGTCCTTAGGTTAGTTAGGTTTAAGTAGTTCTAAGTTATAGGGGACTGATGACCTGAGATGTTAAGTCCCATAGTGCTCAGAACCATTTGAGCCATTTTTTTTCATTGGTCTGATGCTGTAAGAACCGTTTCATTGGGAAAGGAACCGTTTCAGTGAGAGGCGTTCTGACTGTGGACATTGTGTGGACTTGACGTCACAAGTCAACAGTGTGTTAAGGTTACAGGCACTGAAAAGAGAGAGAAACTTGTACGTCTATTATATTTCATGTCTGTGCGCCTTCAGTGTGTGGAAGCAAGAATGACTGGATCGTAGAGTTTAATTTGGAATTGTCGCAGGCCTGTAGAATAACATGATAGTTCTGCCAACTTGAGCCGGTGAAGGGAACAAGCAAAGAGGTCTGACTGCGCCCATAGGGGTACGCCATGCAAAACGTTTTGTATGACAATCCGCTAGTGAGTCAGAAGGTTCGAGTAACGTTCCCTACCCCCCCCCCCCCTCCCACTCTACCCCAGACTCTCCCCCCTCCCACAAACCCCACCCCATCCCTCCACCACCAACACCAGTATAAGCCCACGGGCAACTGGGAGCGCTTTTGTGTTCCCAAAGTCTTGTAGTTCGAGAGAATATAGGCGATTACGCTTTAGCAAGCACTCCGTACAGTCTGCGCATGGTGCTATTGGACTACAAGTTTAGTGAGATGAGAGGAGCACGTGTTGCTATTTTGCGCATAAGTACATAAAACAACTGGTTCAGTGAATAGTACATTGGAGCCCACGCCGGATGAATACAGATATCTCCACATAATTTGTCTTCATTTGTCGGGTATATCTTTTAAACGATTTTGCAAACCACACATGGAAGGCGATACTTTTTCCTCTGCTGGGTTGGCAGTAGATGTCCACACGGTAGATGTGATGAAGCATGCTATTTTCGTTTTATCGTGTATGTGCACTGATGACTGATCTTTTGTCGTTCCCTCTCCGCTTCGTACACCCTACCACCTACTCTCTGGCCATGTAAATTACGTGCGCTTATATCAATCAGTGTTGCGTCTTTGGTATGCATAGACCACATGTACTAGTAATCAGTGCGACTAGAAGACGATCCGTGTCGAGCATTATAACCATTTTTTCTATTGCATATCGTGTTTCGCTACCCACATTCATGGTTGGTTTGTTACAACAGTAGTGAAGAAACGATAGAAAACTTCCTTTACAATATTATGCCTGAGCAAGGTCCGTTCAAATTAAGGTTTATTGATACCGTCTTGTGAATGCTTCCCCTTCAGGACAGGTATAAGTAATGTCTACTTAAGGAATATTAATAGAAAGGAAGCCTCGTGAAGCTCTCCGCGTCTGTTTGTAACACAACGTACCTCGCTCCTGCTTAGTAGCTGTGTTATGCTTTAAACGGAAATTTTATCGCAACAGAATTTTATTAGCGGATGTTAAATCTAGCTTATCCTATCCGGATCTTTAAATCATCTGGGCTATCAGTAGATAATTAGAACAACTTACAAATCTGGCAGAAAAACTTAGCACACCTCACACTACTTGAATTCCACTGCACTCGGCAACCTGTCCCTGTTATTCTACAGGCCTGCGACAATTCCAAATTAAACTCTACGATCCAGTTATTCTTGCTTCCACACACTGAAGGCGCACAGACATGAAATATAATAGACGTACAAGTTATCCATAATTTCTACATAGTCAACATTTTCAGCTTCAACAGCTTTCTCGCACATTATACCGCCTTCTCTGTCAGCACTGTTACTCCTTTCTCTCTTTCATCGCCAATAAATGTAATGATATTAACTGTCGTCCGATGTGGCAGAGCGGTTCAGGGCGCTTCAGTCTGGAACCGCGCGACCGCTACGGTTCCAATCCTGCCTCGGGCATGGATGTGTGTGATGTCCATAGGTTAGCTAGGTTTAAGTAGTTCTAAGTTCTAGGGGACTAACGACCTCATATGTTGAGTCCCATAGTGCTCAGAGCCATTTGATCCATTTGAAATGATATTAACATCGAGCTGCCAGATATGGCAACAATGGCATTACTTCGCGATTACTTCTCGTGCTTGCACTGCGGGGTAACACGGTGAACTACTTTGAAATTGAACGTGGTTGTCCATCATGTGACAACTTTTATACACGCAAACACCGGCTCCATGATTCGATTAGTCGTCTAATGCGAGGGTTGTCCAGAAAGTAAGCTGCGATCGGTCGATAAATGGAAGACGCAATGAAAATCAGAAACATTTTATTTGCAAGAGTTAGCTACAGTTTTAGATACTTCTTTACATAGTCGCCCCTCTGAAATAACACTTGTCGGAGCGTTATACCAAAGTTCCAACACCATCGTCATAGAAGGCAGCCGCCTGTGCTTTGCGATAATTCTCTACGCAGGTCTGTAGCGCCTAGCCTGCACCCAAGTGTTTTGTTCGTATCCGGCGTTTCATGTGAACAGAGATGATACTCAGGACGAGACAATTAGGGCTGTGTTGTGGGTTATCGAACACTTCCCATCGAAAAGACTACAGGAGCGTCTTCACTGCCCCTGCAGAGTGCGGCTGAGAATTGCCATGAAGAAGGACGTGCGTGGCAGTTGTATTAAGTGGGCTGCATTCATTTAGGCGAAGCTTCTCAGCGGGTCCTCCTACTTTGCGGGAGACATCATTATTCTAGGCACCTTTACTCGCTCGCGATGCGCTCACAACTGGAAAGAGCGACTTGATGCGATCGTTCGTCATGCTAGAGACACTACCCAACACATCTGTGCAAAGCTTCATCGAGTTTTCACTGTGGTGCCCATTTCGCGACTGATCGGAACTTACTTTCTCTACATCCCTCGTACTTGTCGATATTTTCCGCTGAAGCTGTGGCGTTACAGTGTCTCTGCTCACCTTCCGTGCGGCATCAGTCTCTTATTTCTCGGACGTCGAGACTATGTAAATAGAATGATCTCGACAGAATTCTCATTCACATCGAACTGAATTAGATATTACATGGCACACGTATATTTAACTTTGCGTCTAGTGCTGAAGGCAGTTCAGTACCGACGAACAATCACAAGATACACGAAATGAACATTAATGGACCACCGAAATAACATACATAACCGTTCATCTTGCTTCACACGCACGTACACTACATACAGTCCGAACTGTCTAAAGCTGAGCTATTCGTGGAGACTCCATTTCGACTACATTGCTTCCTATGTACACTACCTCCGGAGGCCTCTACCCTAAGATTGGTACCGATAACTGTGAAAAGAACTTCGGGCACCTTCCTAAGCTCTCGTGAATGATCGGTTTCACAATATGATCTCTACTTAGTATTACCAAGTTCCTTTCACAGAGAATTTCTGTACCGCTCTTTGAGCTCACTGAGACTTCCCGTGGATCTTGTGTTTCTAAATATGAATATATTCATGCCGCTTGCTACAGTGGCTAAGACTATTGCATATGTTGCGATAAGCACTTGCAGTGGCGGCTCGTCCTTTTTGTTCAGTGGTTCAGTGAGACCTACAAACTCATCCTTACCATTTTTTGTTTTTGTGTATGATTGATACTTGGTAGAGTCTTGCTAGCTGGGAAAATTAGGCATCGGAGATTAATAAACAGCCAGATGTAGAGGGCGAACTTACTCCCAAGGCAAATGTACCGATAACTAAAGTTCTGACAGAGAGCCTACGAGGCATGCACTATATGTTGTCCCACACCATTCTATGACTTCGTCCTTTCCAAAATATTCTAATAATAAGGAAGAGAGTGTCATACGAGAACACTATTGTGAGACGTATTTAATTAATTCTATATTAAATTCGTGTAACACGTTCCTGTTTGTTCTGGTTGCACTCACTCTACAACTGCAGTCAGTCATTTATCACGGGATTTTCTGAGTATACCACTGCCGATTCACTACTGAACGATCGCCTTTTCATTTACGTAATAACTCCCCCGATACGAAACTTACGTCTGATTTTCAAAATCTTCACACTGCTCACACACATACGCGTCAATACTCGTGCTATAACTTTGGAGCGACTTTCGACAATCTTTCAACAAAATATTTCCGTTTTATACAATCGGGAACTGCTTAGCAGGAATTCTCCGGCTTTACTGACAATATTAGACATCGTCCCTAAATTAATTCACTTTTTTTTACTTGCGAAACACGGAGCAGGAGCTCCCAGGACCTGAGCCGCAGTCTTTTTCAGACTCGACTGGCTCACTCCCTCGTGCCAAAAGTTCTCCAGGAACCAATCGCTCTCTCTTCTAGAAGGATGGGGCACACCCGTCAGCGATGCCACTACGCTTTAGTAGAAGAGTTAATGGTAGGTTCGATCCTTCAAGTATACGATCGCTATCTGTACCCTTCTAATCCCGGGAAAAAAGCTGAATTAGCAAATTACAAATGTTTGTATGAAACAATTATGTTTCGTTTATTTCTCGTATTACATCATTTTATCTGCATTTTCGAAGTATTGTTGTCGAATGAAAAACTTTTTGTGTCCAGATAGCCCAAATACGACCCAAAACGTGGCTCAGGCATTCGTGAGGTTCAATTTCTATTGTGAACCTCTTTGAATAGGCTTATGAGCGTTCTTTCAGTAGGGAGGGGCAAGAGAAGACGTCACTAGTAATATGTGCATTTGATCTGGTGAAGAGTCAGCTCAAACGCGATTCGGACTGTGAGGGAAACGCACGAACTGATCCGAACTGGAAGGCTGTAGCTCACAACTGAAGCAAAAAAATGGCTCTGAGCACTATGGGACTTAACTTCTAAGGTCATCAGTCCCTTAGAACTTAGAACTACTTAAGCCTAACTAACCTAAGGACATCACACACATCTATGCCCGAGGCAGGATTCGAACCTGCGACCGCAACTGAAGCAGTTAGCACGTGTGTTTTCAATGTATTGGAGTGATTCTCTTATAATTCCTTAACAGTGCATTCGGTTACTTTTTGTCCTTTAGTGTTCGTATATAACTTGGAGTTTTTTCCTCAAAAATGAAAGAAATTTCCCCGCATTAAGCGTGACAAACAAGTTCGAAATCAAGATTCTCGGTAGGCCGTTGGCTCAGCTCGAATTAAAATAAGCGCTAAGAAATCGAGGTAAGACATGTTGAACTTCTTTTAATGTAAACATATCTATAAAAAATGGTAGAATTTGCCATTGCATTTTTAAAAATGATCTGTTTCGCTTCCTGTGCTTGCTGCTTGCTAAGGGTAAAAGATACAACGTGGACATGCTCTGGCTAGTGTCAGATCTAAGTAATCTAAAACGGAATGTTAAGAAGCACGAGAAATCTAATGGACTTACAAGTGCTTATTTAGATTTATTTCCTCTTGAAAGAAAAAAAAATGGAAATAAGGCAACAGCATAGCTCAGCTTTTAGACAGACAGTAGAAAATGACAGCGTAAGGTAAAATCGCTATGTTCTCTCTAAAATAACTGACTGTATTAAGTTCTGCGAAGAGTCTGAACAGCAGAATCTTACAGTTTTACAGTATTCAGAGGGCTTATAACTTACATTTCAGCTTCAAATGCCGTTGAAAAAACGCGAACAACGCTACAGTGTTTAAGTGTACATTTAATATGTTGTATGTGTCTCATGAGGAATTTAATGCAGAAATATATAAGGCAGATTTTGTGTTTGTTATAGCAGACGAAACTTTTGATATATCTTTTAAATTTCAGTTGACTGTAGTATTTCGAGATCTATTACATTGGAGATCCTGTTCAAAGATCTTTGATATTTTTAAATCTATTTGTTAATGATGGTTCCTCCTTAACGGTTTCCATTAAGAATTTCCTCGCCCTTGTTGTACAAGAGCAGAAAGAAAGTTATGACGATGCTTGAGTTTTGCGCAGCCAACTTTCGGGGTTACAAACAACTGTAAGAGAAGAGTATCATTTCGTGTATTAGCTCATTGTTATGAACACCAATTGAACTTAATTACTGTCCAAGATAGAAGACAAAATAAAGAACAAGAACTGTTTTTCATAACTACTGTAGAGGTAGCAATATTCATTTCCTGTTCACCCCGAAGAGAGGTTGTTCAAGGTGCAGCTGTGAAAAACAAATTTTTGAAAGAAACCTTTGTGCTGTTATGCAGTCCAACCCATTTTTAAATATGCTAAGTTCAAAACAGAACTACAAATCACATATTCCCGAGACGCTTTCGAAGAAACGAAAAGTGTAAGAGCACTAGATAGGCTGTCTGCGCTTTCCATGTTACTGAAAAGTAAATGATTCACAGGCTTCCAGATTTCAACGAGAGAGTCAAAGATTCGAGACGAAAAAAGGAAAGGAGGGTCGACTTCTTCTATGAAATATATCTGTATAGGATATTCAACAGCATGAAAATCGTCAGGCTCATTGTAAGGTAATTTGAAAGATACGGAAATATTTTAAGTCATTTAGAAAATAAAATTATTGGGAGTGGCAAACTGGGTAAAGCAGTAAAAGCACTGAAGCTCTAGTCGTTATAGGCGCCAGCTGCCACTGAGCACTTCCTTCTCTCGACGTAAATTCTCACGTGGAACATCTGTCGCTTCCACTTTTGCCTACTGATCCGATGACAACGATAGCTCGCCCCGTGTGGTCGCTTTTGAAAGCCGGCGAGCTTTCACTGAAGACAAATTGACGCAGAGCAATAAGTTTTAATAAAATTATCGAAAAGGAAAGTTTCTTTTTGTGATGAAAAAGCCCGAAAGTTCTTTAGTGTCTCGTGTCATGCGCACTCATTACCCACCCCTAATTAGAAGCTAACTCCGGCTTTCGCCTACTGCCACGCAGACGGCGGTTCAAACATGCTTTCCGGGTTGCGTGTGTGTGAGGCGCAGCGCGTGAATCTGCCGGCCCGAGGCTTGCTCCGTCTCCTCTCGGGCGCGAGGCCGCCTTGTTTTATGACGCTTATCGGAAACCAATTCATCGGCGGCCGTTGCTGCCCCATCAGCCTCGCCATCCGTCAAGCGATCGCGCAGCCTGCCAAGATACCGATCTGCCACCTGAGCGAGATTGTCAGTTCTCTGCGCAACGGACGCCACACACAAAAAAGAGAAACGTGATAAATAAACAAAAGAATGAGGTACAAATTAAAACGGAAAAAAATACTCTCTATAAACCGGGAATTTATTCCACTTGCCGAGCTCGCGTTATTGGATATCAGGCAACCGGAGGCTGTATATTATTTCTGTCCGCGAACGCTCGTTGTAATTGATGCTGCTTTCTGTTTTCTCCATTACCACAAAGCAAACATTTGGGTGGAGGGGAGGGGAGGCGTAAAAAGACTATTGGCTCGCGGGGTTCTCTTCAGCATAAACGGAAATCTATTTCACAGGATTAACACCGCGTACTGATGAAAGCGGAAAATTAAAGGGCCGTGTGATGCAGAACGAGAGATTAGTCTTTTCGCTGTCCATTAAATAAAGTCGGCAAATACCGGTTCATCTATATTTTTCGCTGTGTGTAGAAATTCGTGTGAAGAGATCATAATGTAATGATGTCGGTGCTAAAATTTTGTTCGTAAGTTACGAGGGCTGTTCGGAAAGTAAGATCGGATCGATCTCGAAATGGAAAATAATTTATTCGCAAAATAACAAGCATTTATTCGCAACAGTTAGCTACACCTTTCAGCTACCTCTCTAAATAGTCGCTGCTCGGACTTAGATATTTTTCGTAGTGTTGCACAAACTTTCCAGTAGGCTTGTCACAGAAAGCAGCCGCCTGTGCTTTGAAAGACACTGTACAACATAATACAAAAATCGATCACATTACATGATATAATACAGCGCCAGGTGACTGACACCTCAGTTTTTTCTCCATTTCCGTGACGCATTCATGTGGATCAAACCAACGAGTGATCATTCGTGCTGCACTACTTTGTATATGTTTAATATCTTAATCCAGTTTGATATGGAAACTACATACTTCTACATCTATATGACTACTCTGCAATTCACATTTAAGTGCTTGGTAGAGGGTTCATCGAACCACAATCATACTATCTCTCTACTATTCCACTCCCGAACAGCGAGCGGGAAAAACGAACACCTAAACCTTTCTATTCGAGCTCTGATTTCACTTATTTTATTTTGATGATCATTCCTACCTATGTAGGTTGGGCTCAACAAAATATTTTCGCATTCGGAAGAGAAAGTTGGTGACTGAAATTTCGTAAAAAGGTCTCGCCACGACGAAAAACGTATTTGCTGTAATGACTTCCATCCCAACTCGTGTATCATATCTGCCACACTCTCTCCCCTATAACGCGATAATACAAAACGAGCTGCCCTTTTTTGCACCCTTTCGATGTCCTCCGTCAATCCCACCTGGTAAGGATCCCACACCGCGCAGCAATATTCTAACAGAGGACGAACGAGTGTAGTGTAAGCTGTCTCTTTAGTGGACTTGTTGCATCTTCTAAGTGTCCTGCCAATGAAACGCAACCTTTGGCTCGCCTTCCCGACAATATTATCTATGTGGTCCTTCCAACTGAATTGTTCGTAATTTTAACACCCAGGTACTTAGTTGAATTGACAGCCTTGAGAATTGTACTATTTATCGAGTAATCGAATTCCAACGGATTTCTTTTGGAACTCATGTGGATCATCTCACACTTTTCGTTATTTAGCGTCAACTGCCACCTGACACACCATACAGCAATCTTTTTTAAGTCGCTTTGCAACTGATACTGGTCTTCGGATGACCTTACTAGACGGTAAATTACAGCATCATCTGCGAACAATCTAAGAGAACTGCTCAGATTGTCGCCCAGGTCATTTATATAGATCAGGAACAGCAGATGTCCCAGGACGCTTCCCTGGGGAACACCTGATATCACTTCAGTTTTACTCGATGATTTGCCGTCTATTACTACGAACTGCGACCTTCCTGACAGAAAATCACGAATCCAGTCGCACAACTGAGACGATACCCCATAGCTCCGCAGCTTGATTAGAAGTCGCTTGTGAGGAACGGTGTCAAAAGCTTTCCGGAAATCTAGAAATACGGAATCAACTTGAGATCCCCTGTCGATAGCGGCCATTACTTCGTGCGAATAAAGAGCTAGCTGCGTTGCACAAGAACGATTTTTTCTGAAGCCATGCTGATTACGTGTCAATAGATCGTTCCCTTCGAGGTGATTCATAATGTTTGAATACAGTATATGCTCCAAAACCCTACTGCAAACCGACGTCAATGATATAGGTCTGTAGTTAAATGGATTACTCCTACTACCCTTCTTGAACACTGGTGCGACCTGCGCAATTTTCCAATCTGTAGGTACAGATCTATCGGTGAGCGAGCAGTTGTATATGTGTGCTAAGTAGGGAGCTATAGTATCAGCGTAATCTGAAAGGAACCTAATCGGTATACAATCTGGATCTGAAGACTTGCCCGTATCAAGCGATTTGAGTTGCTTCGCAACCCCTAAGGTATCTACTTCTAAGAAACTCATGCTAGCAGATGTTCGTGTTTCAAATTCTGGAATATTCCATTCGTCTTCCCTGGTGAAGGAATTTCGGAAAACTGCGTTCAATAACTCCGCTTTAGCGGCAGAGTCGTCGATAACAGTACCATCGGCACTGCGCAGCGAAGGTATTGACTGCGTCTTGCCGCTTGTGTACTTTACATACGACCAGAATTTCTTCGGATTTTCTACCAAATTTCGAGACAATGTTTCGTTGTGGAACCTATTAAAGGCGTCTCGCATCGAACTACGTGCCAAATTTCGCGCGTCTGTAAATTTTAGCCCATCTTCGGGATTTCGCGTTCTTCTGAACTTCGCATGCTTTTTCCGTTGCCTCTGCAACAGCGTTCGGACCTTTTTTGTGTGCCACGGGGGATCCGTTCCATCTCTTACCAATTTATGAGGTATGAATATCTCAATTGCTGTTGCTACTATATCTTTCAATTTGAGCCACATCTCGTCTATATTCGCACAGTCATTTTGGAAGGAATGGAAATTGTCTTTTAGGAAGGCTTCTAGTGGCACTTTATCCGCTTTTTTAAATAAAATTATTTTGCTTTTGTTTCTGATGGATTTGGAAGAAATGGTATCGAGCCTAGCTACAACGATCTTGTGATCACTAATCCCTGTATCAGTCATGATGCTCTCTATCAGCTCTGGATTGTTTGTGGCTAAGACGTCAAGTGTGTTTTCGCAACCATTTACAATTCGCGTGGGTTCGTGGACTAACTGCTCGAAATAATTTTCGGAGAAAGCATTTAGGACAATCTCGGAAGACGTTTTCTGCCTACCACGGTTTTGAACAAGTATTTTTGCCAACATACCGAGGGTAGGTTGAAGTCCCCACCAACTATAACCAAATGAGTGGGGTATTTATTTGTTGCGAGACTCAAACTTTCTCTGAACTGTTCCGCAACTGTATCATCGGAGTCTGGGGGTCGGTAGAAGGAGCCAATTATTAACTTAATTCGGCTGTTAAGTATAACCTCCACCCATACCAATTCGCACGGAGTAGCTACTTCGACTTCACTACAAGATAAACCACTACTGACAGACACAAACACTCCACCACCAATTCTGCCTAATCTACCTTTCCTGAACACCGTCTGAGACTTCGTAAAAATTTCTGCAGAACTTATTTCAGGCTTTAGCCAGCTTTCTGTACCTATAACGATATCAGCTTCTGTGCTTTCTATTAGCGCTTGAAGCTCAGGGACTTTTCCAGCGCAACTACAACAATTTACAACTATAATTCCGACTGTTCCTTGATCCAAGCACGTCCTGTAATTGCCAAGCACCCTTTGACATTGCAGCCCATACCGCACTTTCCCGAGGCGTTCTAACCTAAAAAACCGCCCAGTCCACGCCACACAGCCTCCGCTACCCGTGTAGCCGCCAGCTGAGTGTAGTGAACTCCTGACCTATTCAGCGGAACCCGAAACCCCACCACCCTATGGCGCAAGTCAAGGAATCTGCAGCCAATACGGTCGCAAAACCGTCTGAGCCTCTGATTCAGACCCTCCACCCGGCTCTGCACCAAAGGTCCGCAGTCGGTTCTGTCAACGATGCTGCAGATGGTGAGCTCTGCCTTCATCTCGTAAGCAACACCGGCAACCTTCACCAAATCAGATAGCCGCTGGAATCGAGAGAGAATTTCCTCAGATCCAAAGCGACACACGTCATTAGTGCCGACATGTGCCACCACCTGCAGCTGGCTGCACCCTGTGCTCTTCATGGCATCCGGAAGGACCCTTTCCACATCAGGAATGACTCCTCCCGGAATGCACACGGAGTGCACACTGGATTTCTTCCCCTCCTTAGCCGCCGTATCCCTAAGGGGCCCCATTACGCGCCTAACATTGGAGCTCCCAACTACCAGTAAGCCCACCCTCTGCGATTGCCCGGACCTTGAAGGCTGAGAATGATCCTCTGAAACAGGGCAGGCAGCTGCATCTGGCTCAGCCAGAGACAGTGCCTGAAACCAGTTTGTCAGACGCACTGGGGAGGCTTTCTTATCAGCCTCCGGGGACGCCTTTCGCTGCCTGCCACGCCTTGGAACGACCTCCCAATCAACCACAGGCGAGGGCTCAGACAGATCTGGGGACAGACGGGACGAGATTGACATCCCCGTGATACCCAAGTCCGGCTCCCCACAGTGGTGCCCATTGGCAACAGCCTCAAGCTGCGCGACCGAAGTCAGCGCCGATTGCAGCTGTGAGCGAAGGAATGCCAAGTCAGCCCTCATCCGAATACAGCAATCGCAGTCCCTGTCCATTCTAATCGATGTTGAACAACAGTTACTGAAACACGAGTCTGTGCCTAGATAACGCAAGCGAAACACGCAAAGAATGTATCAACTAACCTGTACAAATGCCTAACGACTGCGCTACAATCTGCTGAATTTACGATTACAGTAACTAAAACTCGAAATTGCACCTCCTATACGAAACTCGCACGCAATTTAAATAAGAATCTACCAAGTAAACACTAAAGCGCGATGCTACAACTGTCAAATACTATAATACGCCCGAAATATATGAATTAAACAATGCAAGTACCCAAAAACAGGCAAAGAAATTAATTAAACTCTCTAACAAATAAGTAAGCTAGGGTTATACGACTTGCTGCTGCAGCTGCTTATCCAACGGCGGCAGGGAGCACTTGAGCATGGTTTTTAGAGGTGCCGCACAGGTATTTTGTAAGAGACTTCCTTTGTTGATGGACAGCGTTATCTCAGTGAATTGCCGATGAACCACAGTATGTTAGCAGCTTTACCTGCTATTCAGCCTATGTGGTCATTCCATTTCTAATGCCACAAATTATTACACAGACGTATTTGCATGATTTCATTGCTTCCAGTTATTAATTGGTGGCATCGTGATCACAGGATACTACGTTTTAGCTTTTGTGATTCGCAGAGTTTTTCATTCCAAGCCATCTAAAGGAAGTTTCCAATCTCTTCACCACTCTTATTAGGATCTGACTTTATATTTCTGCAAGGTTATTAAGAAACTTCTCCCAGTAGGCCTACTTCATTAGAGACATCTGTATCATTTACCAAGAGACGGACGTTTTACTGATTTATACTTTGTAAACTTACAAGGTCGACTTTGTATAAGAAAGTTTATCTATGTTTGCTTAACTTCAAACTAGGATAGTAAAATATGTTTCGGTCAACAACACAATAAATGTAAGAAAATGGAAAAATGCTACAGATTTATTTTGTAATGATGCCAGCCGTGTACATCCTGCTGTTGTGGCTAGCAGAATACTGTTTTTTTTTTTCGAAAGAGTTTAAGGAGACATAAAACGTGGAAGAAGGTCTGACTGAGGAATGTTCAGTGAAGTAGAACACAACACGCAGAGCGCATCCGCTCAGTACTGCACACGTCTTTCCAATTGAGGGAGGGAATGCTGGCCATTGTCTTGCGTAAGGTGACAGTCGGGGGAATGTGTAACAAACACTTGTTCAAACCTAGGGGTATAGTAATCTTAATACCATACACAGGAAAGGAATAACCAAAGTAAACGCACGTCGAAAAACTATTTGTTTGCGCTTCATTACGAAAAGAATATTTAACGAAGTTCACGAATCAGAAAAAAAAGTTTAAATGTGTGGGAAATCTTTTGGGACTTAACTGCTTAGTTCATCAGTCCCTAAGCTTACACACTACTTAACCCAAATTATCCTAAGGACCCACACACGCCCACACACGCCCACACACACCCACACGCACCCACACGCGCCCACACCACACGAGCCCACACGAGCCCCCCATGAGCCCACACGAGCCCCCCACGAGCCCCCACAAGCCCACACGAGCCCACACACGCCCACACACGCTCACACACCCCCTACACACGCCCACGCCCGAGGGAGGACTCGAACCTCCGCCAGGACCAGCCTCACGAGTCAGAAACTCATATAAGTTGTTCAGAGTGTCCTTAACTCCAGGTGGTATCATAGACTGCCACAAACTTTCGAACAGCAATGACTGTGTCGAACGGTTTTTTAGTTATTCGAGACATGATGATCGTGTCTATTCTAAGAACGTCTGCTGCACAAAGAGATTTCTTTATGTGGTCGCATAGACATCCAGTGGAATGAGACCGTGGGAATCTGTAGGTCATGGAACTAGTCCTTCGCATTCATTTGTTATTGGAGGTGCTGCAAATCTTGTCATGTGTACGCCACATGCTTGCTCTAATTTGCGGGAGTACATTTTTAATAAATCTGAAAGACTGTTCAGAATACGTCGTTGACAGTTTCAGTAACTAGTAGAAACTACCAATATATCAGACAATTGCCTACAAACCTTGTATTGTTGCTGGTGTCCAGCCTCAATTGTAGCATGAAGGTATTTATTCGCCTATTAAATTTTGTAATTCACTCTCTTCGAAATGTTCTCTGCTCTGTAAACATGACAAAAGATAGAAACACGAATAGACAGTGTATACAAAAAATTATCAGCATACTTCCTATTCCGTGACAGTCAGACGAAAGATGCTGCACGCTTGTTGATAATAGGATAAAATGTAGGCGTACTGCCCATGAAAAATTTTCTGTGTGGTGTTATTATTTTATGGTGATGTGCCTTGTGTTGGAACGTGAGTCTTCTTCGGCAACTAACAGAATTCCTTCTACATGCTCAAGGGTACAAGAGGATAAAGGGCTATCTGGATCCACCGTTTGTAGTGCTCGACAAGGCAATGATGAACGGGAGAAAGTTTCAAAAAATTAGTCTGCAAATGCTCTCCGATACTGCAGCGCCGGCTCTCCGACCATTGTTATACTGCATACACACGAATTGGGTATCCTGAGACTATTCAGTGGCACACGTATTAGGTAATTCACCATTATCAAAGGCGTAAAATCTTCAGAACAGATTAACCTAAAATGTGAAAAATGTCAACGGGTCTTCATGGCAAGGTATTTCAGCCAAGTGTATAATGAGTGGATAAAAACACTGACTTATACCGATAAAGTCTTTCGATTAGGCCTAACAAAGAAAGAATTGTAATCTGAAATGTTTGCCCACTGTTTGCGTGTGTTTGTGACGTGCTGCAGCTCTACAGTTGAGTGTGCAAACTGCCTACCACACGCACTCAACACAGAAACATTTTACAAGCTAGAGCACAACTTGTATAATATTGATCAGATTACTAGTTAAAGTAATTTAAATTCTCTGTGATCTCGACGCTGTGTTAAATATAAATTAGACGAATTCTCATTAATTATTTGTAATGCAAATGGAGGACATTTCCTACTGCATATGTAAAATATTCCAGGAAGGGGGCGCCTATCTCTACAACGAAACGCCCCTACAGTGAGGGCACAATTCAGTTTTCAAAAGAAATCGGGAATATTTATACATTGATTGCGTTTGCGTATCCTGGACTGTTGCAGGACAAAAAATTAAACTCCTAAGATTTTAATCTAGTAATTATTTTCTCAAATTACTATCACAGTTAAACAAACAGCGAATATCTGTTCATGCATTTATCTCAAATGATTGCAGACTTGAAGCGCAAAGGGGTTATTGGATTGGATTGTTTGGGGGAAGAGACCAAACAGCGAGGTCATCGGTCTCATCGGATTAGGGAGGAAGTCGGCCGTGCCCTTTCAAAGGAAAAAATGAGATTTTCACTCTGCAGCGGAGTGTGCGCTGGTATGAAGCTTCCTGGCAGATTAAAACTGTGTGCCCGACCGAGACTCGAACTCGGGACCTTTGCCTTTCGCGGGCAAGTGCTCTACCATCTGAGCTACCGAAGCACGACTCACGCCCGGTACTCGCAGCTTTACTTCTGCCAGTATATCGTCTCCTACCTTCCAAACTTTACAGAAGCACTCCTGCGAACCATGCAGAACTAGCACTCCTGAAAGAAAGGATATTGCGGAGACATGGTTTAGCCACAGCCTGGGGGATGTTTCCAGAATGAGATTTTCACTCTGCAGCGGAGTGTGCGCTGATATGAAACTTCCTGGCAGATTCCAACTGTGTGTCCGACCGAGACTCGAACTCGGGACCTTTGCCTTTCGCGGGCAAGTGCTCCGCCATCTTTTTTTTTTTTTAATTATCAGATTGACTTGGTATATTTCACGAGAATTCAGACAACCATAGTCAAATCATCATTTAATATTAGCTGCAAAAAGAAAATCAACAAATTAGTTGAAACACAAATAACACATTACTTCTGAAGGGGAAGACCAACCCGTTATCCCACCCGTATGAATTTTGGGTGTATATATATATATATATATATATATATATATATGCAAAAGAGAAAAAAAAAATTACGAAAAAATACAACAAGGGAGGGGACTCAAGCTCAGGGAAGAAACAGGAATCACAGGGGAACTTAACCAACACCTTGACGGTTAACACAAGAAAAAGCATATTCGCAAAAAGCGTTCGGTATTGTGGTAACCGCTGCCATTTCCAATGCGCAGTTGACAAATAATGGTGAAAAACGCGGGGATCTGGGTCATTACCGCCTTCAATGACGTAGTGGACATAGTAACCCAAGAGCCAGACAATCGTGTTCGTTTTCGTCTGAGGAAAATAAGAGATGTCCGGATGTAAGAAGATGTCGTCTGGGAATGCGGTTTCAGACCCTCTAGTAAGAAAAGCTAATTGACGGCGGACCCAGAGCCAATGATCCCGTCCGCAAGCAACTAGCCTGTGAAGTAAGGTGTCAGTTTGATGACATTCCTCACACTGATCAGTCGGACGAAGGCCAATACGAAAAAGACGATCACCAGTAGGTATCAGACGGTAAATGACCTTATACCACGTTGAAACAATCTCCATCTGCAAAATGGGAAGACTAAGATGAGACCAGACCGTTTTCCATGACGTTGACGGGGAAGCAAGTTCAACAGAAGAAGGGAAACATGCTGTACCCCAACGGATTTGTAGCATGTTGGTAGTAATATGCGTCATAGAAAGTATATCAGCACCCAGAATACCGACAAGTACAAAGTATTCACGAATGTGCCGCAATTTAGGATTAATCCGTCCAACATCAACAGGAGGGGTCAGACTGGCCGGCCGGAGGCGGGAAAGTAAACGAGAGGTGACTGAATGCGGAGCCCGCGTACAGGTTAAAACATTGCGGCGGGCAAATAAGATGGACGTCTTCACTTTGATATCTGAAAGACCCAATCCTCCAAGCTTCCGAGGCCTGGCCACAACTTCATACCGGACACGGAAGACATGGCGGCGCCACAGAAATCGGCTAGACAGCTGTTTCAGCCTGCGGGCCATCATCGCGGGAAGCGGGAAGACCTGCGCAACGTAGTATATTTTACTGAAGACATAGGTCTCTAAAACCCGTGCCTTGTGAAGGAGGCTAAGGGAACGGCGGTCATGTTCAAGGATCGCCCTGTGAACACGACTCGTAACCTCACGCCAATTTAGTGCCGCCATTTTGATCGGATTACGATCCACTATGATCCCCAAGGTCTTATGGCGATCGACAACCGTCGCCCAAGGAATGACGACATGATCAAAGCCTCTCAACGGCAGGAACGTGCATTTGCGATCATTAATGCGAGCACCAGCAAGACCACAAAATGAATCCAAGGTATCCTTAAGCCGCGGTATGTCCTCGGCATGTCGTACTAAAACCATGACGTCATCGGCGTATGCACGGACTGCAAAAATTTCCCCCAATATATTCCAGCCACGTAATTGCATGGTGAGATGGCGAAGTAAGGTCTCTAAGGATAGAACAAAAAGTGACATGGATAAGGGGCTTCCCTGGGGTAACCCCCGTCTGATCGATATCCGGGGGGTAGGGTGACCGTTCACAATCACCGAGACACTGATACTGGTAAAAAGATTAGTTAAGACTTGTCGAGCATCATTATTAAAGCCGACAGCGGTGAGCACTCTCGATAAAAAATCATGGCTGACGCGATCGAACGCTTTTTGGAAATCAAGAAAAAGCAAAGCCCCTGGGATATTAGCGGCAGCCGCCACCGAGATTACATCGCGACATTCGAGAACGGAAGTCAGTATCGTACGTCCAGGCACACAGCTTTGGTGGGCAGCAATAATGGTATCGAGCAGCTTAGAGAGACGGATATTAATTGCTCGAGCGACAAGTTTATAATCAAAGTTAAGGAGAGTAATAGGACGGAGGGAATCAATTGCAGGTCGACCTGTGGATTTCGGGAGGAGGACCATTCTGCCTTCCTGAAAAGGAGCAGGAAGTGAGACTCCCCGCATCCCTTCATTTACCATTGACGTTAAGGTGTCACCAATGAGCGGCCAAAATTGAACATAGAACTCCTTAGGAATACCATCTAATCCAGGCGACTTGCGGGACTGCGATCCTGCAACAACATCATATATGTCATCCTTCTGAAAGGGACGCAGAAAGGCGTCGTTTAATTGAGGAGTGACGACGCGAGGCAGCAAGGAGGTAAAGTCGTCAAGAGAGGTTTCTGCCGGGACATGAGTATCGTACAGATCAGTAAAATAGGTGTAAACGAAGTCAGAAATGTCACGGTGAGAGGTGAACACGCGGCCGTCAGCGGTTGTGAGGGAGGCAAGGCACCCACGTTTCCGGCGCGACCGTAAACGTACTAGATGGTAGAGTGACGTCAGTTCCTCTTGTAGAAGGGAACGTGGTTGAGACCTCGTCCGCAGGCCCTCCATTTGAATGCGTTTGAGCTGCAACAATTTGGCTTTGATGCGCTGTATATCAGTAACCCGTAGGGGAGCATGCGTAGCACTATCGTACAGTTGACGTAAGACAGAATAGTAAAATTCTTGCGTTCGTCGATCTTCTGCCACCTTCGCAGCCCCAAAATGCATGAGAGCCCTACGGATGTGTGGTTTTGCATACAGTGTCCACCATGCCACGATAGACGGGTACCGGTCCATAGTACGAGAACAACTAGTCCAAATGTCCTCCAGGACGATACCAAGGGAGGTATCTTGCAAATACGCGATATTGAGCATCCAAGGAGGACGAAACAATTTTACCGGTTGTCGCTCGTAATTAAACGTAACGGCTACAGCGCAATGATCAGTAAAACAGGCTGGTATCACATCAACAGCCAGAAGTTGCCCACACAAGGAATCGGAAAGGTAAAAGCGATCGAGGCGCTGCTAGACGTGGGAGTAAAGTAGGTATGTCGCACAAGTGTAGGATAGCGAGAAACCCACACGTCACGCAGGTGCAAGGAGCGCACAAGGTCGTCGAGTTCTTTACTGAAATTAAAATTAGGAGACTGATCTACCGGCCGTAGAACACAATTGAAGTCCCCACCTAAAATTATCTTTGTCGGGGATTTACGAAGCAGGTAAATGACTTCTTCTTTATAGAAACTCGAACGTGCGGTAGTACAACCCGAACCAGAAGGGGCATAAAGAAGGAGTAAACTGAGATCATAAAACGTGCACCCGATCCCCCTTCCACTGTCGAGTACTTCGAAATTCATCAACGGAATGCCTTCTCTATAAAACAAGGCAGTGCCCGTAGAAAGTTCGGAAGCGACATTAAAAAACGTCGAGAACCCAGGAATGGAAAACTGGTCGAATAGGACTTCCTGTAAAAAAACAACATCTGCCCCAGACTGATAGATAAACTGTCGCAAAGCGGCGAGCCGAAGCTCAGAACATATTCTGTTAATATTCAGAGTAAGAAATGTATATGCTTGCATGGAACTTCAACCCAGAAAGAAGAACAAAGATCGGTAGGGAGCCGTCAGCTGACGGAGCAACATAGAAGTAATCATACCAGAAACAAGCGCTGAACCACAGAGAGAAAAACTACGAAACAGAACCGTCACCTTCCCACTGCTTTTTCTTCGGCCGTGACGCGGCTCTCTGTGGCTGTTTACGGATTCGACTGCGGCTCCGCGGTGCCGACGCTGCAGCGTTCGGCTGCGTGGGAGCATCATGTAGACATTCCGTGTCAGATTGCGGGAGAGAGGCCTCTACATCCCACTCGTCCGCAGACATGGGTTCACGGTGGGACAGTTGGTGAATAACAACGGGATCCACTGGCTCTGGAGAATCAATCAGTTGTTTGATGGGAGGAGGCTGTGACCCAGAGGGGGCGACAGAAATTCCAGAAGGGGGATGCGAAACAGAGTCAAGAGGAGAAGTGTCAGAGAGAACCGGAGAAGACACGTGGCAACCAGAAGCAGGTTCCGTCACGGGCGTCTCCGAAGAGGCTGCTGCGGCAGCAGGAACAACGTCAGATAAGGTGTCAGGGAGCTTCTGCAAAGGCGTGATAGCACCTGTGGCGTCCTCATCCACGATTTCCGACTGAGAAAGAGAGTCCTTTACCGGAGGCCCATCGGAAGGGCGAGCCAATAAGGAAGATTCATCAGCCGCATCATTCTGTGTTCGCCGACGCTTGTTGTGAGAAATCAGCGCGGGCACATCGGAATTAAGGGCAGCAACATCCCTACTCAAGGACAACGGGGGAAAATCACGGCCGTTGTCGGGCAACGGATCACTGCGTCCCTCAGTAACAGTGAGCGATTCAGTCCGAGATCCTTGCGGGAGAAGATCAGCTAAAGTCAATTTTTTACGCTGTTCGTATGTAGGTTTTAATACCACCACACGCCGCGGACAATTAGTACGGAAATGACCAGTTTCATTACAATAATAACATGTTCCTTCCTGGCCACTGTACGTGATATGGACCCTACAACCACATACCTGTAGGTGAGAAGGAATAGGTTATTTGAGCACCATTTCCACCGACCGAATACCACTATATACCTGTAAGCGGTGCTGAGCAGACCAGCGTTCCTTTCGAATATGGCGTACGTCCCCATAATGAAGCAAAACGGACTTCAGAAAACAGTCGTCAACCTCGGGCGGAAGGTTAAATACCCGAACATTCGTATCGTATATATCACTTCTGCATTTGCCAAGAGAACCAAACTAGTGGAACCATCACGGTGCGTAAAGGGTACCTGAGAACCATGACGAGAAAGTAGCCTATCAACCTGGAGCGGGTCAAGAAACTTAACAAAAAACACATATAATTCGCTGTCGAAATATGCGGTATGCACCTGATCAGTAGTGACCTTAACTGTATCGACTAACCAGTCATGTATCTCCAAAGAACCGGGCTGACGCGTGGATTTGTCAAAGGTAAAACTGACTGTACCTGTACGCGGAACTTTCGTGGGAACCATGGTGGACATCACGGCGAGAGACGACGCCGCGACAGGAAGGGCCGCACGAACACCAAACACCAGCCGACAACCAGCGATGCGACGCGCACGGAGACCAACACGGCACTAAACTGACAGGAGGAAAACACGCTGCGCTACGGTAGAGGCGGAACTAAGAGCACAACCTAGTCGCCCGATGCGCGAAGCGAGTATGAGCTACCGAAGCACGTCTCACGCCCGGTACTCACAGCTCTACTTCTGCCAGTATCTCGTCTCCTACCTTCCATTGTCTTATTTACTCACATCGCTATAAGTACTGGTATTCACTTCATCATTCTCATTCCCACTCCTGTCATTTTCTTCATTCTCTTCCCCACAGTACGTAATCTTCAGTGCCATCCAGCGCATTCGATATGCAGCATTTCTTGAACTTCTTGATGAGGGACTCTGATGATATTGAGGACCATGAAGCAAGAATCTACTGGCACAAAAGGGTGACTAGTGGCTTCTTAATCTTACCAGACGGTGTAAGGTCATAGTCTTCTTCCGGGAGCCAAACTGAACACATTTTTCAGATGTTGTCCCTGAACGATTTGTTAACAGCTACATGTCTACTCCAAAGTACTAACGCGAGATAGTAAGAATTTGCAAAACGACCTGCAGAGAATTAATGAATGGTGCAGGATCTGGCAGTTGACCCTGAACGTAAATAAATGTACCGTATTGCACATACATACTAAAAGAAATCCACTACTGTACAGCTAAACTATTAATGACAAACAGCTGGAAACAGCGTCTGCCGTAAAACATCTAGGCATAACTATCCAGAGCGACTTTAAGTGGAATGACCATATAAGACAGATAATGGGAAAAGCAGACACCAGACCCAGATTCATCGGAAGAATCTTAAGGAAATGGAATTCATCCATGAAAGAAATGGCTTATAAGGTGCTTGTTTGCCCGATTTTTGAGGATTGCTATCAGATAGGACTTATACAGGAAATAGAAAAGATCCAACGAGGAGCGGCACGATTCGTCATGGGAATCATTTAGCTGGCGAGAGAGCGTTACGGAGATGCTAAACAAACTCCACTGGCAGACATTACAAGAAAGGTATTGTGCATCACAGAGAGATTTACTATTGAAATTTCAGGACAGCACTTTTCACTAGCAGTCGGACAACTTATTACTTCTCCCCACATACATCTCGCCTGTTGACCACAAGGAGAAATTGAGAAATTAGAGCCAGTACCGACTATCATTCTTCCCCACTCACTATTCGCGAGTGTCACAGGGTTGGAGGGATCAGATAGTGGTACCAAAAGTACGCAACACACCATTAGGTGGCTTGCGGAGTATGATGTAGATGTAGATGAAAATTATTTGACCTCAAAATGTGTTTAAAAAAATTGAGTTTCATAACAGATACCCTTTGTCGTGTTCAAAAGTACAGTAAATGATCGCTTTAGTGAAGCTCATTTGGGAAAGACTGAACTGTTAGTAACTGGCAACTACTTCAAACGATCTGGAAGATTGCGACGGTACCATGATTGACTTTCCAAATCTGTGCAGCTCTAAAAAGCAAGCTAAAAACTCACCACATATTCAAATAAGAGAAGTCTCCCAATAAGCCATACATATTATAGAATAGGCCTCGAAAAGGCGTTAACGCTAAAGAGACCACATGTTCAACGAACTCTGTAAAACTACCCCATGGAACGACCTGGCATATGTTCAAATGGCTCTGAGCACTATGGGACTTAACATCTGAGGTCATCAGTCCCGTAGAACCTAGAACGACTTATACGTAACTAACCTAAGGACATCACACACATCCATGCCCAAGGCAGGATTCGAACCTGAGACCGTAGCGGTCGCGCGGTTCCAAACAGTAGCGATCACCGGTACAACGATGGAATATTTTTAGGCAAGGGTGAAGAGACAGACAGCACTTCGTCTTCAGAGAATACCCAAGGCCGAAGGAAACACTACAGCCAACGTAGATCTCCCAATAAATATGCACAGTACAAGAGGCTGTCGAACTACACGCCGTGTCGGACAGCACCAACATGACGCGGAAAGGTACACTGCCGCAAAAGTATGCTAGCCTCCAGGGGAGGTAACTGGGGCGTTAGCGGCCACAAGGCAGAAAATACCGCTGGTTGCATTTCACTAATAAGAATAATACTAAATTCAATGATGAATAACAAATAGATAAAGACGGCTGCAATATTTCACTGCCTCGAAACACTTCAGTCGTTGCTGCCAGGTTCAGCGGCCCTGGGAACAACTCGCCGACGAAAAGCGAGATCTGAAAATAGTCGAGGTTGCGTTATCAGTTAATTCTACACTCAACGTAAACGTCCAGGGTTCGGTGTGCAACGAAGTCGTCGCCCTCGCAGCTACCCCTCCTCGATATGGCAGTGGCAGCACGTTGCCACCACCCCGAATTGCCCGCGCGCTGCACGGACCTGCTCGCTGCTGCACCCAAACCGAACTGATGTTGTCAGACCCACCATACTTGCTCCGGACACTGCGAGAGGGCTGTACAAGCAATGATCACACGCACGGCACAGCGGACACACCAGGAACCGCGGTGTTGGCCGTCGAATGACGCTAGCTGCGCAGCATTTGTGCACCACCGCCGTCAGTGACAGCCAGTTTGCCGTGGCATACGGAGCTCCATCGCAGTCTTTAACACTGGTAGCATGCCGCGACAGCGTGGACGTGAACCGTATGTGCAGTTGACGGACTTTGAGCGAGGGCGTATAAAGGGCATGTGGGAGGCCGGGTGGACGTACCGCCGAATTGCTCAACACGTGAGGCGTGAGGTCTCCACAGTACATCGATGTTGTCGCCAGTGGTCGGCGGAAGGTGCACGTGCCCGTCGACCTGGGACCGGACCGCAGCGACGCACGGATGCACGCCTAGACCGTAGCATCCTACGCAGTGCCGTAGGGGACCGCACCGCCACTTCCCAGCAAATTAGGGACACTGTTGCTCCTGGGGTATCGGCGAGGACCATTCGCAACCGTCTCCATGAAGCTGGGCTACGGTCCCGCACACCGTTAGGCCGTCTTCCGCTCACGCCCCAACATTGTGCAGCCCGCCTCCAGTGGTGTGGCCACAGGCGTGAATGGAGGGACGAATGGAGACGTGTCGTCTTCAGCGATGAGAGTCGCTTGTGCCTTGGTGCCAATGATGGTCGTATGCGTGTTTGGGGCCGTGCAGGTGAGCGCCACAATCAGGACTGCATACGACCGAGGCACACAGGGCAACACCCGGCATCATGGTGTGGGGAGCGATCTCCTACACTGGCCGTACACCTCTGGTGATCGTCGAGGGGACACTGAATAGTGCACGGTACATCCAAACCGTCATCGAACTCATCGTTCTACCATTCCTAGACCGGCAAGGGAACTTGCTGTTCCAACATGACAATGCACGTGCCACCCAATGTGCTCTAGAAGATGTAAGTCAACTACCCTGGCCAGCAAGATCTCCGGATCTGTCCCCCATTGAGCATGTTTGGGACTGGATGAAGCGTCGTCTCGCGCGGTCTGCACGTCCAGCACGAACGCTGGTCCAACTGAGGCGCCAGGTGGAAATGGCATGGCAAGCCGTTCCACAGGACTATATCCAGCATCTCTACGATCGTCTCCATGGGAGAATCTCAGCCTGCATTGCTGCGAAAGGTGGATATACACTGTACTAGGGCCGACATTGTGCATGCTCTGTTGCTTGTGTCTATGTGCCTGTGGTTCTGTCAGTGTGATCATGTGATGCATCTGACCCCAGGAATGTGTCAATAAAGTTTTCCCTTCCTGGGACATTGAATTGACGGTGTTCTTATTTCAATTTCCAGGAGTGTATTACAAGATGCGTAGATATGAACGGCATCAACGCTAGCCGCACACGGCTCTATAACAATACGTGCTCTTCAAACAACTAATTCATTAGAAACTTAGGTAGTTTGCAGACATTATAATACTTTACATACTACGATTTAAAGATGAACATTTTCACTTACGCTTCAACTCACAAACCTTTACATTGTTAGACGTACATGAATGTGATAGTGCTGCATAGACTTGTCGTCAAATGTCTCGAACATTCCAACCAAAGCCGTTTTAATACAAATTACTCCGAAATAAAATCTCAGGCGATTATCTACGAAGAAAAACAGCAGTTGATGATTACATAAAAAGACCGCGACGGGGAACTGGGTTACTACAACAGTGATGATACATCTCACAGCCAACTTGACAAGAAATTGTCGAAGAAAGCAACCATGGTGGTTGGAACGACGCAAAAAGCCTGTGTTTCTCTTCGGTAGCGTTTGCTGGGTTCACATTTCGGTGGCCTACTCGATGTACGGCTGCAAACGGAGCCACGTCTTGGTCGAAGTTAAGTATTACTTCCCTCAGTCGGCTCCACCGTTCATGGTTAAACTTGGACCTTACTTGTGCTGTTACTCATTTATGATTGTACAGAGTTGTAACTTTCTATGCCCTAAAAGCCCATCTTACCAGCCAATGGGCATTTGAATAATTTCGTGGTTCGCTCTAGAAGGTTCTCTAGTCCAGTAATTTGCAAGATTACCCAAGTTACGTTTTAATAAATATATTCTAAGTATTGGTGTTAAAATTGAAGCTGTGTGTCCACTGTTATTTTAAATGTAATGTTAAAGTATTGGAATTGAAAGGCTCTTAAATGAAGTCTCTTAGTATTTGGAAATTTGTGGTAAGTTTTATGGGAGCAAACTGCCGTGGTCATCTGTCTCTAGGCTTACACACTTCTTAAACTAACTTAGGCTAAGGACAACACACACACCCATGCCCAAGGGAGGACTCGAACCTCCGACGGGGGGAATCGCGCGAACCGTGGCGAGGCGCCCTAGACCGCACGGCTACCCCGTTCGGCAATGTGTCTTAACTAGAGTTGTTTTGTTAAAGTTATGGTCAAATTCAACCTCAGTGGCGTCTGTCAATTTCAATGTGAGATTGTTTTTAGTAGTTAATAAACACATTGGAATTGAAATTTTCACTTTATTGGGTCAGCCCTTCCACTCCATTTAGATTTAAAGATTAAACAAAGCCGGTGTTAAGTAAAAACGTCCAAGCCATACAATATTTTTTAAAAGAACATACCGACATTTGACTGTTTTATTATTTATTTAAGTACAATCCAGGTTTCCACCTTTTATGCCATTTTTAAGAATTTGATTTTATGTCTTTAACATATATTACAGGACACTTAACATGTTGTCATGCTCTAAGTTGACCAATATTTTTCTTACTTTATGACCAACTTTGAGCTTGATATCATATTAAGTGCCCTGCAATATAAGTTAAAGATATACATTCAAAAACTGGAAAATGGCATAATAGGACGAAACCTGGGTTGTACATAAATAAACTATAAAACAGTCAAATGGCGGTATGTTCCTTTAACAACAAAAAGGAATTAACAGACTTTGAACGCGAAATGGCAGCTGGCACAAGACGTGTGGGACATTCCATTTCGGAAATCGTTAGGGAATTCAATATTCAGAGATGCACAGTGTCAAGAGGGTGCCGAGAACACCAAATTTCAAGCGTTACCTCTCATCACAGAAAAGCAGTGACCGATGGCCTTCACTTATTGACCGAGAGCAGCGGCGTTTGCGTAGAGTTGTCAGTGCAGACAGACAAGCAACACTGCGTGAAATAGCCGCAGAAATCAACGTGGGATTATGACGAATGTATGCGTTCGTGACAGTGCGACGAACTTTGGCGTTAATGGGCCATGGGAGCAGACGACCGAAGCTAGTGTCTTTGGTAACAGCACGACATCGCCTGCAGCTCCTCTCCTGGGCTCGTGACCATATTGGTTGGACCTGAGACAACTGGAAAAACTGATGAGTTCCGATTTCAGTTGGTAAGAGCTGGTGGCAGGTTGCGTATGTGGTGTAAATCCCTCAAAGCCATGGTCCCGAGTAGTCAAGAAGGCATTGTGCAAACTGGTGGTAGGTTGTGTTATCATGTAGTGGATCGCGTCTTCTCGTCCAGCTGAAACGATCATTGATTATAAATGTTTGTGATTGGTTACTTGGAGATCATTCGCAGCGATTCATAGGCTTCATGTTCCCAAACAACGATGGAATTTTTTGGATGGTACAGTTATACGCAAGTGGTTCGAAGAGCATTCTGGACAATTCCAGCGAAAGATCTGGCCGACCAGATTGCCCGATATGAATCCCATCGAGTATTTATGGGGCATAACTGAGAGATGTGTGGCAGAGGGTACTTTGAGTGCCTCTATCGGTTCTCATTTCTATTCCAGTCTCGTATTGTTCATATAACGAAAGATTGTCGGTATGCCTCTGTGTGGGCTTTAATCTCTCTGAGTTTATCCTCATGGTCTCTTCGCGAGATTACGCAGGAGGGAGCAATATATTGCCGGACTCCTCAGTGAAGGTATGTTATCGAAACTTCAACAAAAAGCCCGTGCCGATCTACTGAGCGTCTCTCTTGCAGAGTCTTCCACTGAAGTTTATCTATCATCTCTGTAACGCTTTCGCGATTACTAAATGATCCTGTAACGAAGCGCTCTGCTCTCCGTTGGATCTTCTCTATTTCTTCTACCAACTCTCTCTGGTACGGATCCCACACCGGTGAGCAGTATTCAAGCAGTGGGCGAAGAAGTGTACTGTAACCTACTTCCTTTGTTTTCGGATTGCATTTCCTTAGGATTCTTCTAATGAATCTCAGTGTGGCATTTGCTTTACCAACGATCAAGTTTATATGATCATTCCATTTTAAACCACTCCTAATGCCTACTCTCAGATAATTTATGGAATTAACTGCTTCCAGTTACTGACCTGCTATATTGCAGCTAAATGATAAAGGATCTTTCTTTCCGTGTATTCGCAGCACATTACACTTGTGTACACTGAGATTCAATTGCCATTCCCGGAACCATGCGTCAATTCGTTGCAGATTCTCCTGCATTTCAGTACAATTTTCCATTGTTACAACCTCTCGATATAACACAGCATCATCCACAAAAAGCCTGAGTGAACTTCGTATGCTATCCACAAGGTCATTTATGTATATTGTGAACAGCAATGACACTCCCCTGCGGCACACATGAAATCACTCTTACTTCAGAAGACTTCTCTCCATTGAGAATGACATGCAGCGTTCTGTTACCTAGGAGCTCTTCAATCCAATCACACAATTGGTCTGATAGTCCATATTCTCTTAGTTTGTTCATTAAACGACTGTGGGGAACTGTATCAAACGCCTTGCGGAAGTCAAGAAACACGACATCTACCTGGCAACCCGTGTCTATGCCCCTCTGAGTCTCGTGGATGAATAGTGCACAAAATCCTGCACAGGCAACACCTTGGCAGTTATGGTCGGCTATAGAGGCTATACAGGACAATATTATGGAAATGCAAGAGGATGTAAATGAAGATGAAATGGGAGATATGATACTGCGTGAAGAGTTTGACAGAGCACTGAAAGACCTGAGTCGAAACAAGGCCTCGGGAGTAGATAACATTCCATTAGAACTACTGACAGCCTTAGGAGAGCCAGTCCTGACAAAACTCTACCAACTGGCGAGCAAGATGTATGAGATTGGCGAAATACCCTGAGACTTCAAGAAGAATATAGTAATTCCAATCCCAAAGAAAGCAGGTGTTGACAGATGTGAAAATTGCCGAACTATCAGTTTAATAGGTCACGGCTGCAAAATACTAACGCGAATTCTTTACAGACGAATGGAAAAACTAGTAGAAGCCGACCTCGGGGAAGATCAGTTTGGATTCCTTAGAAATATTGGAACACGCGAGGCAATACGGACCCTACGACTTATTTAGGAAGCTAGATTAAGGAAAGGCAAACCTACGTTTCTAGTATTTGTAGACTTAGAGAAAGCTTTTGACAATGTTAACTGGATTACTCTCAGATTCTGAAGGTGGCAGGGGTAAAATACAGGGAGCGGAAGGCTATTTACAATTTGTACAGAAACCAGATGGCTGTTATAAGAGTGGCAAGAAAGGGAAGCAGTGGTTGGAAAGGGAGTGAGACAGGTTTGTAGTCTCTCCCCGATGTTATTCAATCTGTATATTGAGCAACCAGTGAAGGAAACAAAAGAAAAATTCGGAGTAGGCATTAAAATCCATGGAGAAGAAATAAAAACCTTGAGGTTCGCCGACGACATTGTAATTCTGTCAGAGACAGCAAAGGACTTGGAAGAGCAGTTGAACGGAATGGACAGTGTCTTGAAAGGAGGGTATAAGATGAACATCAACAAAAGCAAAACGAGGATAATGGAATGCAGTCGAATTAAGTCGGGATATGCTGAGGGAATTAGATTAGAAAATGAGACCCTTAAAGTAGTAAAGAAGTTTTGCTATTTTGGGAGAAAAATAACTGATGATGCTCGAAGTAGAGGGAATATAAAATGAAGACTGGCAATGGCAAGGAAAGTGTTTCTGAAGGAGAGAAATTTGTTAACATCGAGTATAGATTTAAGTGTCAGGAAGTCGTTTCTGAAAGTATTTGTATGGAGTGTTGCCATGTATGGAAGTGAAACATGGACGATAAATAGTTTAGACAAGAAGAGAATAGAAGCTTTCAAAATGTGGTGCTACAGAAGAATGCTGAAAATTAGATGGGTAGATCACATAACTAATGGGGAGGTATTGAACAGAATTGGGGAGAAGAGACGTTTGTGGCACAACTTGACAAGAAGAAGGGATCGGTTGGTAGCGCATGTTCTCAGGCATCAAGGGATCACCAATTTAGAACTGGAGGGAAGCGGTGAGGGTAAAAATCGTAGAGAGAGACCAAGAGATGAATACATCAAGCAGTTTCAGAAGAATGTAGGTTGCAGTAGGTACAGGGAGATGAAGAAGCTTGCACAGGATAGAGTACCATGGAGAGCTGCATCAAACCATTCTCAGGACTGAAGACCACAACAACAACAACAATAGAGGCTTCATGGCTCAGTAATTCTGAAGGGCATTGAACGACTTGCTGAGTCCAAGTTAAATCTTGTTGCGGCATTACATGGGTTACAAGGAGGTCCCACACTATATTAGAAGGTACATCTTGAATTTTGTCACAGTGTAGATGTGAGAACACGCACTTGATAATTAAAGTCCTGGTGTTACCCTTATGGATTAATTTCAAAGAGTGGGCCTTCAAAACTTGTCATCGTTTGTAGCTTTTGGATGCGATGACTGCAGATCAGGCTACTGGCGTATAAGCGGCGCTAAAAACGCTGAGATGGTACCGAGATATTGCGAGAACGAGACATATTAAATATCCAGCGACTTTCCATTGCGTATCACGTGCTGCACGTCATGCTGTATCATATCTTTGAGGTAGTCACAGTGGTGTCACCCGGGACCGTATCTCCCACTGTAGCGAACCAGAGCGTGTCTGGCCCTGCCCACGCGGTACTGCCGAAGTCGCCGCAGCCGGCGTCGCGTGGCCGAGCGGCCGGCTGGCTGGCGTGGTGGAGACGGCGCGGCACGGAGCGGTCGAGGGCCCTCCAGTTGCAGCGGTCGATACTGCCAACCTTGAAATATTCAGCAGCAGCAGCCGACGTTGCGTGCCTGCCGTGTGCAACCGCCGCAGCGCCATCTACCGGCCGACGGCCTAACTACGCGCCACCATCGCGACCTATTATAAGCTTCAGAATTTTCTGGGAAAAAATTAACCTTCGGCACCAAATTATTATTGCTTGTTTATTGATGACTTAGGTCTATCGGGCTTCCAATTGTTCATTTCGTGTCTAGTTCAAATCAGCAGCTAAGTAAGCACATCGGGCGAAATTAGTCGCCCACAGGACACATCGTTCTAATACCAACGTCTACATCTACATTTATACCATCCAACTTCCCCACTCCCTGGCATGTCTGCTCGGCGCCCCCCACCCCTCTTATGAATCCTCATCCTCCATTGGCTCCTTTCCCCCCCCCTCCCCCTTCACTTTTCCTCTCCTTCCCCCCTTTTTTTCCCGTCATCTGTCCAGTTTCCTCCCACCTGATCTCGGCTGTGGTATGTCATATTTGTGCCAACTTTTTAGTGCAGTGTTTAAGTGAGTGTTCAGTGTTGTGCGTCTTTCCACGGTGTTGCGAACAGAAATCATGCCATCGCTGGGTGTGCATTTTATATCTCTTGCGAACAGAAACCAGCCTATCGCCGTGTTTTGTAATTGTCTGTCTATTATTTTTCTGCTTCCTGTGTATTTTATTAGCATCATCAACCCTGTGTTTTATGTTTTAAGTTCCAGAATTTTCTGCCATTTTACCTTTAAGTCACCGATTTTATCGCCAACTGTTATTTTTTTAAATTATCTTCACCTTTTTAAACCAAATTCTGTAGGCTGAAGAGGGGCGTAATAAGCTGCTGCCAGCCCGCCCCCTTCAGGGGGAATCGAAACATAATATAGGAAAAAAAACCTTCCAACTGTGTATGGCGGAGGGCACTTTACGTGACACTGTAATTACCTCCATTTCCTGTCCAGTCGCGTATGGTTCGCAGGAAGAACGGCTGCCGGAAAGACTCCGTGCGCGCTCGAATCCCTCTAATTTTACATTCGTGATCTCCTCGGGAGGTGTAAGTTGGGGGAAGCCACATATTCGATACCTCATCCAGAAACGCACCCTCTCGAAAGCTGGACAGCAAGCTACACCGCGATGCAGAGCGCCTCTCTTGCAGAGTCTGCCACTTGAGTTTGCTAAGCATCTCCGTAACACTTTCGCGCTTACCAAATAAACCTGTGACGAAACGCGCCGCTCTTCTTTGGATCTTTTCTATCTCCTCTGTCAACCCGACCTGGTACGGATCCCACACTGATGAGAAATACTCAAGTATAGTACCACGCGACATTGCCTCCAATCTTGATCGTGAGATAGTGAGGCCGAGAGTATCGAGGCTTGTGACTAACTCTGAGGATGGCAGGACGATATGCGGCCGAAATATCAGTTGAAAGCGTAGTATATGCACGGCTGCATGCCCTAAATTAAATGGAGAGTAGACATTGATGCTCTGCAAAATACATTTAAGTGCCTGGCAGGGGAATCATCGAACCACCTTCACAATTCTGTATTATTCGAATCTCGTACAGCGCGCCGAAAGAACGAACACATGTATCTTTCCGCACGAGATCTGGTTTCCCTCATTTTATCGTGGTGATCGTTCCTCCCTATGAAGATCGGTATCAACAAAATATTTTCGCATTCGGAGAAGAAAGTTGGCGATTGGAATTTCGTGAGAAGTTTCCGTCACGACGAAAAACGCCTTTCTTTTAATGATGTCCAGCCCAAATCCTGTATCATTTCAGTGACACTCTCCCCATACTTCGCGATAATACAAAATGTGCTGCCCTTCTTCACCGCGCAGAAGTATTCTAGAAGAGGACAGACAAGCGTAAACTAATAAGGCAGTCTCCTTAGTAGATGTGTTCAAATGTGTGCGAAATCTTATGGGACTTAACTGCTAAGGTCAGCATTCCCTAAGCTTACACACTACTTATCCTAAATTATCCTAACGACACACACACACACGCATGCCCGAGGGAGGACTCGAACCTCCGCTGGCTCCTTAGTACATCTGTTACATTTTCCAAGTGTCCTGCCAATATTACGCATTCTTTGGTTAGCCTTCCCTACAACATATTATATGTGTTCCTTCCAGTTTAAGTTGTTCGTAATTGTAATTCCTTTGTATTTAGTTGAATTTACGGCCTTTATTTTTGACGGATTTATCGTGTAACCGAAGTTTAACTGATTCTCTCTAGCACTCATGTCGGTGGCCTCACACTTTTCGTTATTTATGGTCAACTGCCAACTTTCGAACCATTCAGATATTTTTCTAAATCGTTTTGCAGATTGTTTTGATCATCTGATGATTATTAGTCGACAAACGGCAGCAGCATCTGCAAACAACCTAAGACGGCTGCTCAGATTGTCTCCCAAATCGTTTATATAGAGAATGAACAGCAAACGTCCTTTAACACTACCTTGGGGAACGCCAGAAATCACTTCTGTTTCAGTCGATGGCTTTCCTCCAATTACTACGAACTGTGACCTCTCTGACAGGAAGTCACAAATCCAGTCTCATAACTGAGACGATATTCTGTAAGCACGCAATTTCACTGTAAGCCGCTTGTGTGGTACAGTGTCAAAGGCCTTCTGGAAATCCAGAAATACGGAATCGATCTGAAATCCCTTGCCAGTATCACTCAACATTTCATGTGAATAAAGAGCTAGTTGTGTTTCACAGGACGATGTTTTTTAAACCTATGTTGACTGTGTGTCAATAGAGCGTTTTCTTCGAGGTAATTCATAAAGTTCGACCACAATGTATGTTCCAGAATCCTGTTGCATATCGACCTTAATGATATGGGTCTGTAATTAAGTGGATTACTCCTACTACCTTTCCTGAATATTGATGTGACTTGTGTAACTTTCCACTCTTTGAGTACGGATCTTTCGTCGACCGAAAGGTTGTATTTGATTGTTAATTATGGAGCTAAAGCACCAGCATACTCGGAAAGGAACCTGATTGGTATACAGTCTGGACTAGAAGACTTGCTCTTATTAAGTGATTTAAATTGCTTCACAACTCTGAGGATATTTACTTCTACGTTACTCATGCTGGCAGCTTTTCTTGATTCGAATTCTAGAATATTTATATCGTCTTCTTTTGTGAAGGCATTTCAGAAGGCTGTGTTTAGTAACTCTGCTTTGGCAGCTCTGTCTTCGATAGTATCTCCAGTGCTACCGCCTATAGAAAGCATTGATTGTTCCTTGCCGTAACATACTTCACATACGACCAGAATCTCTTTGGATTTTCTGCCAGTTTTAGAGACAAAGTTTCGTTGTGGGAACTGTTACAGACGTCTCCCATTGAAGTGCGCGCAAAATTTCGAGTTCCTGTAAAAGATCACCGATCTTCGGGATTTTTCGTCTGTTTAAATTTGGCATGTTTCTTTCGTGTTCTGACCCCTCCTTTACCAAGGAGGATCAGCTCCGTGGTTTGTTAATTTATTTGGTATAAATCTCTCAATGGCTGCCGATACTATTTCTCTGAATTCAAGCCACATGTGGTCTACACTTATATCATTAATTTGGAAGGAGTGGAGATTGTCTATGAGGAACGCGTTAACTGAATTTTTACCTATTTTTTTTTTTGAATGGTATTTTTTCGTTTATTTTTGTAGGATTTGGGGGGTTACAATATTCGATTTCGCTACGACAACCCTGTGTTCACTAATCCCTGTATCCGTTTCATGTTCGTTATTATTTGTTGCTAAGAGGTAAAGTATGTTTTCACAACCGTTTACTTTTCGCGTGGGCTCATGAACCTCCTGCTCGACATTATTTTCAGGAATGCGTTTAATACAATTTCGGATAATGTTTTATACGTACCTCCGGAATTAAACATGTATTTTCTTCAACATATCGAGGGTAAATTAAAGTCTCCACCAACTATAATAGTACGAATCGGGTACGTGTTTGATATCAAACTCAAGTTCCTTTGAACCTTTCAGCAACAGTATCATCTGAATTAGGAGGTCGGTAAAAGGATCCAATTATTATTTTATTCCGGTTGTCAACAATGACCTCTGCCTATAGTAACTCACAGGAACTGTCTACTTCAATTTCGTGACCAAATAAACTGCTTCTAATAGCAACAAACACGCCACCGCCAACCGTGACAGAACTAACACATCCACAAATTTCCGACAAGACTGCAGTGCCACGACTCCAATAAATGACTACACCTACTGGCTGTCTAAGAGTTTTACTTCCACGAAATTAACCTAAATTTTTCGCCTGTGTCTAAAAGATCCAGAGCAGAGAAGAAAACCAGAACATACTAAATACTGGACACGTAAGACCTTCAGACGCCACAGTCTAGAGGGCTAAGCCGTGAAAGATGAATGTAGCCAAGAGTTCCGCAAAATACGACCTTTAGCTTTCGCCGAAACAATAAAGGAGTTCGGATTCGAATTGCTCGAATATCCGCCGTACAGCCCTGACCTGGCTCCAAGTGATTTCCATATGCTTGGACCATTGAAGGAAGCCCTCAGGGGCAGAAGACTTGTAACCTATGGAGAAGTCATTGGTGCGGGAGCGCGATCAGCACTCAAAAACTATGGGCCGCATTTTGCAGGAAATGCGTCACTTAGAACGTAGATGCTGTGTGCTGACTCAGCTACTATCGCTGCAAGACATGAATTCTTCGCAACTAGATGCAGTAAAAACATTCCGCAGAAAATTTCACGGTGTGAACAGAAATGACTGAGTGGGGCAAGAGAGACCACTACTGACTAATTCTTAAAACGTTGGTCACACCAGAGGACCTTGGTCAGAAAATACGTTATGCGGCCAGAAGGAGGATGATTCTACCAGCCTGTGAACTGTACTTGAAGTCATACATCTTGTAGATTTTAGGATGCCTCAGGAGAGGAGTATTTGCGATGAAGGACAGCAACTGGAAGACATCCAGTAATATTCTGCAGTTGTTTTGGCAACGGAAATTCATCCAAATGGAAGACCACGATGGTTTTCCTAGTGTCCTCCATGTCAGCGTAGAGATTATGTTTTAGTACTAGATTCCAAAATGACAGTTTCCGGCTTTTATAACCCGAACCTGCTGTTCATGGATAATATTTGCATTCAGAAGGCATTCTACGATTATTCTAACTCGCAGAAATCCACAAAGTAATTGAGGGCCCTTGAACTGTAGGTGAATTATTGGCTCCGAGCACTAAGCGACTTAACTTCTGAGGTCAGCAGTCGCCTAGAACTTAGAACTAATTGAACCTAACTAACCTAACGGCATCACACACATCCATGCCTGAGACAGGATTCGAACTTGCGACCGTAGCGCCAAGAACCGCACGGCCACTCCGGCCGGCTAGGTGAATTATTATAAGAGACTTTAGTGTAGGTTGGCCGGTCTGAACTTTTTTCGACATAATATTTTCTGAAGCAATGATGAGGGGTGTGATGCAAGTATCAGTTTGCTAAAAAGCTTTGCTTATTAACTGACTAATCGTGAATTCCTTTATTTGCAACGATTTATTGAGCATTTAACACACCATTACGAGAAAGGCGATTCTATGTAAGTTCCATTGTTGACCAGCGTTTGCAAAACTTGTATTATACGTGGGACACTTTCTGTGATTCAAAAGAAACATTTGTCGTCTGACGTTTTGACAATAGGTTACCTACTTCAACAATGCGGTTCAGTTGAATCTTGAATAACGTAAGTCTCTATGTTGATGAAGAAACAAAAGTGTACTAAGGATGCAACTTACTACTGTGTATATTCTCAGTTGCACCAGTGTTAAAGGATTTGACTGCACAATGATTACAACTATCGTCTAATATATGGAGAAAAAGAATTCAAATCCTTCTCTGATCACCCGTCCTCTTATTTTCGTACTTCATTTCCTGTTTCATTTGAAGTTATTCTTTAATTATCTATGGAAAATGAACTACATATCCTTCTCTGGGAAAGCATTCATTTATTTCTTGACTTTACTTCCTTATCATCTGAATCCATTGTTTTATTGACGTTACTTTATTCCTCTCTACTTGTACATAGGTATAATATTAGACATAAAAAAAACAAAATTATCACACGAAACCGCGTGAAATTAACAGTTTGTGGTCATAAATTTATATTCTTGCCACAGAATTTTAGCTTACGGATAACACATCTTAATCTGTAGTTAATAACGCTTTTGATACGCCTGATTATAAGGAAAACGTTTGATTGAGCGATACGGAATAGTGGAGTATAAATTTATGAGCGACCGCTTATTAACGATATAAGCATGACGTTCCAATCCGACTTTGTAGCAAAGTTACGTTTGTGTTGAACATCTAAACCGAATGAGATGCTCCTGACATGGGATCAGTATGTGAGATGTGAGAGATTAATAACTTTCCTCGTTTATTGTCGAAGGGAGGACGCTTGTGTAATTTCCTCCAGCGGAGATGACACCTGAAGTAACTTACGCTGCTCTGAAGAAGGCAATTAAAACTGTGAAACACCATGTCCCGAAGAAAATTTCCTTTGAGTAAGAAGGCAATTACTCGATTTGGTAGCGAAGTTGTCTGAGTTGCACTTTGTGGGTGTGATAAGACGAAGAGCAATAGGGAACTTCGTGAACAATAAGTTTTTATACGGTTTGTTAAGACGAATATCTAATGAATACTGACGTCACTGCTTCTCTGAGGTCATTAAGCAGGTGACCAGGTGGAACACTGTAACGTGGCTGTAATTTCGCCCCTTACAAGCACTCATCTACATACTTTGCAGTGATTTACAACCGGAATTTGGTATCATTTGGTAGGTTGAACATCATATGTGTGAATATTTAAAGGAAACTGACATTGTCACGTACGCCCTGTAAATAATTGTTAATGCTTATTACGTGTAAATGTAAATGTAAATGTAAAATTGAAGTGATATCAGGTGTTCCCCAAGGAAGCGTCCTGGGACCTCTGGTATTCCAGAGCTATATAAATGACCTGAATGACAATCTGAGCAGTTCTCTTAGGTTGTTCGCAGATGACACTGTAATTTACCGTGTAGTAAGGTCAGCCGAAGACCAGTATCAGTTGCAAAGCGAGTTAGAAAAGATTGCTGTATGATGTGGCAGGTGGCTGTTGACGCTAAATAACGAAAAGTGTGAGGTAATCCACATGAGTTCCAAAAGAAATCCGTTGGAATTCGATTACTCGATAAATAGTACAATTCTCAAGGCTGTCAACTCAACTAAGTATCTGGGTGTAAAAATTACGAACAACTTCAGTTGGAAAGATCACGTAGATAATATTGTGGGGAAGGCGAGCCAAAGGTTGCGTTTTATTGGCAGGACACTTAGAAGATGTAACAAGTACACTAAAGAGACAGCTTACACTACACTCGTTCGTCTTCTGTTAGAACATTGCTGCGCGATGTGGGATCCTTACCAGGTGGGATTGACGGAGGACATCGAAAGGGTGCAAAAATGGCAGCTCGTATTGTATTATCACGTAATAGGGGAGAGAGTGTGGCAGATATGATACGCGAGTTGGAATGGAAGTCATTACAGCAAATACGTTTTTCGTCGCGGCGAGATCTATTTACGAAATTTCAGTCACCAACTTTCTCTTCCGAATGCGAAAATATGTTGTTGGGCCCAACCTACATAGGTAGGAATGATCATCAAAATGAAATAAGAGAAATCAGAGCTCGAACAGAAAGGTTAAGGTGTTCGTTTTTCCCGCGCGCTGTTTGGGAGCGGAATGGTAGAGAGATAGTATGATTGTGGTTCGATGAACCCTCTGCCAAGCACTTAAATGTCAATTGCAGAGTAATCATGTAGATGTAGATGTAGATGTAGACATGAAAGGGGACGGAGTGTCTTCATTATCAAAACGGCGTAATGAATGATTGCCTATACTAGTAGAGGTTGGACCGCCAGTGGAAATGAAACGGCAGGCGTAACTCAAGCCTTGGGTGGAAAAGCCTGCAAAGGTGTGTTGGTCCTGCTTGACAGAGGAAGTGCCAAGACGGAAGGTATGGGCACCTGAGCGAGGAAGCACAATACAGCGGCGGCCGGCCGGTGTTGTAGTGGGGCAGGAAGGATTACCGGATAATACATCGAAAACTCTGAAAATCTTGGACACAGCAGAGACGAACGAGGAAACGTTACCTCCGAAATCGCAGGATAGGCTATTTCCGAGGACTTTTGCTCTGAGAAGCGTACCTTCGTATGAGTATAGGCATTTCCTCGCAAACTCTCCGTGCTGTACGACGAAAGACTAAAATACGGTTGGTCGGCGTTCGGAAGAATCTGTAGAGAGTTAGAATATTCCGTGGTTTCGAGAATATCATTCGCCTTCTGAGTAAGGGAGTGGAGCCGAGCTTTGCTGTGAAGCCAGCGGTGGAGAGATGAGGTCTTCCGTTTAGAGCGCCCGGGTTTGATGGTCGCTCAGTAGCAGCTTTTGTTGGTACAGACGGTTTCTCTGTCTTTTCTCTCAAGAGATTTTATAGTTATGACTGTTAGGCACTGTACTGCTGCGAACTTATACGATTGTGGACTTCGGCTCCGGGTAGGGAGTGTTCGTTGAGTACGCACTGTTCAGTGATTGAGAGAACTTCTTCTGCCGATAATCACTTAGAGACTTTATCTGAATTCCGTACTTTTGGATGGGTGTTCGCGTTTCTTGTCTGTGGAATACAAAGAGGAGAAGACAGTATTAGATTATAATAGTCAGAGGACCGCCTTCTGCCATACTAGTGTTTGAAAGAGTTTACTTTGTAGCTGGATTTCTTCCATCGTTGCAAACGTGTATGAGAACCGTCAATTCGACGCACCCGACACAGTACATACCGTCATATTGCTAATTGCTTCGGCTTATTAGGACTATAAGGCTATTTCCACTGCTGTTGCCCACCACTTTAGATCATCTTTAAAAGTAGTGTCTTCTAATGTTTGGTACGTAGATGATGTCACTGATTTCGCGTTACTTATATTAGATCGCATAGGCATAAAAAAGGGCATATTTGGGTAATTGATCAGCAATTTTAGTTATGGATTATAAGCATTTGTAATATAAAGGTCTTTTTTAATCTACAATAAATTTATAAGCAGAAACAACGTTTATCATTTAGTAGTTCTAGTTCCCTTAATCATTCATTTATGTTGTAATTTGTGTGTTAAAGAGCGAGGAGGAGGAAATAATATCACAATTAAGAAATCCTAATATGTGCTTCAGGGGGTAGTCAGACAGGTCCAAATCTTCGTTTAAGCGTTCAGTATTTTTCGTTGCGCACAACAATTTACACCCGCCAGGAGTAGCATCTTGGACCATAAGAAAATGAAGCTCAGTGTTTGATTTTATACAAAGGTGATATCGTAATTACTTATTTAAATATATTACAATTTAAAATAATGGCATTAGTATTTTTATGTAATGAATACTTCAATTAAATACATCTATGTAGATCTAAGTAATCGTTAGAGAAACGATATAGCTGTTATTTCATATCAGCCATATGTTGTTGTGATCTTCTGTCTCAAGATCAGTTTCATACAACTCCCTCGCCGGTCTACCACGTCCAGCACTCTTGATTTCAGGAGAACTACTGGAATCTACACCGATTTGAATAAGCTCACTATTGCCAGATCTTCGTAATCCTCATCAAATTTCACTATACATCAAAATGACGATCCCTCGGTGACTCAAGATGTGCCCTAATAACAAGTTCCTTGTTTTCATCATGTTGTGCTCTAAATTTCTTTGGGCTCTAATTCGAAGAAGAGGCAGGAGGAGATCAGTGTTTAACGTCCCGTTTACAACGAGGTCATTAGAGGTGGAGAATAAGTTCGGATTACGGAATATGGAGAAGGAAGTCGGCCTTGACCTTTCAAATTTTCTGTTGAAAAGCCTTTCTGAAACCAAACTGACATGTTGTCAGTACTACATTTTCACAAATATGCGTTGCTTAACTTGAATACATAACGTTTCAAAAATTTTGAATCATGTTGATGAAGTGAGACTGGGTGGTAGTTGTTAGCGTCAGACCTTTTCCATTTTTTATGGAGTGGTTTAACAACAGCATATTTCAGTCTACATGGAAAAGTGAGCTACTACGTATGTGACTGAGAGCCCTATTTATCTATTGGGAATACGTTTTTAGCACTCCGTTGGAAATGCCATCATTTCCATGTGAGTCTTTCTTTTGAGTGAATTTATTAGTTTGCTAATCTCAGTAGTAGAGTTTAGTTTTATCAAACTGCATAGGTATTGTGTCTTCCATAGACTGCCTTGCAGTTTCTAATGAATATCTGGATTCGATTTTCTCTGCAACACCTGAAAATGATTATTAAAAATGTTTTCTACTTCTGACTTCTTTTAACAAATTTCTTTTGGGATAGATAGAAACACAGTTTCCCTTTAAATAATGTTCCAAATTGTTTTAATTGAAACATTTCCCTTTTCTATTTACAGGATATTTTAATCCCTTTAATAAGCCATGGCGTTTTAGATGGTTTCTTACAATTATACATTGTTTCCTTAGGGAAACTGTTCTTGACTGTACTCATAAAGGTATCATGACAGACGCTAAACTTTAAATTAGCATCAGGCTCCCTGTACACCTCATCCAAATCTAACTGCTGCAAGTTTTCCCAAAAATTTTCAGTTGTTAGATCGTTAATTGAATGCACTATTTTAGACTACTGTTTTGCATTACTGTATGGAGCTATGTCAGATACTGTAACTAGCTGTGCATCATGATCAGACAGAACATTCTTAATAGGAAAAGTATTTGTTTGATTACATTTATTTTGGTTTATTAAATCATTATCTGTTGAAGTGCTCCTTTCCTGTACCACCTGACTAGGAAAATGAATAACTGACATCAAACTGAAGGAACCAAGTAATATTCAAGATCTAGAATTTTGACAGACTCTTTGAGAAAATCTGCACTGACATCCCTCTGCCTGGGAGATAGCGCAACAACGAATGCAAGTTTTTCAAAACTAGGTGAAAATTTCGCAGTGGCGACCCATACACAAGAACAATTATAAAAGAACCATGATTTAGGCTGAGTTCACATGCACATACTTCTGTATGTTGCTCTGCACAAAGTTTCTTAGTTTCTGATTTTTTCACACTAAGACAGATTTTGACATGTATCGCTGCTCCTCCGCTCTCCATAGTGTCTCTAATTAAATGTGCTTAAAGATTTTATCCACCTACAATTACCTTTTTCATGTCTTTGACTGTATGATGTTCAGACAGGCATAGTACATATATTCCAACCTCAGTTTCTAAATCTTCTAAACAGACAAGAAACTCATCTAAACAGACACGAAAGTCATCTACATTTTTAAAATCTCCTGATATTCTGATGCAATACACGAACATTATTTTCTCTGTTATTTTACGAGTCTCTTGTGATACTGCAATATCTCTAGTGCATGCTTGTCTGGGCTTATCATTAAGCTTAATTTCATTTAATGTTGAATCACTGGGCATTAATCTTAGCGTAAAAAAGAGGTACTCCCATGAGTTTCTGAACCCCCCTCCCCTTAAAGATATTCCTGACAGAGCTGTTCAAATGGGGTTGATCACACAGCCTAAAAACAGAAACAAACTCATTGAAGATGCTGCTTTTACCTGGTCAAACTCGACATTGTAGCTCTGATCCCTATCGATACTTTTTCCTGCTCCAGCAGCTACAACAACACGATAATGCTTTGTAAAACCCATGCACAATGAACCTACATCCTCTACCACGTATGGATACTATATAACAACACAACTTTCCTCCTACTTACTACTTTTTTTTGTTGAAACTGTATGTTTCCTGGTGAAAGTCTGTTGTGTACTTAGTACATTACATCTGCCTGAGCCTCTTCTTTAGGTAGTCCAATCTGTTGCACTCAGCAAGAAACGTATCATCAAGATATTTTCATACTATATGACGAAAGTACTTTGCAAAGATTTTTGACCAACTCCTCAGTATTTTGTACAATTTTAGCACTTACACTACTTATCTTCTCTTCAGTACTGCTCTGTTTATGCATGTTGCATGTTCCTTTAAAATTTATCTTTTTATAATGGAATTAATGGAATGCTCTACATATGAGATGGGGCCATTATTTAAATATTGATATATGTGTTGTTGTGGCCCTAAACTGTTTAACCCCATAAGTATTCATGTATTGTTTTGCACTTCCTTTGAAAAGATTTTGTAACATTTCTGTACACTACATGTATTATTTGAATCTTCGGACAAAATCCGTGAAGATGGTCTGTGACTGAAACCGGTCGATTTTTGGGTATTAATAAAAAGCAGGTGGTGATCAAAGATTCATTTTATACATTACTTGATGGCTTTTAGAACTTACCTTCCAAAAGTATTCAGAAAGAAGATAGTTTCGAAGTATCAGACGTTAAGTAATCGTGTTGAATGAAGATCTGCAACTGAACATCACAGTAAATCTGTAGCTAAAGAGTTTCAGTAGTAAAAGGCTCTCATTTTTCCAATATCAGAACTACTTTCGAGCTAAAAAAATGCCTATCATGAGCTGTAATGTTAATGACGTGTTGCGCCCCCGAGAGCCGCGACGTAGGGTAGAGCGATGGCTGCCCTCAACAAAAAGAGCGAGGGCACGGTAGACGTCTCGAAGTCAGATTTATTAGATCGTAAAAACGCAGCAAAAGATCTAACTTCGCACCTAACATCACATTTGACGATGGGAATTTGTCAGCCCGAAACCGGTCCTGATATCGGAAAAGAGAAAGCTTTTTACAGCTATAGCGATTTATCTCCATGTCTGCTAGATGACGATAGCAATGATAGGACCTTAGTTCACCATACTGTAGCAAAATTAGTGGCAGGGTGGCGTAAGTTTGTAGAAAACAAAAAGTAACTGTGGCTGTTTCCAAGACCGGTGACCTGGGTAGTATTTTAAAGACTAGTATTGGAAAAAGAAACCTTTTTCCACATGTCAGGTGTCCATAGAACTACATGCCCCGACAGCGATGCTTGCCTTGTGAGACAAACTGATAGGCGTCTTGTAGCTAGGTTTAGCGAACACGTCGCTTTATATCGTTCAATGCGGCAGAAAGCTCTAGCTTCGCTGGCCATCTTCTTGAAAGTATAAACAGTTCACTTCTTTTGTCCTGACATACGAGCGTGCTCTATCCACGCGAGAGGGTACACATGTGGACCTGTTGGAGGAGTATGAAATTTCTTAGCATCAAGCGTCGTCCCGTAGGACACTGTTTAATGAGGAGGTGGCCACAAGGAGCTCCCAATTTGGGGAACTGATAATCATTGGGCTTCGGCTGTTGTGGGCCAATTCCAACAAATGCTCTGATCCGACAATAACGACATGTTTACGTTTACACTCCTTCTAGGTCGCATATGAATTTCCGGTGACAAATGTAATGTTTCCCACATTATTACGTTAGACAATTTATTAGTTTTAACTCCAATCTGTGTAAATAATAAGGTATTATCACATCAGAAGGCGTTATACAGTACAATGATTTCAGATACTTCTGACATACGGCTGTGTGTACTATAAGTTATAATACCATTGTTGTCTTTCCTAATTCCTTCAACTATACATAGAATGTACCACAGCTTTTATAAAATTTTAGTAAAATAGGTATTTGAGCATGATGTTTTGAATTTTTTAAACTTCGTTGAGTTGTAAAGTGCGCTGCAATAACTGATGCAACTGGTTGGTTCTCACATTTACCACTTCAAAACATTAGCCACTGTTTTTAGTTACGGCCACTTTATTTACATCATGTATATAAGTTGTGAAAGTAGAATCAAAACAAAAATTAAATTTAAAAAAAAAAGATGAAACATACGCACTGTAAAAGCGTGTTAACGAAAGTTGTCAACGCATCACCACATACAACAGCGGTGTCAGTGTAAACTCAAATTTAGTGACGAGTAGTCCATTTGGGACTATGTGTATATATAAGCGATTGTAACGTTTTAAATTACGATTGTATGTACTGAACTGGGGACCGAGAAACGACGGAGAGGCTTCGTCCCCCGCCCTAGCCCTCAGTGGTACACAACCCCACCGCCGCCCCACACCGAACCCAGGTTTATTGTGCAGTTCGGCCCCCAGTGGACCTTCCCGGGAACGTCGCATTCCGGACGAGTTGAGCAATGGCGGTGTACGCGTAAGTGGAGACAGTGTTTGCGCAGCAATCGCCGACATAGTGTAACTGAGGCGGAATAAGGGGAGCCAGCCCGCATTCGCCGAGGCAGATGGAAAACCACCTAAAAGCCATCCACAGGCTGGCCGGTTCAGCGGACCTCGACACTAATCAGCTGGGCGGATTCGTGCCGGGGACCAGGCGCTCCTTCCCACCCGGGAAGCAGTGCGTTAGGCCGCACGGCTAGCCGGGCGGGCAAATTACGTTTACTTGTCTGTAGTTTTACATTTACTCACGTTCAAAAATTATACCAATTTATCCATAACAAGGTTTGCATGTTATCTTTTGTAACTGGTTATTTATATGTCTTTTAACACTGAAGATGCCCACACAATGACCTGAATCTTCATTTAAAAAAAAATTACTTATAACTGATGGTTGTTGTCTTCTTCACGACTTGAAATAAATGCACTCGCTGGGTAGATCTGCTTCCACATGGAGTCGGAGCTGAGAAGGAGAAGAATATATTACGGACAGGCGACTATGTCAAAGCGTTTTATTTAAATGAGTTGTAGCGCATTACTTATTAAATCAATTTACGTGTAAGAGACTGATTACCTGGAAGGTGTGCACGGCTACGGCGATATCCACATAAGAGCCAAATATGTGAGCACATAAAGTGAGCCTGATGACGTCACAAAATAAATGAATCAACCGATTTGTAGCAATTTTTTAAATTCCTTTTACGATCAAACTTTACGTCTACGTTTCATAGATGTTTAATAGCGTATTCCCTCCACCGGACACTCGGGAAACAGGCAGGCGGTATTTAGACTCCCATACCACACTTTTGCGTACACGTCTGAAATTACGGCATTCACTGCTTTTGCCAGGAGGCGTCACAGATTACCCAGAATTCTTGAAGGGTAGAGTCACATATACTGTTTCACAATCTCAATATATATAATTACCGAGAGATTGGCGATCTGTGCGCCCAGTGGTACACTAGGAGTTCCGAAAGCCCCTTACGCCACATGCATGGCTGAGTTAGCTCACTATGAAGGAGTGTGAAACTCACCTTGCCATTTTCTCACAAGGTATATTGTGAAAAACAGGTAAACTCCATATTCCCAGATTTCCAAAAAGAGTTTGACATGATGCCCCACTGCTAACCTTAACGAAGATACGAGCGTACGGAACAGATTCCGGGTATGGAAGTGACTCGAAGACTTCTTAAGTAGTATGACACAGTGCATTGTGCATCAGAGAAATGGGTATCGTCTGCATTGCTCCAGGGGAGTCTGACAGGACAGCTGCTGTTCTCTACAAACATAACTGATCTGGCAGACAGAGCGGGTAAAAATATGGTTCAAATGGCTCTGAGCACTATGGGACTCAACTTCTGAGGTCATTAGTCCCCTAGAACTTAGAACTACTTAAACCTAACCAACCAAAGGATATCACGCACATCCATGCCCGAGGTAGGATTCGAACCTGCGACCGAAGCGGTCTCGCGTTTCCAGACTGCAGCGCCTAGAACCGCACGGCCACTTCGGCCGGCCCAGAGCGGGTAATAATCTGCGGTCGTTTGCTGATGATGCTGCGGTATACAGGAGCATGTCTTCGTTGACTAGCTGTAGGAAGATACAGGATGATTTAGACAAAATGTCTGATCCGTGTGATGACTGTTAGGCAGCTCTAAATGTCGAAAAATGTAAGTTAATGCAGATTAGCAGGATAAACGATTCCGTAATGTTTGAATACAGCACTAATCATGTGTTATAATGTTACTTAAAAACCGTCTTGATTGCAATTTTTTTAATTTTTTTTTATTCATGTGACCGGTTTCGGTTCATTCAGAACCATCTTCAGATCTGATATTTCAGTTACAGGAGTAACCCGTCCAAATCCAGCAGTTTTCACATGCTACGTCACATGCTACGTAGCATGTGAAAACTGTTGGATTTGGACGGGTTACTCCTGTAACTGAAATATCAGATCTGAAGATGGTTGGTTCTGAATGAACCGAAACCGGTCATATGAATAAAAAAAAATTTGCAATCAAGACGGTTTTAAAGTAACATTACAAAATCACTGATTGCTGTTGTCCCATAAGACATTGTGTCTGTTTTTGCAAAACCATGTCTTACTTGACACCATAAGGTCTGTCAAATACGTAGTTTAACGTTCCAAATGGATATGAAATGGAACGTGCATGTGGGGGTTGTGGTAGTGAGGGCAAATTGTCGACATTGGTTTATTGGGAAAGTTTTAGGAGAGTGTTGCTCATTTGTAAAGAAAACCGCACATGGTTCGAGAGTTTCGAGCGATCAAGTCGGATTAAAGGCCGACAGGGAAGCACTTGAGAGGCGAGCTGCTAAATTTGTTACCAGTCGGTTCGATCAACAAGCAAATGTTACGGAGATGCTTCGGGAGCTGAAATGGGAACACTGGCGGGAGGGCGGTGTTTCTTTCAAAGGCTGTTAGATATTTTTCTTTCACTCAATCTGAAAGTGCAACAGGATAGCAAATGACTGATGGTGGGTCAACGTACCCTCTGATATCAACCGTACGCTGGCTTGCGGAGTATGAACTTCGATTTAAATGAATATGTAGATAGAGATGCCAATGCGGTGTACTCCGTGATGTAGAAGAAATGAAATTTCCGGTTCCGACCGGTCGTCGCGCCCTCCTCAGACCTTAGGCGTCACCGGATGCCGATTCGGAGGCGCATTTGGTCAACACACCGCTCTCCCGGCGGTGGCCGGTTTTCGCGACCGGTGATAGAATCGAGGATAAAATGCAAAAAACTTAGAACAAAATGAGAACCACTTCTTAACATGTTCCTGGAATCACATCATCCTAGCCAAAATCATGTAACTTATGTGTTAGTTTAGCTTTTAATGTGCTTCATGATGGGAACAGAACCCTCACAGATTAGACAGCACGTGTTAATGTCGCTCTAAAAAAATCTCTGATTCAGGAATTTAAAGTATAGTCCAGGCGTAGGATCTAAGGCCAGAGTCGCTGTTTGCGAGCGACGATGCTGGATGGAATGTGTAGCGGCCTGTAGCAGAGATGCTAGCGTCGACCATTGCCCTGTCTGGAGGTACTGGACAAGCGTTCATTAGGCCCTGAGCGCCTAAAAAACACCGAGTTCAGAAAAAAAATGAGTCCCCGAATCCCAGCATTTCATCTAACTTTTGTGTGAGCCCTACAGTAACTAACTAAGTACCAGACTTTGCCCTGGTATGTGTTCACTTCAGTTCTATTAGTCCATTTCCTACTTCCCTGCCGGCCGCGGTGGTCTCGCGGTTACAGGCGCGCAGTCCGGAACCGTGCGACTGTTACGATCGCAGGTTCAAATCCTGCCTCTTGCATGGATGTGTGTGATGTCGTTAGGTTAGTTCGGTTTAAGTAGTTCTAAGTTCTAGGGGACTGATGACCACAGCAGTTGAGTGCCTTAGTGCTCAGAGCCATTTGAACCATTTGAGCCTACTTCCCATTGTCTACCTCCTCTGCCCCGCCCCCCTCTCTGACTACCTCCCTCTCTCTCTTCTGTCTGTCTGTCTCTCAACCCGACCACCCTCTCCACGGCTCTCTACAACTCCTCCTGCCCTCTCTGTCCATCTGCTGCTTCCATCTATTTCTGCCCATTTCCTCCTCCCTTCTCTCTGTCCAACTCTTTCTTATGACAATCTCTTCTTTCTCACTCTCCCTGCCCTGCCAATGTTCTCCTCTTTCCTTTCTCTGTCGCCGGCCGCTCGTGGCGCTGCAGTCTGGAACCGCGCGACCGTTACGATTGCAGGTTCAAATCCTGTCTCGGGCACGGATGGGTGTGATGTCCTTAGGTTAGTTCGGTTTAAGTAGTTCTAAGTTCTAGGGGACTGATGACCTCAGAAGTTAAGTCCCATAGTGCTCAGAGCCATTTGAACCTTTCTCTGCACGTCTTCTAATCCCCCTTTCTCCATCCATCTATCCTTCCCATGCATCCCTGAACTATGATTCGTGGTACATATAGCAGCTTATGTGAATACTGTCTGCTAAATGTGTTGCGAATACAGTTTCTAGCAAAGAAGTTATAAATTTAAACATCGTGTCGTCATGCATGATGCGAGTTTTACCACGGGAACAGCCAAAATTTAGTAAGCGATAAACATTCATCTTTTCATCATTTTGTATGAGTTGTCAGCGATAAAAAATTCTTAAAGATTTGAAATTATGTGTAAAGTTCGTTGCAATTCACTAAGTTGTCTCGTCCTCAAATGCTCGACAGTGCACTTAGTAGTTGTACAGTATGAAATTCCTACATTATGCAACAAATAGTGTTGTGGTATGGAATACACACACTGAAGATTGTATAAGCGTTATATTCAATAGTTTTTATGGTATCCTGTAGCACATACCAAACAAGAAAATCATTCTGATACGATAAAGTCCAAAAGTCAAAGCATAAATAAGTTTTTAAAAGAGCAAGTACTTGTCCTCACTTTTTAATTTTCTTCAAATCAATACGTATTTTGTGTTACACATTTTCTAAACTAGTCTATGTTCTTCCTCAGAGTTCGAGCTGTATCCTTATCAAATTTTGAAATTACAATGGAATCCAGACATTTAGCTGCTTACAGTTGAAAATGTGTGTCCCGATGGGGAATCAAACCCAGAATGTCCTACTTTATGGCAACGTAGTTACAAAATTCAATTCAATCAGTGTTTGGAAACTATCGTTCTTTTTGTTCGTTCCTTCGCTTTTCTTTCGTTTCCACATTATGGCTCTTCATGTGAAGTGTCGTGGCTGTCTACCCTTCGGAGTACCGAGGACACACAGGATAGTGCGACCACATGGACTTATCTGTGGCACGCACCCCATGCCATCTCACTGTCCACACATCACATTTGTAGTGTCCCAGCCCACTGTACTCATTAATCGCGGCAGAGTTCGGGCAATGTGAGCGCATCCTGACTGAAGAATATCATTGACCGGTTAGCCTTATCTACGTGAAGGTGGTATCTGACCTTTCGGACATAGATGCCTGCAGGAGGCAGCCGGGTCGTGACAGCATCAGAGTATGAATTGGAGCTACGCACATAATAAGCTATATATTGAGCGAAACTCGGTACATACCTGGGGATACTAGAAAGAATAATTAATAAAATAGGTTTTCTTTGGTTAAATAATGTCTGAAAGCTAGGTAGAAATCCCATTGTTGATGCAATAAGCGTTTTGTGAAACTTTCTCGTAAATCCATGCTGTAGAAGTTTTTTTAGTTTTTCACGTGTGCCTTAAAAGTTTGAACAATAAATATTTTTTATATAAAATTAGAGTTTCATCTCACACCTTATGTCGTTCTCCGCATCCTGTGCTTGCATTGAACCAAAAGGTACATTAAAGTAAAGTTCCCATGAGTAATGCGAATAATTTCATTTATCAGAGTAAAATAATCTGTATGCCATTGCACAGATGGCAAATTAATCAGATAACGACAGAATTTTTATTAAGAAACAAACAGGGCCAAAATGAGTAAAGTTACCTAGACTGACAATTTTATGCCATTGCACTACGGCTGAGTTGAATATATGTTTTATTATCGGCTGAACGGAAAGGAGTGCACGAGCAAAGTCCACAGACGGAGTCATATGCAGGTTGGTGACTTTCATTTATTTTTACCACTAAACTTTCATGCAGTCAGATGTGTATTTTGAGTATCAATTTTCCAACAATATTTTCATGGAGTCAGGTAAAATTCAGTTCAGTTAAATACGCAGTCAGATCCAAGTTTTATTAAAGACTAAAGCAGTCACAAGCAGTTTAGTCCAAGTTTAAATAGAGAACTTTTATTAACAACACTTTCAAATGGCCATCATTTTACTGCATTGTACATACTGAAAAGCCTTCAGGAGTTCTGCAAACGGCGAAGGATGAGACAAATAAAGAAATGAGGCAACTCTTTAGAGTCGCTGGCAGCCAGACTACGTTTGCAAGACGTACGAGATTGGTGATTTCGACGAAAAACGCTGATTGCTGCTAAAAAAAAAAAAAGTCGGAAGAAACAAGAAAAATAGATACCACGGAACATTACGGCCCCTTCTCTGCTCCGCCGAGATATACACGCGCACAGAAAAACTCATTCTCCGCGCACTGGACCAGTCGTAAGCCACAATGAGTGCGCCCTTTGCCTTGGACTCGGTGCAGTGCTGACCGGACACAGTAATTCGAGCGGGCTCCAGAACAGCGCTACCATAACGCTGGTTGTGAAATATACGGGTGGGGGTCGGGAAGTACAACGAGGCGGCGGCCGCGGCGGACCGCTTAGCCAGGCTTGGGGTGGGGGGAGGGAGGGAGGGCGGTCGTAAATTGGAGGGACATTTATTCAGATGGCTATCTCGGGCAAGCGTTAAATTAAGTTCCATTGTTCCGGACCGGAACGCCAGCGCAGCGCCGAGGACCTCGCCGGCGCGGTGAAGCTCGGTGGGGGTTTTTAATGCGCCCATCGACAGATACCGATCGTCTGAATTGAATGGGATCGATGAAGTAATTGGTTTACGCGGGATTACGGAAGAGCGGCCGCGTCTCGGGCCCGCTCAGCTACTTACGGCCTGTCGCGTCTCCGGGACATTCAGGGCAACAGCGAGTGGCGGGTAGGAGGCCCCTGCTGCAGCTTCATTCGCGTTTGTATCCCCGAATTAGCTGCAGGACATACCCAGGAGGAGTCTCGACGTTTAGTTGTAAGCGATGCCAGTATTTTATTTAGGTTTAACAACATTAACATCCGAAAATTTCCAGATATTACAGTTCCGTAAACGAGGAAAACACAACATTTTTGTTTCTACTTTATGACGATAATGTTACATAGTTTCTTTCACTTCCTCAATAAAATATTAATTTCCGGCACCGGAAAAGAAGTGATCATTTTGGAAGTTTTGCACCACGCTGGAAGTACGGTGACAAGTGGAGAAAAATTGTTTTACAATGAAATGAACACCCTTAGCTGCTTACAGGCGTTGACATACGTACACGGGGACAGATGAAAATGTGTGCAACGACCGGGCCTCGAACGCGGGATCTCCTGCTTACATGGCAGACGCTCTATCCTTTTTTTTTAATTTTTTAATTCATTTTGTTCGATATAGTTCGTTGCGTTTGTTGTGAGTGGACGTCATCCCCGTCTTCAAGAAGGGACGTCGAACAGATGTGTAGAACTATATCTCTAACGTCGATCAGTTGTAGAATTTTGGAACACGTACTATGTTCGAGTATAATGACTTTTCTGGAGACTAGAAATCTACTCTGTACGAATCAGCATGAGTTTCGAAAAAGACGGTCGTGTGAAACCCAGCTCGCGCTATTCGTCCACGAGACTCAGAGGGCCATACACACGGGTTCCCAGGTTGATGCCGTGTTTCTTGACTTCCGCAAGGCGTTCGATACAGTTCCCCACAGTCGTTTAATGAACAAAGTAAGAGCATATGGACTATCAGACCAATTGTGTGATTGAAGAGTTCTTGGATAACAGAACGCAGCATGTCATTCTCAATGGAAAGAAGTCTTCCGAAGTAAGAGTGATTTCAGGTGTGCCGCAGGGGAGTGTCGTAGGACCGTTGCTATTCACAATATTCATAAATGACCTTGTGGATGACATCGGAAGTTCACTGAGGCTTTTTGCGGATGATGCTGTGGTATACCGAGAGGTTGTAACAATGGAAAGTTGTACTGAAATGCAGGAGGATCTGAAGCGAATTGACGCATGGTGCAGCGAATGTAGACAAGTGTAATGTGCTGCGAATACATAGAAAGATAGATCCCTTATCATTTAGCTACAAAATAGCAGGTCAGCAACTGGAAGCAGTTAATTCCAAAAATTACGTGGGAGTAAGCATTAGGAGTGATTTAAAATAGAATGATCATATAAAGTTAATCGTTGCTAAAGCAGATGCCAGACTGAGATTCATTGGAAGAATCCTAAGCAAATGCAATCCGAAAACAAAGGAAGTAGGTTACAGTACGCTTGTTCACCCACTGTTTGAATACTGCTCAGCATTCTGGGAGCCGTACGAGATAGGGTTGATAGAACAGATAGAGAAGATCCAACGAAGAGCAGCGCGCTTCGTTACAGGATCATTTAATAATCGCGAAAGCGTTACGGAGATGATAGATAAACTCCAGTGGACGACTCTGCAGGAGAGACGCTCAGTAGCTCGGTACGGGCTTTTGTGGAAGTTTCGAGAACATACCCAGCGAAGAGTCAAGCAGTATATTGCTCCCTCCTACGTATATCTCGCGAAGAGACCATGAGGATAAAATCAGAGAGATTAGAGCCCACACAGAAGCATACCGACCATCCTTCTTTCCACGAACAATATTAGACTGGAATAGATGGGAGAACCGGTAGAGGTACTCAAGGTACCCTCCGCCACACACCGTCAGGTATGCGGAGTATGGATGTAGATGTAGATGTAGTCATCTGTTCAAGTTCGTTGATTCCTTGACTCAGTTACAGAGAGCGCGCAGCTCTGTTACAGAACACGCTGAACTGCCGTGCCGGCGTGAGCCACCGAGGACACAGAGGAAAGCATGACTGCAGGGATTTATCTCTGGCACGCCTTCCGCGAAATCCACATTCTCAACGTATTGTCCCGCTCTACATTCGTAGTGCCCCCGCCAATTATGCTCATTACTCGCGGCGCGTTGCCGATTCCCGTAAGAGTTCGGGCACTGTTTGTGCATTCGCACAGAAGAAGAAGAAGGTTAAGTGGCCGGTGAGCCTTAACTATATATATACTAAAATGGTCCGAAAGAACAGATACCATCTTGGTATATATAATTTTTTTAGGAATGCTATATGTAAAAAAGTTCTCTGCCATTGCAGATACCATGTATACGCTGACGACATTCAGTTATATATAAGTGCAAATCCAACAATGCTCTACACAGGCGTTCCCCAAGGTAGTGTTATAGGCCCTTTGCTGTTTCTTATCTATATAAACGATTTGGGAGACAATCTGAGCAGCCGTCTTGTTTGCAGATGACGCTGCCGTTTATCGACTAATAAAGTCATCAGAAGATCAAAACGAACTGTAAAACGATTTAGAAAAAAACCTGAATGGTGCGAAAAGTGGCAGTTGACCCTGAATAACGAAAAGTGTGAGGTCATCCACGTGAGTGCTAAAAGGAACTCGTTAAACTTGGGTTACACGATAAATCAGTCTAATCTAAAAGCCTTAAATTCAACTAAATACCTAGGTATTACAATTACGAACAACTTAAACTGGAAGGAACACACAGAAAATGTTGTGGGGAAGACTAACCAAGGACTGCGTTTTATTGGCACGACACTTAGAAAATGTAACATACCTATTAAGGAGACTGCCTTCACTACGCTTGTCCGTCCTCTTTTAGAATACTGCTGCGCGGTATGGGATCCTTACCAGATGGGACTGGCAGCGTACATTGAAAAACTTCAAAGAAAGGCACCACGTTTTGTATTTTTTTTGTATTGTCACGAAATATGGGAGAGTGTGTCACAGAAAAGATACAGCATCTGCGCTGGAAATCGTTACAAGAAAGGCGTTTTTCGTTGCGACGGAATCTTCTCACGAAATTCCAATCACTAATTTTCTTCTCCGCATGCGAAAATATCTTGTTGACACCGAGTGTAACAAGCACAGCATTGACTCAAGGTGCTTTTTCTTTGGACTCTCACATGGTCGTTCTCTGTTGTACTCGAGGTTCAGGGCAATGTTGTAATTTTCAGCTCCCGTGCTCTTATTCGTTTACTGTTCTTCACTTTATAGTATTCTGCACCGTGAGTTTCTGTGTAGTTAAACTGTGTACACTGGTGTATATTACGTTCACCCAAGGCATAGTTAGTCCTATAACCTTTTTTCCCATTTGTTAAAACTGATGTCGAACTGCCAGAGCTGAATAATCTGTCACTTTTCATTTCCACCACATCGTGATTTTATTTGCTGACTCAGCATGCTTTGATTGTCTGTGCTTTGCTTCACCTCCATAGTTTCATGGACTCTTCAAAAAGATAACTTCTTTATTTTTATGAACTTACAGCATTATTATTATCCATTTGTATCGTGACGAAACCAACATAACATATATTGAAGTTAAAAAAGACTTGACAGCAGGTGTAGTGCCAAATCAGTGATCTTCGTACGTTTCATGTGCTGAAGTTAACAAGCTACGATACTGGGGTTCACAACTTTCAGCGGATGTAATAATAGATAAAAAACATGCTTCTGCCGATGGTTGTGAGACCGGGTTGTAGCCTGTTCCTCCGTGTTATCCAATCTGTACATCGAGCTAGCAGTAAAGGAAAACAAAGAAAAATTTGGAATAGGAATTAAACTTTTGGGAGAAGAAACAAAAATTTTGAGCTTTGCCGATGACACCGTAATTCTGTCAGAGACAACAAATGACTTGGTAGGACAGCTGAGCGAAATGGAGAGTGTCTTCAAATGAGGATATAAGATGGACATCAACAAAAGCAAAATAAACGTAATGAAATATAGCCGAATTAAGTCAGGTAATACTGAGGGAACTTGATTAGGAAACGAGGCGCTAAGTGTGGCCGAAATAGGGAGGATATAAATATTGCAAGACAAGTGTTTCTGAAGAAGAGAAGCTTGTTAACATTGAATATGTATGTAAGTGTTAGGAAGTGTTTTCTGAAGAAATCTGGAGTGTAGCCATGTATGGAAGTGAAACGTGGAAAATAAACAGTTTAGTCAACAAGAGAATAGAGACAACTGAATGTAACAGACAAGACATCTGTGGCACATCTCGTCTAAAAGATGAGTTGGTTGATATAACATATTCTGAGGCATCAAGACACGACCAGTTTAGTACGGGGGAACTGTGAAGGTTCAAAATTATGGAGAGAGAGCAAGACATGAATACAGTAAGCAGATTCGGAAGAAAGTAGGTTGTCTTACTTATTCGGAGATGAAGAGGCTTGCACAGATGAAGTAGCATGTAGAGCTGCATTAAAAAAGCCTTTGCACTGAAGACTATAACAACGAACAACAACAACAACGTCGATGATGGTGTGTATTGCACGATACAGTTTGAAGCTTACTCCATAGACGCCAGAACAGCATCCCTCACGTAGTTAGTTCACTATCGCATTCAACCATAGACTCACATAACTGTACAACACAAGAGATGATTTTAATAATTTCTTAAGCAAGTTTATATAATTTTAAATATAAAACGTACTTGCACTTCTTGACTGACCAGAGAATGGCGCCTTTTCCTCACTGGAATTACAACACTCAACTTCATCACTGTCAATTGACTCGTGTCATTTTCCACACCAAACTCAAAATGTTCAGATGTGCAGTTGATTCACTATAGGATAAGGAACCGCCAATTTATTTTTCTAGGGTATTTTTTTTATTTTAGGCCGATTATATCTTTGTTCGAGCGACAGAGAGCCAATAATAACTCAAAATATACGAACGTTCGGGCTTGGGATTCAACCCTCATTATCCTGAGATACGTAGCTGCCCAGAGTTTGTCTTTCATTCTTAATGGGCGTCAATCTTGTGTCTCGTTTGATGCCTTCCATTGCGATTCCCTCCAGTGTAGTGATCTCTGAATCTCAGCCTAAAGCCTACGCAGAATATCATCAGTTATTTGCTGTTATAACAGTAATCGGAAAGTTTTAATTATGAAACCGAAACAATCAGGCTGAGACCGCTCTTCAGTCCACCACATTTGTTTCACCGTTGGGTGGCTTGATGACGACCTTAATTGCAGAACTCTGCATTTTGGCTATTAAGGATAAGTTCAGCTTCGGAACACTCGTCATCATTCAGGAATTTTTTGTTAGGTGATGCTTTCTTCTTAGGAGTCAGTGGGTGTCGTTTCGGGAGAATACGATGGGTGAAGTAAAATTTGATAGTGAAAAGAGGCAGAATGGAAGACTGCATCTTGGAATAAGACAATCTTGGAGAGAATCTGGCAAAGCTTCGTCTTAGTGTCGGGTAAGCTCGTCAGGAGATTTCAGTACTATATTCCAGAGCCTGTTTGGCCCCTGAGGCAACGAATGTTTTCATTAACCATTAACATTAGTGTCAGTTGTGGTGCTCAATGTGATTAATATTATTTCCACATGTAGCTGTACGATGTGAATTTCTCAATAGGTTCACGACTAACTGAAAGGTCTACAGGAGTCCTTTATCCAACAATGCATATCAGATGGTTGGTAATAATGATAATTTCGTCTAGTTCAATGGACTGGTGAAGGTTTTTCAATAGGATTCCACTTTGACAAATGGCGTGTCCCCAAAATTTCTCATTAATCCTACCAGGAAAAGGGACCTCTAGTTTAAGACGGAATCCGGATGACTTGTCATTGGTGGTGAATATTCACAGCATCGCGAAGTGACAGGTTGGTTAAAGGCAGGCTGAAAAAATCCGGTGTTCGATCCCTGTCGATTTCCAGGTGGACATTCTACCGCCAGGCCACTAGTACCTACAAACGGTACGAAATAATAGCAATACATATTATTTTGAAAATAATTTAGAGTCTCGATTAAACCATAATAGAACTCTCCTCCCCCGGGAGTACTTTCTCCCATGTTGGGAACGACTGCCAGATACAACGGGACCCGTACTGGAACAGCTGGAGCAGGTACCGACGGCTGGCGCAGAGTCTGCAGTCTGAGCACGTGGCAGCGGCCTATTGTCTGCTCGTTAGCACCACGTTCCCAGTCTGGGCTGACGCGAGAGCCACTCTGACCACCAACGCGCTGGAGTGCTGTCGCCCGACTGTCTGTTCCTCTGACGTGTCTGCCACCGACCTCACTGAGGCGACTTAAATGTGAGCCATGGGTGTCGCCTGCAACCACTTACCAAACTGCAGATATGTAGCCTAGGGAGAGCTCGTTCACGAATCAGAGCACTCATAAACGCGGCCAAAAGACGGAGTGACATCACAACTCTTGAGCACAGGAATGCTTTGTCGCCGGTAGCGAGTCAACGAAAACGAACGTTTTCGATAGGAACAAGGCATCGGGTCGGGATGTAATTCCTACTAGATCTGACATTGATTGCACCATGACTTAGCGCCTTCCCTTACTTGTACTGAAGGAAAAACTTCGATAAACGAATGCTTGAACGTACATGCAGATCCTATCCATTCCATTAGGCTGCACTGTTGTGTGTAACCACGAAAGGCACTTGTGCAATGTCGTCGACACGTTGCAAGTGTCATTCGTGGTCAGGGCAGTTTCCTATGTAGTTGTGAGTGCATCGTGTCGGAGCTTATTGAACTGGAGCGGGACAGATTATTGATTCTCGGATGGTACGTGCCTCCGTAATTACGGTAGGCCAAATCTCTGCTGTTTTAAGAGACACCGTATCGAAGATACAGGGAAATCAGGAAGAAACATCTACTAACTTACAGCGGGGACAAAATTTTGTGTTGAATAATGGTGACAGATGGTCATTAAAGAGGACTGTGACGAAACATTAGATGACGACAGCCGCAAAAGTCCGTGAAATACAAACTGTCACACTCTCACACCTGTCTACACCAAAACAATACGAAAGGAACTACCTAATCACAAAGTTTTAAGACGTGCTGTAATTCCAAAACCATTTGTGTCCGCAGCTCGCGGTCCTGTGGCTAGCGTTGCTGCTTCTGGATCCCGGGTTCGATTCCCGGCTGGGTTGGGGATTGTCTTTGCCTGGGGACTGTGTCTTTGTGTTGTCCTTATCATTTCATCATCATCATAATTCGCGACAGTGGTTCGATTGGACTACGTGAAAAATTGGAGTGGTTAAAAATTCTGAGTTTGCATGGGTGCTGATGACCGCTCAGTTGAGCGCCCCACAAACCAAGCATCATCATCATCATCATCATCATCATCATCAAAACCACTTGTGAATGAAGAAAATGCCCATAAGAAGGGGACGTTGCACTGAAGCCGTACAAGCCGTTCTGTGGAGCAATAGAAGAATGCCATTTTGTAGGATGAGTGTTGTTCATACTGTTTCCAACGTCTGATCGAGAATACGTAACAAGTGTCAAACGTGGCAGGGGTTCGGTGATGATTTAGGCAGCCATATCATGGTACTCTGTGGGCCCCATGGCTCCTTTGTAAGGTCACATTGCTGCCAAGAATTATGTGACCATTTTGGCTGGTACAATGTTTGTTCCCCGGTGGTGATGCAATGTTCCAAGAAGATAGCGCGACAGTTAATGCCGATCACATCGTCCAGGACTAGTTTTGTGAGCACGGGGATCGTATCTCCATGGCCGTCGAAGTCATATCTCAACATTATTGAGCCATCGTAGTTTGGGTTTGAAAGAGTGATCCGTTATCGCTATTCACTTCCATATTTGTTAGCTCAACTTGCTATTATTTTGAAGGAAGAATGGTATCACATTCCCTTGAAAACCAAATAGTACCAGTGCTTATCCAATCCGCGACGACTGGAAGCTATTTTGAATCCTTGTCGGATTCCTACACCGTATGAGGCATGGTGATGCGTTGCGTTCTTGTTGTTTCGATAACTTTGTGCACTCTACAGATCGGTGTAAACAGTATGTTAAAGGGTCCTTACCATTGTGGCTCGTATTGGCATTTGTAACCGTTCTGTTCACGTAAGGAGAGCGTGAAAAAGAACTGCCTTAATGCCCCCGTGCGTCGCGTAATCAGTCTAAGCTAGTGAGCCTGGCGCTACAGGAGCTATGAACTGTTTTTGAGTCATCAGTGTCTGAATGGTTTGATGCCCCCTCCCCGCGATTTCTCCTGTGCCAACTTCTTCATCGCAGAGTAGCACTTACAAAATGGTTCAACTGGCTCTGAGAATTATGGGACAGCTCAGGTCATCAGTCCCTTGAACTTAGAACTACTTAAACCTAACTAACCTAAGGACATCACACACATCCATGCACGAGGCAGGATTCGAACCTGCGACCGTAGCGGTTACGCGGTTCCAGACTGAGGCGCCTAGAGCCGCTCTGCCACGCCAGCCGGCTAGCACTTACAACCTACGTCCTCAGTTACTTACTGGATGTATTCCAATCACTGTCTTCCTCTACAGCTTTCGCCCTCTACAGCTCCCTCTAGCACCATGGAAGTCATAAGTCATTGTTTGATGTCTCAACAGACTCTCTATCATCCTGTACCTTCTCCTTGTCAGTATTTTCCACATATTCCTTTCCACTAAGATTCTGCGCAGAACCTCTCTATTCCTTACCTGGTCATTCCACCTAGTTTTTAACATTCGTCTGTAGCACCTCATCCCAAATGCTCCGATTCTCTTCTGTCCAGGTTTTCCAACACTCCATGTTCCACATCCATACAATGCTGTGTTCCAAATAAACATTCTCAGAAATTCTTCCTCAAATCAACGCCTATGTTCGGTAATAGTAGACGTATCTTGACCAGAAATTCCCTTTTTGCAGTGCTGATATGCTTTTGATGTCCTCCTTTCTCCGTCCAGCATTGGTAAATTTTGCTGCCTAGCTACCAGAAATCCTTAAATTCATCTACTTCGTGACTATCACTCCTGATGTTAAGTTTCTCGCTGTTCTCAGTTCTTCTGTTTCTAATTACTTCCGACTACCGTCGATTTACTGTCACTTCATATTCTATACTCATTTTAATGTTCATTACATTCACTTTCACTAAGGATGGCAGTGTCATCAGCTAATCGTATCACTGATATCTTTTCACTTTGAACTTTTATTACACTCCTGAACCTTTCTTTTATTTCAATTATAGCATCTTCCACGTAAAGATTGAACCGTAGGTGCGAAAGACTACATCCCTGTCTCACTCCCTTTTTAATCAGAGCTCTAGAACATGTATATTACCAGTCTTTCCCTATAATATACCCAATTTTTTTTAAGAATTTCGAACATCTTGCCCCATTTTACATTGGCGAACGCTTTTTTCGTGTCGCCGGATCCTACAAAAGTGTCTTGATTTTTCTTTAGTCTTCCTTACATTATCAACCGCAAACTCAGAATTGCATCTTTTGTTCCTTTACCTTTCCTAAAGCCAAACTCACCGTCATTCAAGACGTATGTACTGTTAAGCTGCTTGTGCGATAACTTTCGAACAGCTCTTGCAGTCTTCGAAATTGTGAGGATGATATTTTTCCGAAAGTGAGGTGGTATGTCGCCAGACTCTACATTGTACACACTAACGTGAATAGTGGTTTTGTTTCCGCTTTCTCCAATTATTTTAGGAATTCTAACGGAATTTTATGTATCCCTTCTGCCTTATTTGATCTTAAGTCCTGAAAACCTCTCTTAAATCCTGATTCTAATACTGCCCCCCTAGTTGTTCTAATTCGACCCCTATTTCTTCTATCATATCAGACATACGTTCCCCCTCAGAGGCCTTCAGTGTACTCTTTCCACATATCCGCTATGTCTTCTGCATTTAATAGTACAATTCCCGTTGCATTTTTAATGTTAACAACCTTGATTTTAATTTCACCGAAGGTTGCTTTGACTGTTCTCTATGCTGAGTCAGTCGTTCCGATAATCATTTTCTTCTATGTCTTCATATTTCTCATGGAGCCATTTTGTTTTACCTTACTCAACTTCGTATTTATTTTATTTCTTAGCGACTTTCATGTCTGTATTCCTGAATTTCTCTCAACAATAACATTCTTCCTTTCTTCGTCGATCAACTGAAGTATTTCTTTTTGTTACCTATGGTTTCTTCGCAGTTACCTTCTCTGTGTATATATTTTCCTTTACATCTTCCTTGATTGCCCTTTTTACTCATGACCATTACTCTTCAACTGTTCTGCCTACAGAGCTATCCCTTATTGTGCTGTTTATAGCCTTTAAGGATTTCAAGCCTATCTCGTCATTCCTTAGTACTTACGTAGCCCACTTCCTTATGTATTGATTCTTCCTGGCTAATGTCTTAAACTTCAGCCTACTCTTCATAATTAACGCATTTCGATCTGAGTCTGTATCTGCTCCTGGGCACGCCTGCAATCCTGTATCTGACCATGATGGGTAATCTAGCTGAAATGTTCCCGTACCACCCGGTCTTTTACAAGTATATCTCCTCCTGTTGTGATTCTTGAACAGAGGTTTCGCTACTACTACCTGAAATTTATTACAGAACTCAGTCTTTCTCCTCCCCCCTTCCTTGTACTAAGCCTACATTCTCATATAACATTTCTGTCTACTCCTTCCCGTGCAACTGCCTTCTAGTCTCCCATGAAAGATTTTCATCTCACTTTAGGTAATGCATTACCCTTTCAATATCCTCATACACTTTCTCCCTCTCTTCATCTTCAGCTTACGATGTCAGCATGTATAGCTGAGCTATCGTTAGTGTTGGTTTTCTGTCGGTTATGATATCAACAACCCTATCACTGAACTGTTCACAGTAACACACACTGTGCCCTACCTTCCTATTCATAACGAATCTTACTCCCGTTATACCATTTCCCACTGCTGTTGAAATTACCCTATACCCATCTGACTAGAAGTCCTTGTCTTCTTTCTATTTCATTTGTCTGACCCCTATTATATCGAGAATATCGAGAGTGGGCCTTTGGATTTCCCTTTTCGCGTTTTGTTGTTTCCCAACCACATTAAAAATTTTGACATTCCGCGTCCGGTCGAGCAGAATCTTTTTCTCGTGGTCACTTCCGGCTTGGCAGTCCCCTCCTGGGGATCCAAATCGGGAATTATTCCGGAATCTCTTTCCACTGGAGAGTTCGTCATGACACATGTCCTGTTGGCACACATTATACTTCTGAAATGGAGTGGTTTCCATTGCTTTAAGGATCGTCATGCTGTTGGTCATTGCTGTTCTTCCGCCTTCAGCGGCAATTTGCCACGCCAAGGACAAGAGAGTTTAGGCAACTGGGGTGATGGAAAACTTTTTTTGATTTGTATATTTGTATTGTTTTGTGTTTGTAGTGATAATTTACCCTTTTTCTTTTATAACATAAAAAAATTTTCCAGGCATTTTTTATGTTTAAAATCTGCTTGTTCACTAAGGATGTCAACTGTATATGAATCTACAGGGTGTTTCAAAAATGACCGGTATATTTGAAACGGCAATAAAAACTAAACGAGAAGCGATAGAAATACACCGTTTGTTGCAATATGCTTGGGACAACAGTACATTTTCAGGCAGACAAACTTTCGAAATTACAGTAGTTACAATTTTCAACAACAGATGGCGCTGCAAGTGATGTGAAAGATATAGCAGACAACGCAGTCTGTGGGTGCGCCATTCTGTACGTCGTCTTTCTGCTGTAAGCGTGTGCTGTTCACAACATGCAAGTGTGCTGTGGACAACATGGTTTATTCCTTAGAACAGAGGATTTTTCTGGTGTTGGAATTCCACCGCCTAGAACACAGTGTTGTTGCAACAAGACGAAGTTTTCAATGGAGGTTTAATGTAACCAAAGGACCGAAAAGCGATACAATAAAGAATCTGTTTGAAAAATTTCAACGGACTGGGAACGTGACGGATGAACGTGCTGGAAAGGTAGGGCGACCGCATACGGCAACCACAGAGGGCAACGCGCAGCTAGTGCAGCAGGTGATCCAACAGCGGCCGCGGGTTTCCGTTCGCCGTGTTGCAGCTGCGGTCCAAATGACTCCAACGTCCACGTGTCGTCTCATGCGCCAGAGTTTACTCCTCTATCCATACAAAATTCAAACGCGGCAACCCCTCAGCGCCGCTACCATTGCTGAACGAGAGACATTCGCTAACGATATAGTGCACAGGATTGATGACGGCGATATGCATGTGGGCAGCATTTGGTTTACTGACGAAGCTTATTTTTACCTGGACGGCTTCGTCAATAAACAGAACTGGCGCATATGGGGAACCGAAAAGTCCCATGTTGCAGTCCCATCGTCCCTGCATCCTCAAAAAGCACTGGTCTGGGCCGCCATTTCTTCCAAAGGAATCATTGGCCATTTTTCAGATCCGAAACGATTACTGCATCACGCTATCTGGACATTCTTCGTGAATTTGTGGCGGTACAAACTGCCTTAGACGACACTGCGAACACCTTGTGGTTTATGCAAGATGGTGGCCGGCCACATCGCACGGCCGACGTCTTTAATTTCCTGACTGAATATTTCGATGATCGTGTGATTGCTTTGGGCTATCCGAAACATACAGGAGGCGGCGTGGATTGGCCTCCCTATTCGCCAGACATGAACCCCTGTGACTTCTTTCTGTGGGGACACTTGAAACACCAGGTGTACCGCCAGAATCCAGAAACAATTGAAGAGCTGAAGCAGTACATCTCATCTGCATGTGAAGCCATTCCGCCAGACACGTTGTCAAAGGTTTCGGGTAATTTCATTCAGAGACTACGCCATATTATTGCTACGCATGGTGGATATGTGGAAAATATCGTACTATAGAGCTTCCCAGACCGCAGCGCCATCTGTTGTTGACAATTGTAACTACTGTAATTTCGAAAGTTTGTCTGCCTGAAAATGTACTGTTGTCCCAAGCATATTGCAACAAACGGTGTATTTCTATCGCTGCTCGTTTAGTTTGTATTGCCGTTTCAAATATACCGGTCATTTTTGAAACACCCTGTAAATGCAAATAAAATTGATTGCTTTCTCAGTTTCGTATATTTTCTTTAAATCTGATTCCGAAACTCCTCTCCTTTTGTCCTGTCCAGTATTTATTTCAGTTGTCAGAAGAAATTATTTATTACAGTTGTCAGAAGAAAGATTGTAAAGTGGAGAAGTGGAGATGTTTTATTTATTTCGTCCTCCAAAAAGTAATGCCTGCCGTTTTTCAAGTCCAGGCGTTTACAAACTTTCTTGTAACACTTGTAGCAAAATAAAATATGTCAAAACTTTTCTTGTTCATGAAATTTTCTAGGAATTGTCTGCCGAGTCGTTACGTTGCGTTGTGTAGCGACCCTTTTTTCTATCCCAACTTCCGTACCTTGCATGAAAGTAGGAATGTTAATTTATCTATACATTGACTGGTATTGAGGGGTTTTGTTTTATCCCGGATAGTTCTTAAATTAACCCCAGTGAGTCACTACACGTATTGCCTTCCCAGTTCTGAAGGAAAAAGCCATAGGTAAATTAATACTCGTGTTTTCTATAGAGTCTCGTTCACTTGGTTCAGTCACTAGTCTGCAGTTTATTCTTGGTGAAAATCACGTAACCCAATTATTTATGAACCTAAATCGAAGTAAAGCTCAAGACGAATAGTCAGTTTCAAATCAACACGTTATTTTATTTAACAATAATTATTAGTAAATCAGTTCATTCACACGATCGCATTCAAAGGGGTTCTTTGAATAAGTATCTAATCTGGAATCCCGTTCATATCAGAGATACTAAACAGTGTTCTGTCACTTTCGATAAAAAGATTGTTCCCCTTTAATATCTATAAACTGTCTTGAACTATGATTACTAGTCGCGTGAAGTAAAGCTTTTCCACTATCACAATACAAAGTCAGAATCTGTCCAAAAATCGTTAATACCATAAAATATTTAAATCTTCACACGAAGTGACGTTAAAGTCAGAGAGATTATTGATCACCTCCCCGTTCCTTCAATATGACAAAAGTTCTAATTCTGATCCGAAATTAATGCTTCCCAAAAAACAATCTCATCGCGATTTATTCTTGCGCCCTGGTTTAATAAAGCTCCTATTGTTGCTTCCTAGAGCTGTACGTCCTAATTAACTTCGAGCAGACTAGACGATAGAGACTGGAGTATCATAATTGCATTGTATGTCTATTTATACTTTCGTAAATGCTATCTATGGTGTTGAAGACCTACGTTCTGTGACTATAATATTGATTTTCTCATATAGAAGAATAACAAGTAATTTCAACATTTCTATCGTTTCTCCCCCTCCCATGCTTCCAAAATTTATGATTAAAATTCATTTCTTTTTTTATTATATTTCTACTATAGATTTCCCTCTATTTGTCTCTTATTTCTATTTCGTAAATTACTACTTGTGGAGGGGCTTGGGACGTTTTCTGAATTTATATTTCGAGGGCATGGGAGCTAATTTGGGAGTTTCCTACTCGTCACCTTCAGACGAAGTATCGATTTTCATTTCCGCTTCTCTACTATGCAACCTCTGGGCGGTAGACGCTTCCGCCGAGGAAACAATGGATGGCTTAGTCATGTGTCTGGGAAGAGATTTCGATGTTGGTGGTGGCGGCGGTTTACGGTGGACGGGAGAGTGGGTGATCCAGCTGGGAGGGGGTGGAGGCGGTATGGTGGGGGCCCGGGTTCGACTGCTGATGCTGCCTGTCTAATCCAACAGCCACTTTCACATCAGAGCGCCTCTAACGTATTTGCCGCTTTCCTGGTTGACAAGATCGTTATCTATTCTTTTCGCCACCTTCTCTTTGATGACCGAATCCGAGAATCTGTAGGCACAGCCTAGCACCTCTGTATGTTGAGAAATAAACCTGTGTCATTCATTAATGCTGTGCTCTGTCACTGCAGGTTTATCGGTTTCGCAGAGACGAACGTTCCGCATACGTTCTGAACAGCGCTGCAAGACGCATTGTTGAGACTGACTGATGTACCGTACACTCGCAACTGATGTTTTAGACTCTATTGCATCTTTCACTGACTAAGCACATTCTGAATTTTAACAGTTGAGCGGAAAATGGTTTTTATGTTGTGCATTTCCGTTATCTGGGCTGTTGGTGACCCTGCGTATCGAAGAAATATCTGGAACTTCGTGTTTTTCTTTTTTGGTTGTTTTGTTTTTTATTCTTCTTCTTGCTTCCACATCTACATCATTCTCCTCAAGCCACCTAATGGTGTGAAGGGGATAGTACTTTCGGTGCCACTATTTGATCCTTCCAACCCTGTTCCGCTCGCGAATAGTGCATGGGAAGAAAGATTGTCGGCAAGCCTCTGTACTTGCTCTGATTTCTCGAATTTTCTATTCGTGGTCAATACGTGAGATATATGTGGGGGGAAGTAATATGTTTTCCGACTCTTCCTAAAAAGTGCTGTCCCGAAATTTCAATAGTAAATCTCTCCGTGATTCACAACGACTCTCTTGTAGCGTCTGCCAGTCGAATTTGATTAGCATCTCCGAAACGCTCTCTCGACAGGTAAGCGATTCCGTGACGAAACGCCCCGCTCTTCGTTGGATCTTCGCAATCTCCTCTATCAGTCCTATTTGACAGGGACGCCAGATACATGAACAATACTCAAGAATCGGGCTAATATGCGCCTTATAAGCCACTTCTTTCGTGGATGAGTTACATTTCATTAAGATTCTTCCGATGAATCTGAGTCGGTATCTATTTTTCCCACTTTTGCTTGATTGGGAAGCACGAATTACCTATGTTTCCAGCCAATTTCCCGTAATTGTGGAAAAGGCTAGATGAACGAACGATGTAGAGCAGTAACTGCCGACCCGTATCATCAGCCACATAAACCGCCAACTGACAAATGGTGTCTAGGTAAACTCTGCAGTTCTGTGTGCAAATTAAAATCCATCCCAAGATTTTCTCTACATTAGTGTAGAACACAGGAGGACAACCGGCGACCCGCGGGCCGGATCTCACCTGCTATTGGTTTCAGCCTGTCCTGCAGGAGAAATTCGCCTAGTTACTCCTAACTGTTTGTCAACTGGGACTGTCTATCTATTTGCAGTATTTTATTTGTCTGTTGTAAACGTCGTAAGCCAGGATATAAAGTTCGCGACGAGTAAATATACTATTGGCCATTGAAATTGCTACACCACGAAGATGACGTACTACAGACGCGAAATTTAACCGAAAGGAAGAAGATGCTGTGATATGCAAATTATTAGCTTTTCAGAGCAATCTCACAAGGTTGGCGACGGTGGCGACACCTATAACGTGCTGACATGAGGAAAGTTTCCAACCGATTTCTCATACACAAACAGCAGTTGACCGGCGTTGCCTGCAGAAACGTTGTTGTGATGCCTCGTGTAAGGAGGAGAAATGCGTACCATCACGTTTCCAACTTTGATAAAGGTCGGATTGTAGCCTATCGGGATTGCGGTGTATCGTATCGCCACATTGCTGCTCGCGATGGTCGAGATCCAATGAGTGTTAGCAGAATATGGAATCGGTAGGTTCAGGAGGGTAATACGGAACGCCGTGCTGGATCCCAACGGCCCCGTATCACTAGCAGTCGAGATGACAGGCATCTTATCCGCATGGCTGCAACGGATCGTGCAGCCATGTCTAGATCCCTGAAGCAACCGATGGGGACGTCTGCAAGGCAACAACTATCTGTACGAACAGTTCGACGACGTTTGCAGCAGCATGGACTATCATCAGCTCGGAGACCCTGGCTGCGGTTACCCTTGCAGCGTCAAGCTGCATCACAGACAGGAGCGCCTTCGATGGTGTGCTCAACTGGAAACCTGAGTGCACTAATGGCAAAACGTCAGCTTTTCGGATGAATGCAGGTTCTGTTTACAGCATCATGATGGTGGCATCCATGTTTGGCGACATCGCGGTGAACGTCCATTGGAAGCGTGTATTCGTCATCGCCATACTGGCGTATCACCCGGCGTGATGGTATGGGGTGCCATTGGTTAGACGCGTCTGTCACCTCTTGTTCGCATTGACAGCACTTTGAACAGTGGACGTTGCATTTCAGATGTGTTACGACCTGTGGCTCTACCCTTCATTCGGACCCTGCGAAACCCTACATTTCAGCAGGATAATACACGACCGCATTTTGCAGGCCCTGTACGGGCCTTTCTTGATACAGAACATGTTCGACTGCTGCCCTTGCCAGCATATTCTCCCTATCTCTCACCAATTGAAAACATTTGGTCAATGGTGGCCGAGCAACTGGCTCGTCCCAATACGCCAGCCACTACTCTCGATGAACTGTGGTATCGTGTTGAAGCTGCATGGGCAGCTGTACCTGTACACGCCATCCAAGCTCTGTTTAACTCAATGCCCAGGCATATCAAGCCCGTTATTACGGTCAGAGGTGGTTGTTCTGGGTACTGATGTCGCAGGATCTATGCACCCAAATTGCGTGAAAGTGTAATCACATGTCGGCTCTAGTATAGTATATTTGTCCAATGAATACCCGTTTATCATCTGCATTTCTACTTGGCGTAGCAATTTTAATGGGCAGTACTGTATAAATACATGAAATGGGATCAATATAATGTGGTGTCGTTTCAATCTATACCACCGGAGGCAGTGCTCGCCGGTAGTTGGTAATACATCGCAAGATTTCGGCGGCTGCCGACAGTGTTCATTTTGGAAAACTCAGCAAACAATGATGCATGCTGCATTGTCCGGCCACCACCTGCTGCCGACAATGGCGGCCGCTGTGGACTGGATACAAGACAGCCAAACAGCCCCAGTCGTTGGCCGTGGGTTGGGGACCAGATATCTCGTCCTGCTTCCTCTACTGGTTGTTTAGTGTTGATGTTCGTTGCCGTGAGCATTGGACTACGGCATCGGATTGTACTTTGGGAGCCATCTAACTTAGGTATACATGTTTTGGCTGTGCAGTCTATCGCACTGCTTTCCGGGCGGGAAGGCCTGCCGGTCCCGGCACGAATCCACCCGGCGGATTAGGGTCGAAGTCTGGTTTGGCGGCCGGTCTGTTGTCATGTAATAAAATATTTTTTTTATTATTTTGTGACTATTAGTGTAATGTAACAAAATAAAATATGAGCCGTGACTTATATAAAAACACACACATTAATGGAATGGCTCAGCATAAAAGAGAAATAACTAATGTAGGAATATTATAAATAGTGCAACATGTTGTTTAATATAGCCCGACGTGTATAAGCACTCAGTAAACTAGCTCAGTTCTCAGGGTAGTTACGTAATCGTCGATAATTAATTGTCCTTTTCTTATTTCCCAACACCAGAGAATATTTGCCAAGTCTGTTCGATGTACACTACTGTAATACGTAACTTCATCGTGGTTTCGTCTCGATTCCCCAATATAAGGTAACAAGAGTAGCATCTGCAAAGGAGATCCTATAACGGAAATGGAATCCTGAGACCAGATCTTTTCTGCTTGGAATGTTATCTCGTTGCTGCGTCCGGTCTCGTGGGATCTGAAATAAAGTTAATTGTTCTAACCGACGACACTCCTCGAAGATGAGCTAAAAGAAAAATGTTGCAGATTTTTCTAAGATGTCGCCTAAGAACGAAAATTCTTTGTTAAGGCCCATATCTACTTAAGCCTGTCTAGTTATCAGACTAACAACAGACTGACCACATACGCAAAATTCTTTTGACAAAATAACCATTATATTTTTAGTGTTTTAAGTACAACTTACATTATCAACTGATACAGCAAGATGAGCTTTACACAAGAACGTCCTCTTAGTTCCAAATCCAAGCAATTAAAAAAGCGTATGACAAGGGAAAGAAGGCTCATGCATAGAAGCGCAAGAGTCCATGGAATAACATGTCCTTCGTAGTTCTATCTTTTCTTTGGGGATACTTGTCGATTATTTATAAAATTTATTGGAATATTTAGTTTACATTTTTTGTAAACCGAAGTCCACCCAGGAGAAACAGTACACTCTGGATGGTTTTTAAGTCTGTTTCACATCTGCCTCGGCGAATGCAGGCTGGTTCCCATTATTCCGCCTAAGTTACACTATGTCGGCGATTGCTGCACAAACAGTGTCTCCGCGTACGCTTACACAATAATTACTCTAGCACGCAAACATTTGGGGTTATACTCGTCTGGTGTGAGACGTTTCCGGGGGGTGCACTGGGGACCTAGCCGCACAATAACCCTGGGTTCGGTGTGGATCGGCGGTGGGGTGAGTGGACAGCTGTAGACTGTTGTGGATTTGTGAACCACTGAGGGCTACGGCGGGGACGAAGCCTCTCCGTCGTTTGTGGGTCCCCAGTTCAAAAATGGTTCAAATGGCTCTAAGCACTATGGGACTTAACAACTGAGGTTATCAGTCCCATAGACTTAGAACTACTTAAACCTAACTAACCTAAGGACATCAAACACATCCATACCCGAGGCAGGAACTGAAGCGCCCAGAACAAGTTGGCCACCGCGGCGGGCGTTCCCAGTTCAATACAGTACAATACATAGGTTTACAGATGTACAGATTAGTTGTTTACTCTTATGCGGATCTCTGACGGTAATAGGTCGCTGCTCCACTATCCCTGTACACATATCTACCTTTTTAGATAGCCCATGGAGAGGTACAACACATAAAATGAATGCACTCTCAAGAACGCGTATTTTGAGGTAAACTTTGTTGGCGAGGAGTGTGCCATTCATATTTGTCAGTTATCTAATGAACATTTACTTTACGAACGCTGTAGTTACGACTTCATCCGCTAGGAGCGCTGCTTTCGCGTCACATGATGAGAAGGCCCATGAGCTTAAGTAATCAAGCGAATCAGGACCACGGATCACCAAAAGTTTAACATGCCTGGTGCAGAAGATACAGTGTTGTGAAATAAGACGAATCTTTTTGAAACACTAGTAGTATGTAAGGACAAGGTCAGTTAGGAGACTCTCCTAACTTGTTGCAATTTAGGGTGAAGATAACAGCCCCAAAGTGAATATTCTCTACTGATACAAATGCAAATTATTAGCTGAGAGGCCGATATTTTGAACAGTTTTTGTGGCTTCTATAGGCCAGGTGAGGCCAATGAGCCAAATAAGTAAGTTTCGTGAGGTTGTATGCAAAGCTACACTGTGAGCGATTGGTGTCAATAATATAACAGTTCTGCGTTTTAAAGATACCATAACGGTTTAGTCTGTGTGACTTTCAGGTAATTCACTCTTCTGTGTGGCCGCCGGGCAGTCATTTTTCAGGGTTCACCCATAATTGAAGATGCTGGCTTCTAGGATGGCATGTTTGGAGACTTCTTTGCAGTGGGAATGCTGTGAACGTCTCGTTTATTTAAAGGGTTTCAATGGCATTAGCCGCATTCCAGAACTGAACTGAATCAGTGGTAATAGGTGAAAATTTATGTCGCGACGGGACTCTTGCCCGGATCTTCCGCTTACGACGAGCGTCACCTAAACAACACTTTTTTTTCCTTTTACGCAAACTGCCGCCTTCGCTTATTTTCTTTCTTTTTTTTGGAGGGGGGAGGGGAGTTGACTATTTTCCTCAACTAACTAAGTTAATCTCCAAAAATACTCCGCCACGTAAAAGTTCGTGAAAGTGGCCCAATAGTGTCCATGTCGGCGCAGGGTATGGTACTGTTATTGAGACGTGTCCACAAGTCACCCAGTTTGACGGCATCGTCCGGAAGAGGTTGTTGATAGCCATGACACTGATCATGTGATGGCGTGCCACTTACATGATGGAAAGTAGGTCGCGTCAGGATATATCAGCATTGTAGGAGAGACGTTACATGAGGATGCTCTGAGGTACAAAGACACCTCTTCTGTCCAAGGGTCCTGACAGCTGCTGCTGCCCCACACTCGAAACGGTGTAAATCCGTATATTCGATATTGCATTTGAGACACAGGGTTGACTTCACCTGCACAGTAAGGTGCAGTTTCTCTCTTGTAGTACATTTTCCGTCGACGATAAGGTACTACGTCGCAGTGTTGGTGTGGAGGTGCTGATATATCATTTTAACACTGTAGGGCCCTAAAGGCGAAGATTGAGCAATGGTCAACGGCATGGGGATGCAGAAGGCAATGGAAACCACTGCATTAAAGACACATGTGGCCTGTAATTGAAAAAGTGTCATGACGATCTCTCCATCGGCAAAAATTTCGGAATAGACCCCCATTCTGATCTCCAGGAGGGGACTGCCAAGGGGGAAGTGTCCATGAGAAATGATTGAATAACCAACGAAAGGGTCTCGTTCTAAGAGTCGGTGCGTGGAAAGTAAGAAGTTTGAACTGCTTACCAAAACGTGCATCGGTGTCTGAGGAAGGAAGAGATTCGCGTTGTTGCTGAACGAAAGTGGCGGCTGTTACGATGCGGTCTTCAATCTCCGTAAGACACTCGCGGATATCCTTGTGAACGCCGAGCTAGGTGTGTCCGGTTGTAAATCTTGTTAGCGGGCGGCGCTGCCGGTGGCAAGGTGCTGTCACGCCTGCGGTTCTGTTGGTCCTGAGGGAAGGTCAAGAATCGCGACTTCTGAGGGTTATACGTTCAGTGGCGCCGCCTAGGTGTGTGGAAAGGTGGTTGTTTCGTCGGTGCTCATGTTGTCGTTCCGTAGTTGTGTGATGCGACGCTGCAGGCATTCATAATGGACGTGGCCTTCTTTGTGGCCTCCTTTGCCCGAACCAGAATATACTAGAGGTTGTTGTTGTTGTTGTCTTCAGTCCTGAGACTGGTTTGATGCAGCTCTCCATGCTACTCTATCCTGTGCAAGCTTCTTCATCTCCCAGTACCTACTGCAAGCTACATCCTTCTGAATCTGCTTAGTGTATTCATCTCTTGGTCTCCCTCTATGATTTTTACCCTCCACGCTGCCCTCCAATACTAAATTGGTGATCCCTTGATGCCTCAGAACATGTCCTACCAACCGATCCCTTCTTCCGGTCAAGTTGTGCCACAAACTCCTCTTCTCCCCAATCCTATTCAATACTTCCTCATTAGTTATGTGATCGACCCATTTAATCTTCAGCATTCTTCTGTAGCACCACATTTCGAAAGCTTCTATTCTCTTCTTGTCCAAAATATTTATCGTCCATGTTTCACTTCCATACGTGGCTACACTCCATACAAATACTTTCAGAAATGACTTCCTGACACTTAAATCTATACTCGATGTTAACAAATTTCTCTTCATCAGAAACGCTTTCCTTGCAATTGCCAGTCTACATTTGATGTCCTCTCTACTTCGACCATCATCAGTTATTTTGCTCCCCAAATAGAAAAACTCCTTTACTACTTTAAGTGTCTCATTTCCTAATCTAATTCCCTCAGCATCACCCGACTTAATTCGACTACATTCCATTATCCTCGTTTTGCTTTTGTTGATGTTCATCTTATATCCTGTCACTGTCCATTCCATTCAGTTGCTCTTCTAAGTCCTTTGCTGTCTCTGACAGAATTACAATGTCGTCGGCGAACCTCAAAGTTTTTATTTCTTCTCCATGGATTTTAATACCTACTCCGAATTTTTCTTTTGTTTCCTTTACTGCTTGCTCAATATACAGATTGAATAACATCGGGGAGAGGCTGCAACCCTGTCTTACTCCCTTCCCAACCACTGCTTCCCTTTCATGTCCCTCGACTCTTATAACTGCCATCTGTACAAATTGTAAATAGCCTTTTGCTCCCTGTGTTTTACCCCTGCCACCTTTAGAATTTGAAAGAGAGTATTCCAGTCAACATTGTCAAAAGCTTTCTCTAAGTCTACGAATGCTAGAAACGTAGGTTTGCCTTTCCTTAATCTTTCTTCTAAGATAAGTCGTAAGGTCAGTATTGCCTCACGTGTTCCAGTTTTTTCTACGGAATTCTAACTGATCTTCCCCGAGGTCGGCTTCTACTAGTTTTTCCATTCGTCTGTAAAGAAATCGAGTTAGTATTTTGCAGCTGTGGCTTATTAAACTGATAGTTCGGTAATTTTCACATCTGTCAACAACTGCTTTCTTTGGGATTGGAATTATTATATTCTTCTTGAAGTCTGAGGGTATTTCGCCTGTTTCATACATTTTGCTCACCAGATGGTACAGTTTTGTCAGGACTGGCTCTCCCAAGGCCGTCAGTAGTTCCAATGGAATGTTATCTACTCCGGGGGCCTTGTTTCGACTCAGGTCTTTCAGTGCTCGGGGGGGAGGATTAGAGGTTATCCGTCGTAAATAATCACCGCTCCGCAGCCACCTACAAAACTGTATGATGGGACGTGCCATGTCAGTTCGGTCTTGTCTCACATTATGAAGTACCAGAAACGTCGTAAATTGTGCCCATGTTTCGGCTAAATGACTGGACTTTATCAGTTGGGCTTAGCGCCGCGATGACTTCGTCTTTCTTCCCTTTTAGGCAGTTCTAAATGCATGGGGCAGTCGCGCGATCTGAGGCGTCTTAGTCACGGTCCGCGCGGCTGGTGCCGTCGAGGGATCGAGTCCTCTCTCGGGCATGGATGTATGTGTCGTCCTTAGTTAGTTTTCATGTGTAAGATTAGGGACCGATGACCTCAGCAGTTTGGTCCCATAAGACCTTACTACAAATTTCCAAATTTCGAAAACACGGATAGTTCGAAGACCAAGTCCTGCATGGTCATCACCCCCAGGCCCGATGTTGCCGTCGGAGCGTCGAAATTTTTTGCCGTGTCGCGTCCGATGGATAGCTTGTAGCAGGCGGCATAGGTGAATGCGATGAGATCGTCACGGGGTATCTTCACATCATCACCTAAGAAGTACTCGGCGACCAGTGCTTTGGATCGTACGAATTCATTCGAAAAGGTGAACATAGCAATATTCTTCTCGTAAGAGTTGGCCATGATAATTTGTTCGACTTTCAAGCGCAGTGACACAGCAATAAACAAACACTTTGCGCGCGCAGCGGATGGGACGGACGATCGCGGTCTGCGCTGTCGCCCTGCCAGAGGCCCTCGCCCATCCCACACAAATTCTCAGTCTCTTACATACACACGTGAAAAATGTTTTGCAAGACCCCGGTTCCAAGAACTCCTGAAGGTAGACGTTGACTGAGGATATTGTATTACAGCCACAGTCCATTTGACTGTTCAGAGGTGTCACTAAACCAGCCCAGAGCTGTTAACAACCGTGCCTGAGCAGCACCTATTAGGCGGAGGGGGTCAGGCAGCCGACCAATCGCTGTTATTCCACCAGGAAGGAGGTTCACGGATCGCATTGTCTGTAGTTCAACCATTAGTAGACGGTCATTACCACGGTTCGATCACGTCCGCATTGTTACTTATTGCCAGAAAGGGCTCTCAACAAGGGAAATGTCCAGTGGGACTCGGAGTGAACCAAAGAGATGTTGTTCGAACATGGAGGAGGTACAAAGAGACAGCAACTGTCATTGACATGCCTCGCTTAGCCCGGCCAAGGGCTACTACTGCAGTCGATGACCGCTACCTACGGATTATGGCTCGGAGAAACCCTGACAGCAAAGCCACGATGTTGAATAATACTTTTCGTGCAGTCTTAGGACGTCGTGTGCAATAGGCTGCATGATGCGCAACTTCACTCCCGACGTCCATGGCGAGGTCCATCTTTGTAACGACGATACCATGGAGCGCGGTACAGATGGGCCCAACAACATGCCGACTGGACCGCCGAGGATTGGCATCACGTTCTCTTCACCTATGAGTGTCGCATATGCCTTCAACCAATCGTCGGAGACGTGTTTGGAGGCAAACCGGACAGGGTGAACGCCATATCACTGCCCAGCGGGTGCAGCAAGGTGGAGGTTCCCTGCTGTTTTTGGGTGGCGTTATGTGGGACCGACGTACGCCGCTGTTGGTCACGGGAGGCGCCGTGACGGCTGTACGATACGTGAATGCCAACCTCCGACTGATAGTGCAACCATATAGACAGAATAATGGCGAGCCATCCGTGTTCATGGGCGACAATTCGCACCCCTGTCGTGCATCGTTATGCTTCAGTATAACGACACTGCTCGACTAGAGTGGCCAGCATGTTCTCCAGACATGAACCCTATCGAAAATGCCTGGGATAGATTGAAAAGAGCTGTTTATGGACAACGTGATCCACGAATTACTCCGGGGTATCCACGCCGAACCACCGTTGAGGGGTGGGTCAATCTGGACGACGAATACAGGCATGCATCAATGCAAGAGGACGTGCTACTGGGTATTAGAAGTACCGGTGTGTACAGCAAACTACACCACAACTTCTGAAGGCCTCGCTGTATGGTGGTACCACATGCAATGTTTGGTTTTCATGAGCAATAAAAAGGGCGGAAATTATGTTTTACGTTGATCTCTATTCCAAGCGTAGCTTCACCTACACACGTACCTTACTCGCCAATTCGGATTTCCGCTTAGATCCATTCTTTCAGTGCGGATGCACATCAAGCATGATCTCTTGCGGTCATCCTAAATGGTCGGTGAGGAGTTCATGGGTAGGTGACGCTACGCTAGTAGTATGTAGCATGCTCTAATTCATCAAGTTACCTTCCATTTAGAATGTGGAATGCACTCAACGACTGCGATATGACTTCCAAAATGATTGAGCACAACAATCAGTCGTCCTTCCTTTCGGACTTTATTGAAGCAAATCTAAATTTCGGCTAACACCTAGGCACTATAAATGCATCATTTCAGAGTGTCACTATATGTCCTAGTACGACAGTCCCTCTTGTTCCGGCTTCTGTCACAGATAAAGCAAGAATGGTCTAGAATTAGCCGTGACAGAATCCAGAACAACGGCAACTGGTGAACTAGGACGTGTTGAAACTCTGAAATAGTGCATGAATAGTGGCTAGTCACTAATCAAATCTAGATATGCTTTAATAAAGCCTGAAAGGAGAGGAAGACATTGTTCTGCTCCATCATTTTGAAAGGCTCAATATTTTCATTGTTTCTCTGAGATGAACACATATTTGTCTTGTCAGTGGATTCTGAATGAGATGGTATTTTGAGAGGGAATGTAAGACTGTCAACTGTTTCTCTACAGTTTACTATGGTTCGTGATTTACGGGCTGATTACACGGCCATAAGGAGAGATGAAACGTAAGGTGCCCCTGGTAGAGGGTGACCATTTGCATAGCCGTTAAATGAAATGGCGCTAACAGACTTCGTTGAGGCAAACCATTTTACTGTTTCCTCCGTAGGAACTCCACCAACGACATTCGGTTCCGTAGGATATTTATGATAGTGTAGCTGAAGAAATAGTTTTTGGTGGTGTGATAGAGTTTTTAAAATAAAATACAATGGACCACACTATAGTATGCTGCTGTTGGATCTATGAAAACAGTTCCTGTAACTTGATCTCCTCCTTACCCACCATCTATAGGCTGGCTCAGATTGATTATTTGAATGTCCATTTACGTGCCATGCTAAAGCATCCTGGTATCAGGAACGGATTAGTTTTTCCCATCGATCATTGCAGTAAAGATCTTACATGTAGCTCTCGAGAGAAAGCTCATTAACATCGTTAATCGAGTCTAGTTACGACTGGTAATTCTTATTACAACAATTTGACAGAGGCAGAAGTACAAAAGTCTGATTTTTTCTATCAATAAATGGTCCCTATGCCAACCATTGAGTAATTACTTTTCGAGACACATATGTGCATCTTGCACATCAGTTTGGTGATCACTTCGAGACCGCCCATAACGCTCTTCAGCTACATTTTTTAGTTTCACTTCAGCTTGGTTCGCCATTATTTTGTGCACCTAAGGAACAGCTCTGCAACAGAAGTGTGCGTGTGTAGCCTGAGTATTGTCACATTATTTGTTTCATTTATCCGTTGTTATAAAACGCTGATATAGGCGCTATAACTGAAATGTTAAGCTTCTCAATTTGGAAAAAATCACATTCACAGACACATGAAGTCATCAAAAAATTTGATGCAAACAGTCGTACAAGGGACTAATGTAGAATTAGCTTCTCTAGACAACTGTACTCGTGAGAGAACAGGAATTTAGTTTTTGCGTCACCATGCTTTTTATTTTATTTTCCATACTACACTCTGCTGTAGTTCAATTGTGCTATAGATCTGCTTATTGGCTTTAGGTATTAGTAGGTAGAAAGAGTGGGTGATGTACTCAATTTGGATAAAGAACAGACCTTTGGAACATTTCTGATCTGCGATGGAGAAATAAAATTCTGCCACTTGCCGTTTACCATTTTATAAGTCCCATTGAAGCTTTCCAATATTTGTATGTGTCATGAACGCTGAAAGGCACATAATATTTCGTCACAGCATTTTTGACGATGGAATGGCAAAGGCTGAATCTGCCACGCCTCGCGTAATCACCTGTGTAAGGGGGTAGCCGAGGATACATTCTGGGGCTGAACGCTCGACATGGAACAATCTAAATCCAGATCTGGAGATAAAAACAGTGCGGTCGAGTGTCAGTTGCTCCGAAAATTAATTGACAGAAATGCCAGTGACCAGTAAATAGCTTTTTAACAATTTAGAGAAGTTAAAATTCGAAAGCATGTGCGCGTTAGGTCAGCGAGAATGAGTGGCGGAATGTGGTTAATACATGAACTGTCTGTGACGGTGACAGCACGACGATAAGTGTCTAACAGCATCCACTTAGGGAGTTAAAGGCATAAGTGCAGTGCAGTGTGCTTCTCCTACATCTGATGTCCTAACCTATGATACTATTTTGAGTTTACCACAACAAGAATCGATACAAGCGTGGCACTCGTTATTAAAATAATTTTTAATAGCGACAGTACTTTTATGTATTATTTTTTTCGTAATGTGTGGAAATCAGTATGTGGAAAATATTATTACTTTTATGTTTCCATACACAAACTCGAAAAAGTCTCTATACTGCAGCTGAATAACGTTTCTTTTTCCTACGTAGTAGGTGCCACAGTTACTAATTTACAACAAACAATTCCATTTTCTACCTTGGCTGTGTAACAGTCAAAGTCGTTTACATCACATGATCAGCTGATTACGGTGATTTGCCACTTTTAAGTGCTTTCTCGTAACTGTTTTACTTTTCCTTGTATGCAGACTGCGCTGCGTCTTTTCCTGTGTTACTTTCCAACTCTTCTCTTGATTGTTGGTTAACATTTCGTGATTGTGGAAATTTTCTGTTACACATTGGTGCTTTTCGTTTTTGGTATTTACTTGCTGTACGCCGTGCAGGATCCCAACGGCCTCGTATCACTAGCAGCCGAGATGACAGGCATCTCATCCGCATGGCCGTAACGGATCGTGCAGCCACGTCTCGATCCCTGAGTCAACACAAGGGGACGTTTGCAAGGCAACAACCGTCTGCACGAACAGTTCGATGACGTTTGCAGCAGAGTGGACTGTCAGCTCGGAGACCATGGCTGCGGTTTGACGACATGGCGGTGAACGCACGTTGGAATCGTGTATTCGTCGTCGCCATACTGGCGTATCACCTGGCGTGATGGTATGGGGTGGTTACATGTCTCGGCCACCTCTTGTTCGCATTGACGGCACTTTGAACAGTGGACGTGACATTTCAGGTGTGTTACGACCTGTGGCCCTACCCTTCATTCGATCCCTTCGAGTCCTTGCATTTCAGCAGGAGAATGCACGACCGCATGTTGCAGGTTCTGTACGGGCCTTTCTGGATACAGGAAGTGTTCGACTGCTGCCTTGGCCAGCACATTCTCCAGATCTCTCACCAATTGAAAACCTCTCCTCAATGGTGGAGGAGCAACTGACTCGTCACAATACGCCAGTTACTACTCTTGATGACCTGTGGTATCGTGTTGAAGCTGCATGGGCAGCTGAACCTGTACACGCCATCCAAGCTCTGTCTGACTCAATGTCCAGGCGTATCAAGGCCGTTATTACGGGCAGAGCTGGTTGTTGTGGGTACTGATTTCTCAGGATCTATGCACCCAAATTGCGTGAAAATGTAATCGCATGTCAGTTCTAGTATAATATATTTGTCTAATGAATACCTGTTTACGATCTGCATTTCTTCTTGGTGGAGCAATTTTAATGGCCAGTAGTGTATGACCATTTGTTTACCTTCTCAAACCCACTGTACGAAACACCTCATTTGCCTGCCTCACAATTACCGGCCCCACAATCGCAAACGCCTGCGTCACCACCGCTCGATCTAAATTAGTTTCTCCATATACTGATGCAGTCAATGAACCTGCTTACAGAATTGGTAAACGGGTTCATACAAACACAGATGGAAGCAACTGGGATACAGGGTCACCCAATGGACCACCACAGTCGGCAAAACCTTCGGTGCCTCCTCCATTTCGATAATTTGAAGAAGTAAAGGAAGCCTGGCAGGAATAATTGCCATAATTTGAACCGCACCTGGCCACTCACAAAGTTCAGGGTGTATTGAAGCAGTCTTTTTTCTGTCCTCCTTTCGTGACGCCGATTACCGCTTTTGTGGGAAGTTATTCCCTACTACGTAATCAGAACTAGTTAGCAATGAGGAGTTTATTCAAGCGCTGAACAAATATTTCGATGATAAGTTCAATGTGGGTAATGCTAGATTTAAATTCCTCAGGCTCAGGAAACTACCTCGTCAGACGTACTGGCAGTGGTTGACAGATTTGCAGGGGCTTACAAGACAGTGCAAATCTAAGTGTGAATGTGGAAAATACTGTAGTGACTGCAATATTCGTGACGCTGTTACTCGAAACGTGGCAGACAGTAGAATCTCCATGCCACGGCCTGCTAAGAGGCCGCGGTCCCATATCACGACGCAGGTGCGGGTCAACACCATGATACAGGATACAGGAATGTTCACTCCACCTGGTTTTTCGACAGGCGTTCTGGGACGGTCGCAAAGCGAATGCAGACTCGGCTCCCATTTCATCATTGCGGGAGCTGCTGCGCTGGGACAATTAACAATTGGCGTAACGGGTAGCATTTTGGAGTTCGCCGTCACCCACAAGCGTAGCCCAATCAGTAACCTTCGTGCCGCCGCCAATGAGATGGGCTACCGCCTTGTGATAAGGAGTGGCCACAGGCAACAACAGATGTTTCATTTTTGGCATTGGCGTGTGACAGTTCTAGTACAGAGTTTCAGGGTTGCTGTTCACAGCTACAGTTTGCAGTGGAGATCAACCTTCGAGACTTAGTCTGCAGGTGGAGTCGCCTATAGCCTTCGCTTAGGAAAATGTGTTTACCACGCTGGTTGAGAGTGTAGCGTCCAAGATGGACTGGCCACTGCTTGGTTTTGTCTGTCCACAAGCACATCCAACGTATTGCTAGACAACTTTAGTTAAATATTGGAGCCACAATAAAGTTTATATTTGTGTGTCACTGATTTGTTTGCACTGCCACAGTTCCTCCGTCCATCTCAGCGAGCTCCTAAACCTAATACGAGGTGTACGAGCTATTCTAACCAGACTACTGATACACATCAGAAACATGTACATCTATCTTTTACGAGTAATTGTGTGAATGACACTGATCGTAATACATCTGACGTAGAAAATGAAATTATTTTTAATTTCATAACTATTCAACTGAAAGTCAACTATTTTGAAGCAGAAGTCACTGAATATGGCAATGAAAAGTGTGTTATTTTGTGTTAACTGGGGACCTAGAAACGACGCCGCAGCCGCAGTGGTCCACAACCCCACGACGACTACCGCAGTCCACTTCACCCATCCGCCGCCTCACACCGAACCCAAGGTTATTGTGCGGTTCGGCGCCCGGTAGCAGGCTGGCCATCATCGATCAGTCTGTTGCGGTTTCACTGAAGCTGAAGAGACTTCATTCTCTCTGATTCTGGGGACACAGACGGAATGGTAGCATGACGGCATGTACTTTTGAGCTCCAAAAGTCTCTCTATTTAAAGGGCTGAGTCTGCGTATTTGCCCTCGCTATTGCATCCAGCAGAATTTCTTGCCTCACTATGTTAATTCGGTAAGGGGGGCGGGGTGAAGTTACGTAGTGTTACCTGACATTGTCTTGTTACGTAGCACTTGCGTTTCTGCCTGCCTCACTTTGAGGTCTGTTGCACTGGCGGAATGCGTTGTTGACTGACACACCAGCATAGCGCTCACCTATAGTTTTCTGAGCTGCCCTGGTAGAACTTTTTAAAAATTTGAATATGTACATTTAAATTACTATCCATAGAACTCACGGAATACAGTGGCATTGGCAAGGAAGGCGTCAAGTAATGTGAGTATTGTCTACAAACCGCTGACATTTGCATTTACCTAGTGAGCCAGTGAAAACTAACTTACGACACTTTTATAGTTACATGTATTGTAATAACAACCGGAGACTTGCCATGTGCCTAAGCTTTATACAAATTGTAAGAAGATTTCCACTGTACAAAATCATAAACAGACGACGAGTCACGAAGAAAATAGAAAAGAAAAGAGCAGCTGAATGGTTCGTGAACAAATGCGATTTAAATATAAATCTGTGACACGTTTTCCAAACTTTTCTAAGTCAGAAATACAGTGTGCTGCAGTAGCATTTTCTCCTCCGACAGTAACATTTTCTCCTCCGATTGCGAAAACTTCTGTTGGCACCCACCTACATAGGGAGAAATGATAACCATGATAAAATAAGAGAAATCAGGGGCTCGCACTGAAAAATTTACGTGCTCGTTTTCCCGCGCGCCGTTCGAGAGTGGAACGGTTGAGAGACAGCTTGAAGGTGATTCATTGAACCCTCTGCCAAGAACTTTATTGTGAATAGCAGAGTAATCACGTAGATGTAGACGTAGAACATTCATCCGATTTCGCAAGACTGTGTATTGCACATGAATGATGATGGTAAATTTTAGCTTTTATGAAACACCACAAAGTGTAAAAAAGTCCAATGTTTCAACTGCACGTCGTCTACAAGCAAATATATACGAACTTCAGGTACTTCTTATGTTTACTTATGGTATCAAAATTTTCATTTCTCACCCTCAGATGTTTAATGGCCCCTGTATGAGCGACGAACATCCAGCAAAAGTCAAACTAGTCCCATACATCTGGGAGCATGTCTGGAGTTTCTGCCTTCGCTGCTGTTGCTATAGGACGTTGTAGTTCCCCCGAATTGGTCAGACGGTGTGGCAAATAGGAGCAGTATTTCAGAACACTTACAGGAAAAAGTCATGTAAATTGCGATTAGGCAACCTTGGAGGCGAGTGTCGCAATGGGAGATGCCGTAATGGAACAGTAGTGGAGGCAGGTCATTGTAAGAAATGCTCTTACGCATAGGTGTTACTGCTATGTGGCTCCATAGTGTTCAAAAAATGAATTTTTAGTATGTCCTCGAATTTACCGTTTGGGAACCAAAAATCTGATGGTGGATAAAGTACAGAAAAAAGGGCACACTGGCTGTAGTAAGAAGAGCAATTCTGAGAAAGAGGAATTTGTTACTATGACATATAAATTTGAGGCTAAGGAAATTCCTCCCTGAAAGTATTTTTCTGGAATGTAGCTTTGTGTGGAAGTAAAACGTGGAAGATAAACACTTCAGAAAACAAGAGAATATAAGCTTTAGAAGTGTGGTATTTGACAAGGAAAACGCCGGGGAATAGGATCGAAAGAAAGACACAAAAATGTGGTCAGCGTGTCTGGCTGCTACGCGGGATCCTATTATGGTTCCAGGTATTTCCAGAGATATTTTCACGGTAGAAGGACTGGAACGGGGTACACTCAGGCTCGCGATGCCAACGGAGCAGCTGCTTGATCGAAAAGTAGCGGCCGCAGGTCGACAAAGACATCAGCCGGGAGAACGCTAGACTGACCCGCGCCCCACCATACCGCATCCACTGACGTCATTGGCCGAGGGAGCGAGGGCCACGAGAAAGACAGGCCGCGGCGCGTACGTCACTAAGGCACTCCTGAACTCACTCGCAAGCTCAGCTCAGCAGACAAAATGCGTTTCTAAATCTGTTAACTCGCAGCTGGTCGTGTAAGTACTAAGTAGAATTGCATCTTCCACTGGAATTTGCTATTCTAAAATCTTACTGATTAACAGTAATACAGCAAAATTTAATTTAAGATCAGTACTCGATATAAATGGTATAACGGCTTGCTTATAGCATGCAGTCTCTCCTGCTTAACATCACGGTGCACTTGACACACGCCTTTGGTGTACTCTCTTTAAATAAGAGTAGACCGAGAAAGATGCTCGTGAATCCACACCGCACACACACATACGAGCACAGCGAGTTCACTTGCTCGTTATGACAATACGTGGTTTAATAGTACCCCAGATTCGGCAGCTCTGTGTATTCACTGCATCTCGTAGTGTTAAATGTGCCCCGCCATGTCATCAACTTCGACCCGTGTCAGAAAACGAAGAGCAAATTCGTAACTTTGCTGCGGATCATGAGGTTTCAGTTGCTGCACCGTCCGCGTCTTGTACGGGTACCAGTGTATAACAGACCACCTGGAATAGGCGCCTTATGCACCTGATAATCATTTTACCACGATTTTATTTTATTGTACGCGAGTACGGCAGTAACAAATTATAAATAGGCCCATGGACTTAACATCATTATACACTACTGGACATTAAAATTGCAACACTACGAAGATGACGTGCTATAGACGCGAAATTTAACCGACAGGATGAAGATGCTATGATACGCAAATAATTAGCTTTTCAGAGCATTCACAAAAGGTTGGCGCCGGTGGCGACACATACAACGTGGTGACATGAGGAAAGTTTCCAACCGATTTCTCATACACAAACAGCAGCTGACCGGCGTTGCCTGGTGAAATGTGATGCCTCGTGTAAGGAGGAGAAATGCGTACCACCACGTTTCCGACTTTGATAAAGGTCGGATTGTAGCCTATCGCGATTGAGGTTTATCGTATCGCGACATTGCTGCTCGCGTTGGCCGATATCCAATGACTGTTTGCAGAATGTAGAATCAGTGGGTTCAGGAGGGTAATACGGAACGCCGTGCTGGATCCCAATGATCTCGTATCACTAGCAGTCGAGATGACAGGCATCTTATCCGCATGGCTGTAACGGATCGTGCAGCCATGTCTAGATCCCTGAAGCAACAGATGGGGACGTCTGCAAGGCAACAACCATTTGTACGAACAGTTCGACGACATTTGCAGCACCATGGACTATCATCAGCTCGGAGACCCTGGCTGCGGCTACCCTTGCAGCGTCAAGCTGCATCACAGCCAGGAGTGCCTCCGATGGTGTGCTCAACGGGAAACCTGAGTGCACGAATGGCAAAATGTCAGCTTTTCGGATGAATCCAGGTTCTGTTTACAGCATCATGATGGTCGCATCAGTGTTTGGCGACATCGCGGTGAACGCACATTGGAAGCGTGTATTCGTCGCCATACTGGCGTCTCACCGGGCGTGATGGTATGGGGTGCCAAGGGTTACACGTCCCGGTCACCTCTTGTTCGCATTGAGGGCACTTTGAACAGTGGCCGTTGTATTTCAGATGTGTTACGACCCGTGGCTCTACCCTTCATTCGATCCCTCCGAAACACTACATTTCAGCAGGATAATGCACGACCGCATGTTGTATGTCCTGTACGGGCCTTTATGGGTACAGAAAATGTTCCACTGCTGCCCTGGTCAGCACATTCTCCAGATCTCTCACTAACTGAAAACGTCTGGTCAATGGTGGCCGAGCAACTGGCTCGTCGCAATACGCCAGTCTCTACTCTTGATGAACTGTGGTATCGTGTTGAAGCTGCATGGGCAGCTGTACCTGTACACGCCATCCAAGCTCTGTTTGACTCAATGCCCAGGCGTATCAACGCCTTTATTACGGCCAGAGGTGGTTGTTCTAGGTACTGATTTCTCAGGATCTATGCACCCAAATTGCATGGAAATGTAACCACATGTCAGTTCTATTATAATATATTTGTCCAATGAATACCCGTTTATCATCTGCATTTCTTCTTGGTGTTGCAATTTTATTGGCCAGTAGTGTAGGACTAATAACAGTAAGATTCCTTAATAGCAGTTTCAAGTAGAAGATTCAGTTTTCGTTTGTACGGAGACGCCTAGTTACGAGTTAACAGGTGTAGAAACGTAGTTTGTCAGCTGATTTGTGCGAGCGAGCGAGCGCAGGAGTACCTTCGTGGGACACGGAGATCGGTTAGTCCTTATTGGGCCATTATGAGACGCCGGGCTTTGGCTTGTTCAGCTGAAGCTTGTATGGGTAGATCGATTTACTGATGATGGAGTGCTGGATCGATCTGAAGAGAGAAGAAATTAATGAAACTTAGAAAGGTATCCGTTGATATGACACATACTGAGGCATCAATGAATTGTCAGTGTATTAATGCTCGTGGGTGGAAGAGAAAGGGGGGGGGGTGTTGTTAGACTCATGGAGGGAGACAACAGCTTGACTGTAGTAAGTAGGTTCAGTGGATGTACCGGGTGGTTGTAATTAAAGTGCAGCTGCTCACAGAGTGCTAGTGCGGGCTATAATTATCGTATGGTACGAAACTTATTAGATTATGTGTTACTGCCGAATTGATTTTCGCTGTAAAGAATTAGTTTCAGTTTTGGTCACCAGGGGCAAATCCGGCGCTGTCCTCCGTCTGTACTACTGTATGACATTCACGCCTCACAACGTAAGTAAACAGTATGGCTATCGCGAAGAGAGACCGTGCGCTGTCAGTGAAACTGTTTCATGTGAACGGCAGCAATTACTCCCTGCTGCACTGAGAAAATATTGCCGACTGAAAGGTCTAAGAAGAGACCCGATGTCATTAAATGGTTTAAAGGAGGTCACAATGCAGTTCGAAAACACGATTGAGCTTTCTGTGCCACCGGCAAGAGTGACCTATTGACTACGTTGCTGTTGCTGTAACTGACCATGCAACACGTCACCCGTATAGTATTGCAGTGTCACGAGAACTGTCAATCCATTAGTCAACAGTACGGGAAGTTTTGTGGTCTGTTATACACTGATACCCGTACAAGATGCGGACGGTGCAGCAACTGAAACCTCATGATCCGTAGCAAAGTTAAGAATTTGCCCTTCGTTTTCTGACACGGGTCGAAGTTGATGGCATGAGACTGGGCAATATTCTATGGAGTGACGAAGCACATTTTACACTACGGGGTGCAGTGAATAAAGAGAACTGCCGAATTTGGGTACTATTAAACCACGTATTGTGCATGAGGAGCAATTGCACTCGCTGCACTCATGTATGAGCGTGTGGTATGGATTCAAGAGCGTCTTTAGTCTTGGTTTATTGTTATATAATGAGAATACACCAAGGGGGGTGTAAAGTGCACCGTGTAGTCTCCATGTTATCGAGACTTCCTTGTACAGCAAGTGGTTCCTGCCTTGGGAGAACGCAGCTGTGTTAAAATCACTGTTTCCATGCAAGATGGGGCAACAACTCATGTCGCTTACCCAGTGAAAGATCAGCGTAATGGAACCTTCCCCGAACGTGTCGTCTCCAGAGGTTTACCAGACGCATGGCCTGCAAGATAACCTGATCTATATTCGTGTGACTTTTGGCTCTCGACATATCCAAAATAAAGCCAGGGACGAGTTCAGTCGCCGGCCGGTGTGGCCGTGCGGTTCTAGCCGCTTCAGTCTGGAACCGCGTGACCGCTACGGTCGCAGGTTCAAATCCTGCCTCTGGCATGGATGTGTGTGATGTCGTTAGGTTAGTTAGGTTTAAGTAGTTCTAAGTTCTACGGGACTGATGCAACAGATGTTAAGTCCCATAGTGCTCAGAGCCATTTGAACCAAGTTCAGTCTCGAGCTGATCTGAAGGCCAGTATACAGGAGCACATTGCTCAGGTACCACCGGACCTAGTGTGAGCAACAGTTGGTCATGTTATTCTACTGATGCTGCACCACTTTTGACGTCTACATCTACATCTCCATTCACACTCCGCAAGCCACCTGACAGTGTGTGGCAGAGTGTACCTTGAGTACCTCTACCGGTACTACCTTTTATTCGAATCTGGTATGGTTCGTGGAAAGAAAGATTGTCGGGATGCCTCTGTGTGGGCTCTAATCTCTCTGATTTTATCCTCATGGTCTCTCCGCGAGATATACGTAGGAGGGAGCAATATATTACATGACTCCTCGGTGAAAGTATGTTCTCGAAACTTCAACAAAAGCCCGTACCGAACTACTGGCGCATCTCTTGCAGGGTCTTCCACAGGAGTTTATCTGTCATCTCCGTAACGCTTTCGCGATTATATATATATATTGCTATTCACAATATATTGCTTCAGAATATATATTGTTTTTCAAAATATATATAAATGACCTAGTAGATAGTGTCGGAAGAGTTCCATGCGGCTTTTCGCGGATGATGCTGTAGTATACAGAGAAGTTGCAGCATGAGAAAATTGTAGCTAAATGCAGGAAGATCTGCAGCGGATAGGCACTTTGTGCAGGGAATGGCAACTGACCCTTAACATAGACAAATGTGATGTATTGCGAATACATAGAAAGAAGGATCCTTTATTGTATGATTATATGATAGCGGAACAAACACTGGTAGCACTTACTTCTGTAAAATATCTGGGAGTATGCGTGCGGAACGATTTGAAGTGGAATAATCATATAAAATTAATTGTTGGTAAGGCGGGTACCAGGTTGAGATTCATTGGGAGAGTCCTTAGAAAATGTAGTCCATCAACAAAGAAGGTGGCTTACAAAACACTCGTTCGACCTATACTTGAGTATTGCTCATTAGTGTGCGATCCGTACTAGATCGGGTTGACGGAGGAGATAGAGAATATCCAAAGAAGAGCGGCGCGTTTCGTCACAGGGTTATTGGGAAACCGTCATAGCGTTACGGAGATGTTTAACAAACTCAAATGGCAGACTCTGCAAGAGAGGCGCTCTGCATCGCGGTGTAGGTTGCTCGCCAGGTTTCGAGAGGGTGCGTTTCTGGATGAGGTATCGAATATATTGCTTCCCCCTACTTATACCTCCCGATGAGATCACGAATGTAAAATTAAAGAGATTAGAGCGCGCACGGAGGCTTTCAGGCAGTCGTTCTTCCCGCGAACCATACGCGACTGCAACAGGAAAAGGAGGTAATGACAGTGGCACGTAAAGTGCCCTCCGCCACACACCGTTGGGTGGCTTGCGGACTATAAATGTAGATGTAGATATAGA